>NC_091762.1:91759374-92062405 GCF_029378745.1 Bos indicus | reverse complement strand
CTCCTGGGGTGATCCTTTACACTTAGAAAAAAGTCCCAGGGTTCACAAGACCCTTCTGGACTGGTCTGTGCCTGCCTCTGACTGCTGTCCTGTGACTCCCTTTTCAACTGGGCACACTCTGACCATGCTGGACTTCTCTCAGTGCCTCCGTCAGGCTAAGCTCACTTTTGCCTCAGGGAATTTGCATTGCTATTCCCTCTGTCTGGAACGTTCTTCCTCCAGATCTTGGCCTGCTTTGTGGATACTGAGGTGTGCCCCCACGGCCCCCTTCTGGGCTGAGGTCCTCATTCTCCCAGCTGCTGAGTTGCTGGCAGCAGCTAGCAGTTGAGACTGTGGGAATGCCTCTAACTGAAGGCAGCTGGCTTGCCTGGGGGGGCACCTACCCAGTGGCTGGTCAGTATAGGGGTACAAAGGCCTGCCTGATGCTGGGACAACTCTTTTTTTTTTAAAAAGATGTATTTATTTTTGGCAGTGCTGAGACTTCGCTGGTGTGCGTGGGCTTTCTATAGTTATGGCAAGTGGGGACTACTCTGTTGTGAAGCAAGGCCTTCTTATTGCAGTGGCTTCTCTTGTTGCAGAGCACGGGCTGTAGGGAGTGTGGGCTCAGTAGTCGCAGCGAGTGGGCTCAGTAGTTGTGGCGCATGGGCTCAGTTGCTCTGTGGTATGTGGGATATTCCTGGACCAGGTGTCCCTTGCTTTGCAAGTTGAATTCTTTTTTTTTGGTTAGTTCTACCAGTTTATTGCTACCAACCCATCTCCCTCCGCCCTCATGCATGCATGCTCAGTCATGTAACCGCATGGACTGCAGCCTGCCAGGCTCCTCTGTCCATGGACTTTTCCAGGCAAGAATACTGGAGTGGGTTGCACAAGTTGAATTCTTAACCACTGGACCACCAGGGAGGCCCTGGGATAACTCTTAAAGGCTAACTTCTTGATTGGTGGGGGTGAGCTGAGGCCTCTGCTGTGACTGTAGCATAACCCTACTTCTCCTTCTACTCTAGGCTGCCTCTCTCCCTGGCCCATAGGTGTCTCGTGAGACCGTGAGCAGCCCAACAAGCTGCCTGTATACAAATTTCCATCTCAGCATCTGCTTCCTGATCTGAGCCACCTGGTGGGATCTCATCATCATTCCGGGTCTCAATAAGCACCCTCCCTGGATGTGAGAGCTGGACCGTAATAAAGGCTGAGCACCGAAGAATTGATGCTTTTGAGTTCTGGTGCTGGAGAAAACTCTTGAGAGTCCCTTGGACTGCAAGGAGATCAAACCAGTCAATCCTAAAGGAAATCAACCCTGAATATTCACTGGAAGGACTGATGCTGAAGCTCCAATATTCTGGCCACCTGATGCGAAGAGCTGACTCATTAGAAAAGACCCTGATGCTGGGAAAGATTGAAGGCAAAAGAAGAAGGGAGCAGCAGAGGATGAGATGGTTGGATGGCATCACTGACACAATGGACATGAATTTGAGCAAACTCCTGGAGATAGTGAAGGACAGAGCAGCCTGGCCTACTGTAGTCCATGGGGTTGCAAAGAGTCAGATAGGACTTAGTGACTGAACACACACACTGGCCAGCCTGAGGAATGCTGCCCCAATCTGTCACCCTATCATATTTTATTTTTATCACATTTTGAAACTTCTAATTTTTGTTCATCCTCTTCCCCATTAGAACACTCATTTCCACAAAAGCTGCTGTGTTTTCCTCACATTGTCCCCAGAGCTGATGACAGTGCCCGGTACATAGTTGATACTCACTAAATATTTGTGGATTGAACATCTGTGGGCAGAGAAGTGAGCGGGTGAAGGAAGGAATGACTCTGTGAGTGATGCCTGCCTTTCCTACTCTCCCCTGCCCTGCCCCACCCCCAGAGTCCCTGAGCCAGGCTGCAGCCCCCTCCCCCATGTGACCCGGGCTGAGCTGGGGCCTCCTGGGAGGATGGAGCCTGCAGCCGCCTTGGCTGCTTGCCCTGTATTGATCAAAGCTGGGAGGCCTGCTGGCTGAGGTCTGTCCCAGCCCATGGGGGCGGGGGAGTGGGAGGGGGACTCTGGCTGAGATTCGAGCAGGGCTTGCCTGGGGCAGAGCAGTGCTGGCTAAAGACCCATCTGCTGACAGCACCTCTTCCCCACACTTCTCAGGGGAGGCCGGAATAGCCCCAGAAGGATGGCTGGGCAGGAGGGTTGGGGGGCGGACAGAGGCAGGACTTAGGCAGTGAAGGCTCCTGGCCTCTCGCAAAGGTGCACATTTGATCTTACATCACTGTTTATGGGGATCCTATACGCGCCCTCTCTAAGGACCAAGGAGTGGACATCTATACAGATTGGTCAAGCACCGCTTGGGCAGACAGCACTGGGCAAGACCCAGGAGTGAGGTTCTTGGTGAGCTCACGTTCCAATGGGAGTCATACTTGTAGCAGCTCACTGTGACCCAGGCCACAGGAAGGGAAAAAATGCTGAGTGAAGGGAGTGATGACTTGAGAATGAATAATGGAGATACTTCCCATGAGGCCCAAAGGGACCTTTATTCAGAGAGGAGAAGTGACTGGCCCGTGGTCACAGGACTCTTAGTAGTTAAACTGAGGCTGGAACCCAGTCTCCTATTCTGTAAGTGCACTCAAGGAGTACGATGCTCTGGCATCAGCCCTCTGCATGCATGTATTGAGCACCTCCTCCGGGCCAGGCCATGTGATGGGTATAAGAGATTACGGTATGGGGAGGAGTGGGGCACCCGCCCTGACCTCAGGAGTTCACAGCCCAGGTGAGAGTACACACACATGCACGCACACACACACACACACAAACCCATAATTCAAACTGGTACCATGATGAAGGTACACAGAGCTAGGAAACTGGATGACAGGGGAAGAGCTCATTATCTGCATCAGCAATAACCTGAGAAGCCCTCATAGACAAGGTGGTCTTTGAACTGTGTCTTAAAGATGGGTGAATTTTAAAAAGCAGGAGATATTGGGAAGAGGCAGGGTATCCCAGGGTTAGGTGTGGCGTGAAGAAAGATGTGGAGGCTGCTATCTTCAGCTGCCTTTGCAAAGACAGCAGCCCCCTTCCGGCTCTCCAGTCTCCAGACTCCTCACCCTTCTACCCACAAGCCATACCACTGCCAGAGTGTCCTGAAATTCAACTCTTAGCATATGCTACTTTCCTACTGAAAGCCCATCAGTGGCTCCTCACTGTCCTCTGGATAACATCCTGTCAACATAGAACTTGAATGCAAGAGGTCCCTTCAGGCATCCTGTGTCCACCCACTCCTATTTTACAGAGAAGTAAACAAAGGCCCAGAGAAGATCACACAGCAAGTCAGGGGCCAAGCTGGAACTAAAATAGTGGCCTTCTAAACTCTAGGCAGAAAAGATGCAGAAGACGTGGGTTCGATCCCTGGGATGGGAAGATACCCTGGAGGAGGAAATGGCAACCCACTCCAGTATTCTTGCCTGGAGAATCTCACCAACAGAGGAGCCTGGCGGGCTACAGTCCATGGGGCCGCAGAGTCAGACACGACTGAGCACAGCACAGCAGCAGCAAACCCTAGTCAGGGCTCTTTCCCTGTTAACCCACCTTCTGCCGTCCCCCTACCACCTGGGTGATATTTAAGGGACATCCTCGCCACTGGCTAAAGTCTCGGAATATCATATCAAAGAACAGCCCCTAGCTAGGACTTAACTCAGGCCCTCATTTTACAGGTGAGCAAGCTGAGACCAGGAAGGCAGAAATTGAATCATTGTGACTTATCAGCTTCGCAGTTCACAAAATACTTGCACAGTAGACTAGGTGAAAAAGTTATTGCGCCCATTTAATAGATGAGGAAACCGAGTTCAAAAGAGCCAAGCAGTGGCTCAGGGTCACATGTGGCTTCATCTATTCATTCTTCATGTATACATTCTGCATTTGCTCTGTGGCAGACCCGGTTTCCCAGGCCAAGCAAGCATAGGACTGTTCTGCGCTCTGGGTGCTCACCGCCCACTTGATGTTTCCAACAGACTGCAGCTGTGATCCCTTGCAGTGAACACCGGCATAGGAAGTCAGGGAGCTGGGGAACCCATGGCAAGACTTTAGGGGGAGCAGGTGGGAGGAAGTCTTTCAGGGGACTTCAGGGTGGGAGAAGGGAAAGAGGGAGTTCCAGGCAGGACCCTGGCCAGCCTCATGTTTCCCGCCTGCCAACCCCTTCCTGCTCCTTCCTGGAGGATTTAAGACTGTGTAGAGCAGTTGTTTTAAATTTCCGGGCAGGGGGATGCAGAGGGGGAGGGGGCTGCAGGCCGTCTGGGGTGCGGGCTGCTATTTACCAGGGCCCTTTGTGGGATGCAGCTCTCCTGGCTGGAGACTCCCACAATTGCTTCCAGCTGGGCTGTCAGCCAGCCCTGAGGAGTTGGGGGTAGGTGAAGGGGAGGGGGCAAGAGAGGGGCGCAGTGGCAGGAAGGGTCTCCTCTAGCCCAGGGTCCCCTGGCCTCCTTGGGTGGCTGCTCTTGCGGGCATATCGGGCCTGGCTGGGCATCCTTGAACATAAATGTATCTATAAACTGGGAATCCATCCAGCCTGGACGGTTCTGAGCTTTATGGCCTTTATGCACTTAATCTTTCATTTCCTCTCCCCTGCTTCATCTCCCCGCTCACTTCCCCTCTTTCCCGGGAGGAATTGCTCTGTTGCCCCTCCCCCATGGCTCCACGGGCCCCTTTGTCAGAAGGTACCTATGTGTACAGCTGGCCCTTGGTCTCTGTCTGGGCCCCCACCATTCATTCCTTCCAGTACAGCAGTAGTGAAGGAATACTCCCTGGTGTAAAATCTCCCCTTAGCTACTTGGCACCCAGAGGACAAACTCCTCCGTCAGGCAACCAAGACCCTCCAGCCTCCCCTCTCTGCTCCCCTCCAGCATACCCCAAGCTCCAACCAAAGGAACCAGAGCACAAGGACGTATCAGTGCTTTTCCCTTGCTTGTTGGGTCCCTCGACCAAATGACCCATCACCCATCTTTCCCCGTTTGGCTCAGTGCTTAGGCATCACTTTCCAGACACCAGCTCCCAGGGCGGGTTGGGGCCTGTCCTCGGTGTGCCTGTAGCCTTATTTTTTGTACAAGAAGAACACCTTTCAATTTGTTTGTCTCACAAGCCTATCAATGGGTGAAGAGGGGGAAGCTTTGGACATTGTATAAGATCAATTGGAGGGAAGAGAGGCTGGTTCTTCTCCACCACTTAGGGGTCCTACTTTCACAGAAACATATTCCTTTTACCTTGAGAGTCATTTCGTGGCTTTTTCTTGGTGGAATCTTCATGGAAACCTAGGACTAGATTCTAGGGGCAGGACATCTCTGGTATCCCAGCACCTCACCAGGGTTTGGCTCAGAAATCTCATACCTGTTTCTCCTCTTCTTTTATACAAGGGAGACCAGTGCACAGAGAGGGAAAGGAACTCACCCAAGGTCACACAGCAAATCAAGGCAGGGTTGGGACCGTTCCTTTAAAAGACACTAAAAAAACTGAAAAGAGCCCTTAGGTGGGAGCCAGGAGAAGAGTAAGTTTTAGCCCCACTTTGACGCCCCTCCAGTCCCAAACAAGTCACACGCCTGTAATCTCCGTGGACACCTCTCCCGTCCCCCTCCCCCACCTGGTTTCCTTCCTGCTAGTTCCGATGGTGGGGGTGGGGAATATTTTCTGAAAGCAGACTGCTCCTTTAAGACGCCTCCCTCCCTCTCTTCCAGGCTCGTAGGAGAGCTGGGCCTGGACGGGGTGGGGGCGGGGGTGGAGGTGGGGGACCTGCATTAGGGGTTGGTGGCAGGTCCTAGCTGCAAGGCCTGGTAGATCCAACACTCAGAGAATGAGTCTGCTCAGGACAAAGAATGTCAAATGTCCCTTTTGTTCTGGGGCAGGGTGGGGCTGGAGCCTGGCAGGCATGGGGAAAAACAGAGCTGGATGGACCTGTCCAAGTCAGGACTGGGTAGACAGGGGTCTCCTCTCTAGGTTAGATAAATGAGTCTAGTCTGCCCTCCCAGGTCCGAGAGTGCCTTGGCCTGCTGTTGCAGGAAAGCCACTTGCCTGGTCCCACAGCAGAGAGGCAAGAACCTGGTAGGTCTGGGTCCCAAGGATCATGGTCACGAGGCTTTCTCCGTGGGTTCTCCCCTCACTCACAGCTGCAGAGCCCTCAACGGTGCTGAGCACCGTGCACTCCCAGTCTTCCCCAAACCCCCTGCAAGGGCCTCATCACCCCATCTCACAGGGGCGGGAAGTGACCCTCAAGGAGGGCAGTGACTGTCCCGCTGGCTCTAGGGAAGAGCAGCACCAGGATTTGAAAGCAAGCCCTGGAACCTGTCCCCTTTCCCTTGAGGGCAAAGGTCACTCCAGGACAGATTTTAACTGGACAAAGGGATCATCTGAAAGGTGAAGGGACTTGCCTCAGGTCACTGAGCCTGTCTGGGACAGGGACTGGCAGCCTCATCCTCCTACCTGCTCTGACTGGCTTCAGACCCCGAAGAACTAAGGCTCCCAACCTCAGAATGTGGCAGCCTTGCTTCCTCGGGGCCAGCTGAAGCCCCCGGATTGTACCTTGGAGCCCTAGGGTGAGAGTTAACTCTGTATTGCCTGTGTGTCTGTCACGGAGTCTATACTCTTTAAGGCTGAGTTTGGTCCCCTGAAAAGTAGATTCTGCCCTGTGGGATGGCTGTGGCCCTAGAGACCACAGAAGCTTCGGTGAGCTGTGCTGACCCGGGGGCTCACTGAAGGCGAACTCCCTCCTTCCTTTTCTTTCTTCCTCTCTCCCTGCCTCCTCTTGCCTCTTTGGTCTTGAGATCAGATCGGACCTGATTGATGGACCACAGGAAGCTAGTTCAGCAGAGGCTGGGAGAGCCAGGCAGGGGAGCTAGAGGAGGAAGGAGGCAGGAGAGGGAACAGAGAGGAGCAGGGGGAGGAGAAGGAGGTGGTTTGAGAGAGCCTTGTCTTAAGATTCCTTTTCACAGGCAGGAATTCATTTCCTGGGGGCTCATAGCTCTTGAATTACTCACTGCTGTCTCACCCACCCACCCACCCCCCCCCGCCCCTCCAGGAACCCCAGACTGTCCGGGAAAGGAGTGTCCACCTCCTTGCCCCACTGTCCTTGGGAAGGCCCTGTCCAAGCACTGGAAGAACGGGTCAGAGTTGGGTGGGTGGCCCCGGGGCCTGCCAGGAATTCCCCACCTCATGGGCCTGCTGCCTCTGGAAAGGGGACTGGAATGAGGGTGGGGGATGAGCTTGTCTTGAAGCCAGTGAGTATTCTGTTCTCACTGAAGCTGAATATTTATTTGGGGTGGGCTGGGGAATCTGGAGGAGATTATGGGAGCTCTAAGGTTGCACAAGCCCCCCACCTTGGTGTCTGTCTCCTTGGACCCAGTTCTCTCGAATGTGTTCCCCCTACATCCACATGTTCCCTGCCCTCCACTTAGGCTGAAAAATTACCCCGCTACAAAGGAATGGGAGATGATTGACTTCAGGTTGTTCCCCTCTGCTCAGGCTGGATTGATTCTTAAGTCTCTCAGGGAAGATGCTCAGGCCCTTTAAAAATAAATAAATAAATAAATTGAAGACCAGATTTAAAGTCTTGCCTGAATGCTCCCAGCCCAGCTTCTCCCTCCCTCCTCCCCCTGGAGCTCTTTCAGCCCCCACTGCCTGAGTCCCTCCTGGGCATTTAGGTCTTCCAGTTGAATGGGAAGAGCAGGGAGGAATCTAGTGTTCTTTGAGGGCCTCCAAAGTGCCAGCTCGGCTCCCTGATGCAGGTTTTACCTCTCTGACTTCAACCTCCCAACAACCTTTTGAGCAAGCCGTGTGATCCCTCCCCTCCCCTGTACAGAGCCTGGCAGAGGAGAAAAGTCAGGCTGAGAGAGGATGGGGAACTTGCCTGAGGTCACAGACTGGCAGAGCTGGGGCTGGTCTTCACGTCTTCCAAGCTGAGTTCAGAGTTCTCCCCTGCACCACCCCTGCCAGTGATCTCCAGGGTCAAAGTGCAGGATCTGGCTGAAACAGGCCAGCATCAGAGCTGGGAGGAGCCTCACAGGCCATTGTAGATGAACCTGTCTCTTCTGAACGGAGAGACCGAGAAGGCAAGGGGCTTAGCCAGGGTTCCAGAGCAGTTCTTCTAGGCACTGTGCATGGTGCTAAGGGCTGGGAACAGAGTGAATGTAAGGACAGATGCTGGTCTCGTGGACCTTTTACTGATGGGAGACAGCAGGGCACTTAAAGTTCTGATAAGGAAGTATGGATGGCCTTTAATTGCACAGAGCAGTCCCTAACACAGACTATGGCTCTTTGGAAGGCTCCCTGGAGGAGGTGATTTCAAGGACCGGTGAGGGAAGAGAGCTTCAAACAGGGGTGTTTTCTCCATTCTCTGACCCCAGGATACTACTGAAGAGTTTTAAGTGGTGAACTACACCCGGACTTAGGGCTGCCAGGTAAAATACAAGATGCCTGGTAATCTTAAACTTCAGATAAAAAACAAATAATTTGTTTCTAGTATAGGTATGTCCCATGCAATATTTGGGACATACACGAAAAAGATTATACATTGTTTATCTGAAATTCTAATTTAACTGAGTCCTGTATTTTTCATTTATTTTTTATTGAAGGATAATTGCTTTACAGAATTTTGCTGTTTTCCATCAAACCTCACATGAATCAGCCATAGGTATACATATATCCCTTCCCTTTTGAACCTCCCTCCCATCTCCCCCCCATCCCATCCCTCTAGGTTGATACAGAGCCCCTGTTTGAGTTTCCTGAGCCATACAGCAAATTCCTTTTGGCTATCTATTTTACATATGGTAATGTAAGTTTCCATGTTACTCTTTCCATACATCTCACCCTCTCCTCCCCTCTCCCCATGTCCATAAGTCTATTCTCTATGTCTGTTTCTCCACTGCTGCCCTGTAAATAAATTCTTCAGTACCATTTTTCTAGATTCTGTATATATGTGTTGCTGCTGCTAAGTCACTTCAGTCATGTCCGACTCTGTGCGACCCCATAGACGGCAGCCCACCAGGCTCCCCCGTCCCTGGGATTCTCCAGGCAAGAACACTGGAGCGGGTTGCCATTTCCTTCTCCAATGCATGAAAATGAAAAGTGAAAGTGAAGTCGCTCAGTCGTGTCTGACTCTTAGTGACCCCATGGACTGCAGCCTACCAGGCTCCTCCGTCTGTGGGATTTTCCAGGCAAGAGTATTGGAGTGGGGTGCCATGAATATGGTATTTATCTTTTCCTTTCTGACTCACTTCACTCTGTATAATAGGTTCTAGGTTCATCCAACTCATTAGAACTGACTCAAATACGTTCCTTTTTATGGCTGAGTAATATTCCATTGTGTATCTATACCTGAGTCCTGTATTTTTATTTGCTATATCTGGCAGCTCTGCCCTGGCAACCACGTTGGGGTATGGAGCTGGCATTCCCAGGGAGGATGGTAGGACGCAGTTGGGGAGCATGGTGAGTTTAGTTACGAACAGTTTTGGCTGAGATTCTCCAGGGCCTTCCAAGGAGAAGTGCTCAGGTGACAGCTGGGGACAGGGTTCGAGGCGTAGCGGTGCAGCAGCTGAGGTGTCATTTGCCAAGTGGGGGAAAGGAGATTCCTACTGAGGAAACAACAGGGGTAGGGCGGGGGGGGGGGTGCTGTCCCCGTCACCCGGCCTAGTTGCAAGCGCTGGCTCTGGGAGTCGGTGCCTGGCTGCAGCTGGCCCCAGTCCCTGGCAGTACCACCCCAGCTCTGCCCCTGCTAGTCTCCTCCTGAGCACTGGAATTCGACTTTATCTCCCCAAAGGTCACCTTGCCCAGGGCCCGGCCCTGAGGGTGGACATTCCTCACATTCCGTGGTCCTCACAGGAGACTGTAGGCCCCAGGTTTCAACCTTAGCTCCTTTTGGCAAGATTTACTGAAGGCCTACTGTGCATCCCGGGCTTCCCTGGTGGCTCAGTCCGTAAAGAACTGGCCTGCAATGCAGGAGACCCAGGTTTGATCCCTGGGTCAGGAAGATTACCTAGAGAAGGAAATGGCAACCCACTCCAGTATTCTTGCCTGGGAAATCCCATGGACAGAGGAGCCTGGCGGGCTACAGTCCACGGGGTCGCAAGAGTCGGACACGACTTAGTGACTAAACCACCACCATCTACTATGCATCAAGGAGGTCTGGGCTTGGGGGTCTGACCAGCTGAGTCTGAATTCCGACTTTGCCTCCTATCAAATGGATGACCCAGGGGCCAGTTACTTCTCTTTCCCTGAGTCACAGTGTCCTCACTTGTAAATTGGGGATAATCCTGACAGAGGTATTAGGTGGTCACGTCTTTAAAACACCTACCTCATGCTTGGCATTCAGTAGATGCTCTGTAATATCAGTTTCTCCTTTGCCTTCTCTGAGCCTCTGTTTCCTCATTTTTAAAGAACAATAATAGAACCTCCCAAGACAAGCCCAGGACTGGTCATGCATGAGCTGTGATGACCCACGGGGTAGCTTTGTGGGAGGTTTCAGAACCCTGTACTTCTCAGGGCCAGCAGAGGCTGGAGGTAAAGTCTGAGATGACCTCAGCTGGGCAGGGAGCAGGCAGATGGACAAATGACTGCAGCCTCCATGATATGGCTATTAGGATCCACTGGGATGGTCAGAGGGCCTTGGTGGGAAAGGCTGGTAGAAATTGAAGCAGGGGAACCACAGACCTGGGCAGCTGGGTCTCTGCCCTGAATTCTGTTATGTATGGGTCCCCTCTGCCCGCCTCCAGCCCCACTCCCCCCTACAAGGTAAGGTGTACATGAGGCCAAGGGGACATGCCCCCCTGGAGCCCAAGCTTATTCTAGATCACACTCCAGGCAATGGAATCTGGAATTCCCTTCCCAAAGGGTCCTGACCCCACTCTCAGGACCCAGGTCTGTCCTCCCAGTGGACTCTGCTGCAGGTATGTGCAACCCTAGACCTGATGGGTAGACAAGGAAACTGTTTGGTGGGGGGGTGGAGTGGAGGTGCACCTGGGAATTTGGGACATAGGGCTGAGTCTCCACGTCTGCAAACAGGGACTCTTGCTGTAGGGAGGAAGCAGGTGGGGAGAGGAGGAACCTGGCAGGTGGCCTGCCATTTGAGCTCTTGCCTCAGGCCACAAATATTAGGGGTGGACTGTCCTATGGCATGACCATTGCCAGGGAAGTCCCTAGTGGTAGTAACTCTGATTCAATGATGGGTCAGTTTCGCCTGCAGATTCCCAGACCACCCCCCAGACACCCCACTGTGAACATTCATATTCCTGGGTCTTGGCAAAGATCCTAGAGTTTGCATATTTAACAAAGATGGCCAGAGGCCGTGTTGGGAGCTTTGTGTCCAGAAACCTGTTTAATTCTCACAGTCACCCTGCAAGGGAGATGGCGAGGAGGAAACTGAGGCTGGCAAGGAGACTTGCTATGACCTCACAGCTGCTATACGACAGAGCTGGGACTATCTCCTTGGACTCTCCAGTCCCTCCCAAACCCCACAGCCTCAGAAAGAGATAATGGCACTCTAGCATTTGGGTCAAAATTCTTGAATTTCTTTTGGACAGATTCTGCTTGGCCCTGGGAAACAAAGCTTAGAATTCAATCATGGAACAAAAGTCCTCTTCTCTGTGTGAGAGGATGTGGCCTGGTGAGGGTCCCTAGCCCAGAAGATTCTGGGGCTTCTCTCAGGCCTCGGTAGGATTAGTTATCATCCAGGCACCAGCGTCTCGCATGCTGGTCTCTGTAGCCTGGTGTCTAGGTTCCAAAGTCAAGTGTTCCCAAGCTGGGCGGCACCTCCCTCACCCTTGCTCCACACTCACAGCCCATCCTCCTCCCGCCCCAACCCCACATCTGTCCCTCTTCTGGCCCTGCTGCCCTTCCAGTACCCAAAGCAACCACCTGCGTGTTCATGGCCATCCTTAACTCTGCCCTCTCCAGCCACTTCTGAGGCACAGGTCACTGTCCTGTCCCATCTGCTTCCTA
The DNA here is from genome assembly GCF_029378745.1 of Bos indicus. Lineage (NCBI taxonomy): Eukaryota > Metazoa > Chordata > Mammalia > Artiodactyla > Bovidae > Bos > Bos indicus. The sequence continues at coordinate 92,050,451 of NC_091762.1, read as the reverse complement.
ATAGCCATGAATCGGTCCCCACCTTCCACTGACCTTACATCTCCTCTTGTTCAGACCTCACCATCTCTCAAAAAGACCACTAACCCCTCCAAGCCATTGGATGTATGGCAACCAAAATGATGTCTAGGAAAATAAGTGACATGTCCTGCCTCTGTTCAGACTCTTCAGTGGTTCCTGTCTCAGTGCCCTTAGACTAAAAGCCAAGTTCTTCTCTTTTTTTTTTAAACAATTTTACTTTTATGTTTTAAAATGTTTGTATTTATTTTTGGCTGTGCTGGGTCTTTGTTTCTGTGCTGACTTTCTCCAGTTGCCCGAAGTTGGGGCTACTCATTGCAGTGGCTTCTCTTGTTGCAGAGTATAGGCTCTAGGGCAGTTGGGCTCACTACTTTCACTCATGGGCTTAGTTGCCCTGAGGCATGTTGGATCTTCCCAGACCAAGGGTTTAACCCAGGTCCCCTCCATTGGCCAGTGGATTCTTTACCACTGGACCGCCAGGGAAGTATGCCAAGCTCTTCTATACTCTCCAGCAACACTGAGGGGCTTCATAATGTTCCCTTCCCCAAAACTCTTTGCTATTTTTTCACCTCTCTGTCTTAGATACTGTTCTTCTCTCTTCCCTTTTGCTTCCTGGCTAACTGCTACTTCCTAAGATTCCAACCAGCATGGCCTCCTCTGGGAAGCTGCCCCTGCTGCCCTCCAGGCTGGGTTAGGCCCTTTACTCTGGGTTTCGGCTCTTTCTTGCTGTGCTTGCTACCTGCGGTAATAATAACAGCTTATCCTTATTGAGTGCTGACTCCGTGTATTTTTCTTTATTGACCCATTTAACCCTCAACACCACCCTATGAGGCAGGTTCTATGATCACTTCCATTTTTCAGATGGGGAAAAGGCTAAGTAAACTGACTAGGGTCACACTACTTGGGGATTTGAGCCCAGGGTGGCTGGCTGCATGCAGAAAGCTGTCCTAATCCTATGGTTGTCTCCTACGCACTGGGTGCACCTTTGGGGGGGGTTCTTTCTAGAATAGGAGATCCCGGAGGGCAGGGTGGCTTCTGACCCAGGAAGACGAACCCAGCAGCCAACCCATGTGCTGGGACGGGTAGGTGGCGAAGCCTGGTGCTCCAACCCTGGTCTCCCGCCCCTGGGGAACTGTGAGGGGCCTCTGGCGGCCCGGGCCTCGGGCGGCACAGCTGGGGAGGGCTTGGGGCCAGATGGGCTGCGCCGAGGCAAGGAGGCCAGGGCGGCCGGCCGGGGCGCGCGTTGCCATGGCGACGGGGGGCGGCGGCCCCGCCCCGGCGGGCGGGGGAGCAGGTGGCGGGACGGTGCGCGGACTGGGGGAGGGGCCGGAAGGGGCCCGCGGGAGCCGGGGCCGCTGGGCGCGCCCCCAGCGCATGTCCTCCTCCTCCTGGCCTCCCAGCTCCTGCTGCTCCTTTGGCGACTCGGGCTCTACGAATAGCTTAGAAGAACACCGTTTGACCAGAGGACCAGGCTCCCTTTCTGGCTTCGGCTCTCAGTCCCTCTGTATCTCGCTCAAGCAAATCAATTACGTTCATCCTCCATCTCCCAGCCTCAGTTTCCTCGCCTGTGACACGGCAGAGATGGACCAGGAAGACCTTCCTGGACACATCAGCGCACACTACATTTTTTGTGACTCTGGGGATAGGGCCGGGAGGATTCAGGGCTGGGTAATTTCTCCTCCTCTTCCACTGGAGGCACGTTCTCGGCATCATGACGCCCATTATGCGGGAATGTCAGAGCTAGAAGAGCTGGTAGTCAGTGAACCCAGTGTCTGCATTATACAGAACGGGCAGCAGCTGCCCAGAGAGGGTAGGCGACCTGTCCAGGGTCACACAGCGAGTTGAAGACCGAGGCAGAACGAGAAACCTGGTCTTAGCCTCTTGGTGCTCCACCCATCACCTCCTGCCTGGGAGCTCAAATCGGGTGTACGAAAGGGGGGAGGGGCAGGTTACTGTGGGAAGAAAACGAACACCCCTGCTCTCCCTTCTGCAGGTTCCAGCTGCTAAGACGGCGGCGGGAAGACAGCCTGACCCGAGAGCCAGCCTTCTTATCTGCGCCAGAGACCTCACGGTGTCCTGCCACGACCCGTACCCCCATGGCCTCCATCCGGGACTGCTGCACAGCTCTGTTCTGAGTCCCCGCCCTGCGAAGGAGGTGTGGAGGTTGTGGCTTTCTTCCACCCACCCCGCCCTAAGTAAGGGAAGAGCTGGGACCCTGGACCAGGCAGTCTTGGCCCAGAGCTGGGCCTCCTGCCCAACACCAGCCCCCAGTCCTCTGAGGGGCCCTAGTTTCCTTAGGGATAAAGCCCCTCTCTCCTTCCTTGCACCCCTTTCTGAGGTCTCAAAGCCTCGGCCTAGAGTGGGGCTGTTTAGAGGGCTGGCTTGCTTCTCTTCCCTCAGGCAAGAGTCACTGGGGACTGACTGGCTCTGGTTCCCAGCTGATGGTGGTGGGTGGTGGTTCTGGCTAGGGGTGGAGGTGGAGGGGAGCTGGGCAGAGGCAGGGTCTGTGCCTTTAAGGTACAGCTTACTGCTGGAGTCACACACACACACACACACACCAGTCTCTTGCACATAGTCACGCAGTCATACAGCCACACACACACTCCCAGGATCTGTTCTCTACCCCATCTCTGTCATTCTCTCTCTGCGCGTGCACGCGCGCGCGCGCGCACACACACACTCATACACTCCCAGGCTCTGTTCTCTCTCCCCCCTTTCTCTATGTCATTCTCTCTCCACACACGCATAACACACACACACACACACACATACACACACACATACACTCACACACTCCCAGGCTCTGTTCTCTTTCCCTCTCTCTCCCTCTCTCCACACAGCCATACACACTCAGTCACACACACAAAAGCATCCACACACTCCAGTCCCCCTCTCTCCCCAAGGTCTAGTTTTGAACAACATGGGCTAGGGGAGGAAGGGCGAGGGCAAGGAGTTCTGACCTAGAAAACGGGCCCTGCCTCCATTTGTCCCTCCCCAGCCCAGGAGAGGGGCCGATGTTCCAGTTTGGTATCACTGCCCTGGGTCAAGGCTGCAGGGAGAAATGAAGGAGCCAGGCGGGGTGGGGATCAGGCTCTGGGAGAGTGAAGGGAGGGGGCTGCTTGGCCCGGGGCCCAGCCTTTTGGCTGCAGACCCAGTAATCAGAGGGGAGCCTCCTGCTCCTTCCCGTCCTCACTCAAGGAGGGACTGCCTTCTAGCACAGAGGAAGCAGGTTTAGTGACAAAGTTATTAGGTGGCTTTGCCACAGGCCGATGGACAAGTTTGCCTTTGACTTATGATAAAGGGGCTCTTGACCTTTCTTGGGCCGTGTTACACCTTTAGTCAAATCTAGACTAGAATTGTGCCCAAGCTCTGTGGGTGGAGAAGTCCTTCCTTCTTAACTAAAATTCTTCTTGCTGTAGTTCCATGTAGAGGCTGGGAGTTCTCTACCTATATGAATTTCCACCTTTTCATCTCAATTTCCTCTGAGTGTTTATGGGTAACTCCTGTTCATCCTTCAAAGCCTGACTCAAAAGGACCCTCAAGTAGAAAACTTTCCCTGCTTCAGTCCCTTGGGTAGTATGAGTTCCTCTTTCCTCTAGCATCTGGGCTTTCTGTACTTTCTACAGTTCTAACACTTCCATGTTTTAATAAGCAAGTGTGTCCCTGACCCCAAGTGTGGATGTAGCTCTTCTCACATTGTCTCCGTTATTCATCACGCCCTGTCTTCCTCTGTGGTCGGGATAGGATCCCCTTTAACAGTACTCTGGTTCAGCTCAATTGGTTGAACAGCAAAGCAGAATTTGAACCCACATCTGTCTGATGTCACATCTTGGCCTTTCCCCCATTTCTCACTACTCTTCACAGGCAACTTTCCCTTCAGGAGACTCAACAGAGGAAAAGTGATCTCATAAAAAGTCCCAGAGAGACTGGAACTAATGTCAGCATCATGCACACTGAAAAGTACCCTCTTCAATTCAACAAAGGTTTATTGAGCATCTGTCTGTACAGACCTTGTGCTGGGTGCTAGGCTGTTGTTGTTCAGTCGCTAAGTCAGGTCCGACTCTTTGTTACCCCAGCACACCAGGCTTCCCTGTCCTTCACTGTCTCCCAGAGTTTGCTCAAATTCATGTCCATTGAGTCAGTGATGCCATCCAACCATCGCATCCTCTGTCATCCCCTTCTCCTCCTGCCCTCAGTCTTTCCCAACATCAGGGTCTTTTCCAGTGAGTTAGCTCTTTGCATCAGGTGGCCAAAGTATTGGAGTTTCAGCTCCAGCATCAGTCCGTCCAATGAATATTCAGGGTTGATTTCCTTAAGAATTGACTGGTTTAATCTCCTTGCTGTCCAAGGGACTCTCAAGAGCCTTCTCCAGCACCACAGTTTGAAAGCATCAGTTCTTCAGTGCTCAGCCTTCATGGTCCAACTCTCACATCCATACATGACTACTGGAAAAGCCATAGCCTGGACTAGATGGAGATAACAGAGGCACTGCCTCCCCATCTATGGGGACAGTAGGCGCACATACATACAGGCAATGATGCCTGCAGGTGCCTGAGAGGCTAAGGAAACTGGATTTCCACAAGAGGCCCTGATTCAGATTGGGGGAGACTACAGGAACTGAGAAGAGGCTCCCCAGCAGGGGAGTAGGAATCAGACAGGTGGATGGTGCACACAGAAGGACAGTTTCCTCCTTAGAGCATCCCCAGAATCAGGAGAAGGAAACTGACAATGACTCAGGGTTGGCTACCCCAGCCTGCGTTCCTTCCTCATCCCCACCTTCATGGAGGGCGTGGCCAGAGAGTTGCAGCTGGCATTGAAGTGTGCTGAGGGAAATTCCTTGGTAAATAGAGTTAATTCCATTGTGAAGTACCCAGGGGAATTTCTACTGTTTCCCTCTTATTTTTCTATTTTCGGCTGCACATATGACGTGTGGGATCTTAGTTCCCAGACCAGGGAGTGAACCAGTGGCCCCTGCATTGAGAGCTCCAAGTCTTGACCACTGGACTACCAAGGAAGTTTCATTTTCCCCGTTTTTAAAAAACAGGGGCCTTCCCTGGTGGTCCAGTGGTTAAGATTCCGTGTTTCCACTGCAGGGTGCTCTGGTTTGATTCCTGGTTGGGGATCCCACGTGCTGCAGCACCTAAATTCCAAGTTAGTTTCCTAGAAAAATGGCTGATGTTAGAAGTGAAGTAAGAGGTCTCTAGCTAGGAAGTCCTTAAAGCCTGGTCATCTGTACTTCCTCCATGATTTTTGCTTGAACCTTATCTGTTTAGTGTTTTTCTTTAAGATAACTCACTTTTAAAAAACTTGAACAAAAGAAACTACTCTGTTTTGGCTTTCCAAAAACAAGAGGTAAATACAAGAGTTAATTCAGTGAAAACAAAGCAATTCTGCTTAGATAAGTTTTGCTTGCTAAGTGGCCCCTCTCTTTGCTATGAAGGGAGATGAGCAAGCATCAGAAAGGCCTTAAAGACATTCCAACCTCAAAATGGGCCTTTTGCTTTCGCCTTGACTTAGCCAGGAGCAAGAGTCAAAAAGGAGTAAATTTTCCGTGGTGAGCTGAGGTTCCATGGTCTGTGGCCGTGTCTGCGCCCTCTCTGGCCTCATTCCCTCATCCCATGAGGTGGACTTAACCCACACCTTGGAAGATTCTGCCTTCATCCAAGCCCTTTGGTCCAGAGAGAGGAGGAGAGGTATCCAAGGTCGTTTAGAAAGCGAGGTAGCCACCTGGAGCCCAAGACCCAGGATTTTGACCCAGGGTGGGGCTGGACTGGGGGAGAGCTGAGAGACCAGACGGCTACAGGAGCTGAGCCCTGGGCTGTGGGAGCCCAGAGCCCACCCCTGCTGCTGTGTCCCTGGCTGTGCCTGAGCAAGCGCCAACATCACTCGAAGCCTCAGGCTCCTCATTTACATGGTAGGACCCCTCCCTCCCCACACTCTAGTCCTGTATTACCATGATTTCTTCCAGACAACCCCTTCAGTCCCCCCTACCCATACCTGACAGTGCAGAGTCCTGACTCCCTTGCAATACGCACAAGCCCACCCCTCCTCCCACCCAGAAGCCTGGCCCCAGCCTCCTCCTCCCACTCACCCCCTTCCAGTCCAGCCACAGCCATCTGTGGAGCACAGTGCCCGGACCATCACAGACACGCCATCAATGTTTGTTGAATGAGTGAATCAACGAACACTGCCACGCGCTCCGTGCTGCCTCATCTCTGCATCAGCTGTTTCCTCTGCTTGGAATGCCCTTTTTTCCTTGCTTGGTCTCCAAGCTTTGATTCATTTCCTAAAAACCCTGCATAGACACTCTCCTCTTTTAAGACCCTTTCCCTGACATTTCCCAGAAGAGCTCATCACCCATGAACTCAGTGCTAGCTCTGTGGCAGGCATGAAGCTCGGGGCTGGGCACACCAGCACCAAGACACATGAAGCTCGTTCCCTCTTGGATCTTTCCTTTTCCTCTGAGCCTCCAGAGCCTGGCTCTTGGTGCTGTTCTGACGTTGGCCATGTGGCATAGCAGTTATTTGTACCTGTCGCTCCTGGACTCTGCGCGAGCTCTCAATGTCAGTCATCTTGGGGCCCCAGGACCCAGCCCCCAGCTTGCCACACAGCAGATTGTGCCTTCAACCACCGGGCACGCTTCCCCACCCCCAGAGCTGGGATTTGTAGAGCAGTTGAAGCATAAGCACTAATAGAAGCACTGTTGTTCCCACTTCCTGGGCCCGCGAGAGCCTACTGGGTGCCAGGCACCTGGCCCATGTTCTCCATGCCCCTGACAGCACACTGTAGTAAGTTGGTAAACGTGACCTGGGACCCAAACCGGGCCCTGGGGGCCAGGCTTCTTCCCCAGCGGGCCCCTCACCCTACGGGAGCCTCTTCCCAAGGCCAGATTCCAGAAGCCTCCTCATTCTGAGCCCTGCTCTGCGCACCCTCCACCCCCCTAGCACTGGCCTGGCTTCCTGGAATTTGTCCTCCTAATTGAAACCAAACACCGGGGCTCCTCAGGGCTGTGCCCCAGAGGCCCCGGTGGGTTTCTCTTTCCCTCCCTCCTCCCTTCCTCAGCTGGGGGCGGGGTGTTCAGCCCTGGGCAGCCTTTGGGGGGAGGCACTTCCCCTGCAAAGGGTATGGGGTAGGGGCCCTCCCCACTGCTAGTGTCTGAATTAAACTCAACTCTCTCACAGCTGGAGGTACAGAGGGAGAAGGAGGAGGAAGCAAGAGAAGGGAGAGCGTGAAGAGCACTCAATTGGGATGGTCCCTGGGAAAACCCTGCAGGAGCCCTGTCTTAGGCCAAAGGCCTGGCAACTAGAGGACGGATTTGTGAAAGTCAGCTCCATCCAGACCTACCTTGTGACCTTGACCTTGGACAAGTCACTTCATCTCTCCAAGACTCAAGCTCCTCGCCTGTATACAAATGGGGATCTGTGGAACCCATCTCACAGGATTATGGAGAAAATGAAATGGGATAACCTACATAAGTACTGTAACTATGGCCAGGGCTCAGTAAAACCCAGCACGATAGCTGTTCTGGGCAGCAATATGGGTTCCTACAGTTGGTTGGCTGGTGGAAGGCACCTCTGAGGATGTGTGGGGTTGTTAAAGGATGTAGTTGGAAAGGTCGCTTAGGGTCAATGAATGTTTGTTGAATGAAGGAATTCATTCAACTTTCAACAAACATTCCGTGAGGTCCCCCCTGCGCCAAGCCCGGGGACACCACTGTGAGGAAGTGAGGGACCACCCCCAGTCCTCAGGCCCAGAGTAGGGCTGGGTTGGGGTGGGATGGGGTGGGGTGGGGTGGAAGGGGTTGGGTGGTGGTCACAACCATCAAAGGTGATGACAGCACCAACTGCTGTGTACTGTGACCGGGAAGACAAGGGGCTCTAGGAGCCCCCAGGAGGACTCACCCCGGCTGGGACCCAGGAATGGGTGGTCAAGGATGGCTTCCAGAGAAAAGTGTCTGGGGGGAGCTGAGAGTGCTCTGAATGCACGCCTTATCTCCCTGTTTGCACTTACTTCCAACAGCACTTGCCCTTGTGTGCCAGCTGGTCCAGGTGCTGTCTGAGGACGTGGCCACGCTGGCAAGCCTAAACTCACCACCTTCAGATGGGGGCGAGGGGGCGCTGCCTTCACCTTGGCCTCTAGCACTCTGTGTCTCCGCCCCCCGTCATCTGTTCCCCACATCATCGCTCTAACCACCAGTTTGGTTTCCGCATCTGTGCTCCTGGCTGCGTTGTCTCACAGACATACCCAGCGAGTCACGAATGAAACCACACCTGTACTTTTCTACATTCTTTAGTAGCCAGGTTGTAAGAAGTAGAAAGAAACAGATGGAATTACTTTTACTAATATATTTTATTAAACCCAAGATACCAAAGTTATGATAAACGTGGAATCAACAGAAACAAATTATTAACAAGCTAATTTACATTATTATGTTTGTACTAAGTTTTTGCATTCTGGTGTGTATTTTGCACTTACTGCACACCTCAGTCTGAATTAGGTGCATTTCATGGGCTCGATCAGCCTGTGTGATGAGTGGTTCCCATAGGGGATAGTACAGCTCTAGAATGTGGGTTCCTCTAGGGCAGAGACCCTGGACTTTTCACCTCTTTCTTCAGTGCTGAGAGGGGTGTCCTAGGTGGAGGGACTGCACGGACAAAGATACAGGCATGAAAGAACAAAGCATGTTCAGGGACCAGCACGCCATTCTGTGGGGCTGCAAGGTGAAGTAAGTCTACCAGGAAGGTGGGCGATGGGATTGCTTTGTGTCTGTACCGGATTGAGGAAAGCCTTGAATACTGTGGTAAGAAATTTTGGAGTGTGGTCCTGTGGGCCACTTGCGTCATCATTTATTTATAAGCAGAGGAGTGTGATATTCAGGTTAAGGGTTTAGAAAGAGCCCTCTGGTAGGCAGCATGGAGGGTCATGTGGATGCGACTAATCAGGAGACAGGGAGACCAGCTAGAAGCAGATGTACTGCACAGGCAAGCGATGAGGGAGGGGACGAGGAGGCGGGCCCAACTAGAGAGGCAGTGATGGAATGTCAGGACTTGGGGACCCACTGGAGAGGGAGTGAGAAAGCAGGAAGAAGGCCTAAATTTTTTGCCTGTGGTGTCCGTGTCTGAGCCAGGATGCGTGGGAGGTTTGTCGAGGACATCAAGGGTTCCATCCTGGTACCTGCTGGGTTTGAACTATTAGCAGGACACCTTGGTGGACAGGAGCAATTAAGTGGTAAGGGTACCTGTGCCAGGGTATATAAATGATAGTGAGGTCATGTGGTCATGTGAGGCATTCAAGCAGGGGCTGGACAGACACGAGCCTGGGATGTTGTAGAGGGCTTACGTGCATCCCAGGTGAGCTGGGCCTGCTGGCCTGTCAGCCTAGATGGTGTCTGAGCCTAGGCTTTTGCTGCATTTGTGTGTAGGAGGCACTGTCGGAGCTTGGGCATATCTACAGCTGGGGACCTTTGTGGTCTAAAGGTGGTTTGTGTTTTGGGACCTTGGCCCCACAACTGGAACTGGGGGGCAGGCAACAGGCATGTTGGCTGCTGGAGGGGGGACAGAGGTTCCATCCCAACAGACCATGAGGGAAGATAGCCTGAGGTCCAGCTGGACCCATTTCTTAGAACCAGAGAGTGAGAAGGATCCTTGATCTTCAACCATCCTCCTCTCCCCTCCTCATTTTGATTTTTGGGAAAACTGAGGACTTTGCCCAAGGTCACAGAGCAGGTCATGACACATCAGGTATGGGTCGGGGTGAGGGTGGCAAGGAGGGTTCATGTTGGATCCTGGTACCCTCTCCCTGCATCCCGAGTACCCATAGCATCTTCATCTCCTTGCCTTTCCTTGGCACAAGAGATGTCCTTTAACACATGTGGTAAGGGATCCTGGTCCCTTTTAATTAGGAGGATACAAAGAGAGAAGTCAGACAGCCGCCCCCACCCATGGTTGGGAGAGTAAGTGCTCCCCAAATTACACAGCAGATGCCAGGACTCCGGCAACAAGACCCAGCTTGATAGCTTTGTGGTAACCTCAGCCAGCACAATTTTATTTTTATGTTTTAACTCCTTGGTGATATATAGACCTCCCTCTCACAGGCAGAAGAAATGGCATCCAGAACTTCTCCCTTGAAAAAAAAATATTTTTCAACTTGCGTAACACATACCCAGTTTAATTAACCCTTTTGTCAGAAGGCTTGGTCTGCTTTGGGCTGGGTGAGGAAATTGTTTCTTTCCTGCGAGGTGGGTGTTGTGCAAATAACTTGAGAAGGAGGCAAAAGATGTGGGGTGGTGTGCTAGCAACTGGTCCTGCTGTGGAAACTGACCACCCCTCCGCCTGCTATTAGCCCCTGATCCTCTTGGGATCTCTGGGTCCCAAATGATAATTCCTTGGACAATCTAATGGACAATTAATGATGTGTGCCTCCTTTGGGATCTCTTTTTTGTCTGCTTTTAAAATTTCAGTCTAAGGTGCCTGTTCTGGTGGTGGTGGTTTAGACGCTAAGTCGTGTCCGACCCTCGTGACCCCATGGACTATAGCCCTCCAGGTTTCTCTGTCCATGGGATTCTCCAGGCAAGAATACCAGAGTGGGTTGCCATTTTCTTCTCCAGGGGATCTTCCCAACCCAGGAATTGAACCCCGGTGTCCTGCACTGCAGGCAGATTCTTTACCAACTGAGCTAGCTACGAGGGAAGCCTGTTCTATAGGAGTCCTTACACTTTATGTCTGCACTCTTTAAATCTCTATTTCCATAGGCTTGCTATTCAGATCAGGAACCAAAACCTTTTGAATCGAAGCTCACCTCTGACCCCTCCCACTGCCTCATTTCCGCATGCTAAAGGTAGGAGGCTACCTCTGTATCCTTTTCTCTCTGGCCATACCTACTCTGCCTGATGGTTCCTGTATCTGCACCTCTCTCTGGTCTCCCTCACTCAGATTAGTTTTTCAATGCTCAGCTCTGCTCTGTCACTTCCTGGACTACAAAATTGGAGGGGAGAGTCCCTCCCCCATTGTCTGAGGACTGAAGCCCCAACTGTCATGCCTTCAAGGCATACTGCCCCAAGACCAAGACCCGGCCACTGTGCAACCACTCCCCAACCCTGGATATGTTCTCCATGCTCCATTTGTTCAATGTGCAAATGTTTTTTGAACCCTTACTATGTGCCAGGAGTTGTGTTGGGCACCCAGAAATTAACTGATGCACAAGTCCCAGAAACCAAGTGTGTTTCGAGAGCTCAAGGGTTTGGGGGCTCTGAGAAGGGGTGCGGAATTGAGAGAGGGCCTGGGCTGCGGCCAGCTCTCTTCTTGCTGGTTTCCTGTTTACTATTAACAGCTGCCCATCCCGCCTAACACACAAACGCCCAAGTGAACCTTGGTATGTTTTCAGACCAGCAGCTCAATCACAAACATGAAGCAGGCTACTCGAAATTTGCCTGGCTGCCTTGAAAATCTGCAGAGAGACCCCCTTTAATCCCTCCCTTTCTTGCACTCCCCAACTTTCTGCCTTTCTCGCCTCTCCTTGGAGGACATATGGCCCCTTGAAGTTTTTGTTTGCTTGAAGGGAGGGGAATAAACCCCAAATACCCAGCTTCGGTGTGGAAGTTTTTTTCCTTTTTTTAAAAAATATTATTAGGCATCAAGAGACAGAGCAATCTGCTTGCAGATACTATACGTGCATAATTAATAAAATCTCATTATTTATTTATAGAGACACACGAGGAACTGGAGAATTAGGGCTATCCCCATTATATATGAAGAGAGGGAGAGAAAGAATGGGAGAGAGAGGCTAATACTTTTTGAATGTTAGAGCTTTCCAGAGAAGTGAATCTCTCAGTAGGCAATGAATAAGAGAAGGTATCTACTCGTCAGAGTGGTGTTCCGAGCTCAGGAGACACCAGAGAGCAGAAACCTGGTTCCGCTTAAAAAGAACGGGACCAGCTCGGTGCTCTGAGTGCCCAGGATGCCGGCTTTGGGTAGTTGGCAGGAAAGCAGGAGGCACCGTGGAGGGCCTGGCGACAGGGAAAGAGCCAGTCCGGGGATTCTGAAGGAGGGGGACTTAGGCACAGAATCCCTGGTAGGTGAGGGTAGCAGTGGGCACGGTCACACCATGGGCACCCCGTAAATTGCCCAGACACCGGCTGAGGAGAGCCCCTGGTTCCGCTGGTCCTTTATAAAGCAGGTAACGGTCACTGAAAGGGGGAAGGGGGGGAGCTTTTCTAAATGCCAGCTCTGCCCTTGGATCTCTGCATGCCAGATGCCCGGCCAGGGCCGCCAATATCAATAACCCAACTTATTATGTAACAGCCCCTGCGGCCAGGCAGGCAGGGGTCAGAGCCTCCCAGGCTTCTTGAGTTGGGGTGGATCTTCGCTCTCCCTGTTCTCTCTCTCCCCTCATTTTTTCTTGAGACATGCTTTAAAATAGAAAACAGGCTTGTGCAGTAACCAACCCCACAGAAAGGGGTAGTTTGGAGGGATGTTTTTTTCCCCCAATCTCCTTCAAGTGCAAGCAACTCAGGCAGCAGAATACTCAGTCTTCCCGGGGCGGTGGGCTCCGGCGGGGGGCGGGGAGAAGGGCTAGGAAGGGGGTCGGCTTGAGCAGCAGCCCCCGCAGGGTTACCCGGGCGCGTGCAGGGAAACGTCTCAGCAATTCCAGCGCCCAAGCGGAGCGCGCGGGGGGGCGGGGGCGCGCGGCGCGGGGCACCTTGAAACCGCCGGCGGCCGAGCGCTGATTGGCCGAGCCGCCGCCTCGGCGTTCCAGCCAGGCGCCCCTCCCCCCGCGCCGTCCACCCCGGAAGGAATTTCCTCCTCTGGCGGCCGCTATTGTTGTCCGCCTTCGCTGTTTGGGTCGGATCGCGTAACCATAGTATCCAAACTGTGTCCGCGCGGGGCCCCAGCCTGGGACCCCTGTGCCCCCAGCCCCTGCAAACCACCCCCCCACTTTTTTTTTTTTTTTTTTTGCAGCCTACTTATCATGACTTCATCGGACTCCGGGGAGCAGGAGAGGGGGATGGGGCGGGGGGAGCTGGCCCGTTCCTGGCGGCCCTTACTCCGAGATGTTTTCAATTATAATTTTTAAAAAAAAGTCTGCTTTGTGGGTTCGGGGCTTTTAAATTCTTCCTACTCCCCCCACTTCCATTAAACTGTTGGACCAAACTTGAATGGGATTTTCCCTCCGTTTCCCCTTTACCGTCTTCACCCTGACTTTGCTGCTCACATCTGAGGCTGGGGAGACAGCAGAAGTCACCCCCCAAACCCAGCCCCTCAAACTCGGCCTGTGCCCCGGTCCCTGGGCCTGGGCTTGAGCTGGAGAAGGCGAGGTTGGACCCTGTAGCCCACACCCTCTACCCCGGGGCGCTTCCTGGCGGGGTTGGGGGACCCGTGGAGGAGGCGGTGCGGGGGTGCATGCCCGCCAACCCCTTATCAAAGGGATGCGGGAGTGACGGGGGAAACAGCTGACAGGTTCTTGGGAAAACAAGCCTCCTCTTCCCTCAGATTTCTCCCTCGGATCTCAGAACACAGAGACCTCCTAGTCCACGCGAGCAGCCTGAGACCAATACCTGTTCCCTACTCCTGCGAAAAAACAAAAATAGAAGCCTTGTCCTTGCGAAATATATTTTGCTGGGAGAGGTGGAGGCGTGGGGGGTAGCGCTAGCAGTAAGTCCGCACCCGGGCTGTGAGCAGCGCGGGAGCCCCCGGGACTGGGGCTGGCCGCGGGGGGCGGTGTGTGTGCCGGGGGGTGTCAAACATTCCCAGAACTCAAGTATTCTCCCGGCGCCCGTTGGGGCGGGGGCAGCAGCTGCGGCGGCCCAAGTTCGGGGCAACACTGCCCCCTAGGGGCCACCGCAGTAAGTTTGCAGCTGGGGCGGCGAGGGGCCCTAAGGACGGAGCCAGTGGTACCTGGGCAGGGGTGGCAATAACTCCCCCGCTGACCGGTGACAGGCCTGAAGAGGGCTTCCAGGCGCCCGTTCTGGGGGCGGGGAGGATGCGATGGTGAGGTTTTGTGTTTGCTGTAGAATCTAAAACTTTGGCAGACTGGGTGCATCCTACAGGCTTCCGGTGGTGGAATGGGCCTTTTAAGGTCAATGAATCTGGTACCCTTTTTGTGCAGTTGAGGAAACTGAGTCCCAGAGAGGGGAGCGATTTGCTCAGGGACATGGCTTTGCACTCAATCCTTCTGGGGTCCTGTGGCGTTTTTGAATTCACAAAGTCTTCCTTCATCCCTTAGTGGCTCTTGTAAACCTTGTAGAGAGGTTTATCAGAGGCAGTATAGGACATTTTACAGATGAAAAATCAGTCCTACAGCAGGGTGAGAACTCAAGTCCCCTGTCTTTCAGTCCAGCTCTTTATACTATGGGGACTTGGAGGGACTTGAACCATAGACTCAACTAGCTGGCCAGCCCTTCATTTGGGGGGATGGCTGTGGTGCTCAACACCCATTCCTACCAGACCAGAGTGGAAGTGGCTGCTCCAGGCCGAGGGGCTCCACCAGAAGAGTGTGGGTCTGCTGAAACCTGAGTTGTAGGTTTCTAAACTGTTGCTATCTCTGGGCCTCAGTTTCCCCATCTCTAAAATGGGGAGTGGGCAAGCAAGAGGAACAGAAAGGCATCTTGTATCTCCAGTGTTCGGTGCTGCTGTACTGCTTCTCCTTGTCTTTTGTCTGTCTCACCCTCTATCCCCGGCTCTCCCTTGCTCCTCAGTTGGGGGTCGGCTGGGCTGGCTTCTTGAGCCCGCCTTTCCTCCCTTCCGGCAGGGCTTCTGCGGCCGCCCCTCCCCTTCCCTCCCCTCCTGGCTGGCGCAGAGCAGACTGCGGGAGGGAGCAGTGGGCAAGGAGCCAGCAGAGCGTCCAGTCAACCCCTTGGGAAAACAGGGTGTGTGTGTGTGTGTGTGTGTGTGTGTGTGTGTGTGTTGGGGAGGCACTGTCAGAGGTAGCAGCTCGGCTCAGCAGGGCCAGAGTCCCTAGAGGTTATTTGTGTCCAAGGTGACTGGTGTCCGAGCTGGCTGCTGGCCTCTTTCCTCTCTCCCTAGAGATTCGAGGAGCTGCACAGGGAGTCGTTTCCACTCCTCCCTCTCCCTTGCCACCCACGAACAATCAGGCACCAAGTCTGGTCCTTTCTCCCCTTAAATATCTCTCCAGTTGTTCCCTTCTCCACATCTCTTAGCCACCATCTTAATCTGCCGGCCTGCTGGTATCCAGGGGGCTTGAAACTGGCCCCTCCGAGTCTTCCTCCACACTGTTCCCTCCACCAAGCCTTCTGAACCACAAAGCAAATATTCCCCCGCTGCTTCTGTCTGTGCCCTGCGTTTCCCTGCCCTGTGGATCAACTGCAGGCTGGTGAGACCCTCCATGATCTAGGCCTTCCCACCTTGATCGTCTCATTTTATTTTTCTCAGATGCATCTTTTGTGTCTTAGTGATGCATGCATGTGGGCTTCCCTGGTGGCTCAGATGATAAAGAATCCACCTGCAATGTGGGAGACCTGGGTTCGATCCCAGGGTTGGGAAGATCCCCTGGAGAAGGGCATGGCAATCTACTCCAGTATTCTTGCCTGGAGAATCCCCATGGACAAAGGAGTCCTTGGGGTCACAAATACTACATGTGACTTCCAGAGCCTGCCCTGCTCCTTTGACTTGCACAGGCTGTCACTGTCAGGTCCTGCCAGGGCTTGGAGATACTGAGGTGAACAGGACCAGCCTTCCCTGCAGAAAGCATAGTGGTATAATGATGGTTAGCAGAATGGTGTCTTAAGAGAACTGTCACCCAGCCTGGGGAAAAATCAGGGAAGGCTCCCTGAAGGAGGTGGTGCTTGTGCTGAGTCCCAAAGGGAGAAGTAGGAATTAGCCAGATAAACAGAGCTAAACGGGAGACAGTTCATTCAGAGAGAGGGAATGACAGGAATAGGCAACAGCATGGGCAAGCACAAGACATGAGCATGACCTTTAATGACTGAAGATGGTGTAGCTGAAATGTAAGGGGAGAGGACAGTGGGAAGAGATGTGGCTGGAGAGGGAGTCAGAACCAGGCGGTCCTTGTGTGCTGGCCTAAGGATCTGCGATTGTCACAGTCCCTAGGGAGCCTGGAGAGGTTTCTGAGCCCTGGGCTGGACTGCAAGGAGCTTGCAGACTAAGGTAGATAAAGAATAAACCAGGTCAAAGCAGAATGAAGAAGTCCCGGTGAGGACGTTCTAAAATACACACCCGTTAATTCCTGCTCTCAACATCTTCATTGGCTCCTTGCTGTCCTGAGGGGCAAGCCCTCTCCTTTGCATGGCATTCAAGGCCCTTGCTGGCCTCTCCAGCTCACCACAGCAGAACCCTCACACTCCCATTACTCCAGCCAGCTGAGTTCTCTGCAGCTCCCCTGATACACTGTGTTCCCACCAACCGTCAGAGCAGTACCCACACCATTTGCTCTGCCTGGAATCCTATTGTTGTTCACCTGTTAATTTTTTGTTTTGACTGCGCAGCATTTGGGATTCTAGTTCCCTGATCAGGTATCGAACCTGTGTCCCATGCAGTGGAAATGCAGAGTCTTAACCACTACCACCAGGGAAATCCAACTGTTAACTCTTTCAAGATGCCTCTCAGGCATCACTCCCTCTGGGAAGCCCTCTTTTATCCCCAAAGCTGACCTGGGTTCCTCCTTTCAAACTCCATTGTTCCTTGTGCTTTCTTTTGTCACAGCACCTGTCTCAGTGTAGTTTAACAATCCTTAGGAGAGGGACTTCCCCAGTGGCCCAGTGATTAAGACGCCACACTTCCAATGCAGGTTCAATCTCTGGTTGAGGAACTAAGATTCTATATGCTGTGTAGCCAAAAAAAAAAAAAAAAAATCCATAAGAGGCTGTGTGCATGGGTCTTCAGTCGAGTCCAACTCTTTGCAACTCCCTGAACTGCAGCACTCCAGGCTCCATTGTTCATGGGGATTCTCCAGGCAAGAATACTGGAGTGCGTTGCCATTTCCTCCTCCAGGGGATCTTCCCAACCCAGGGATGGAACCTGCATTTCCTGCATTGGCAGGTGGATTTTTTACCACTAAACCGCCTGGAAAGCCCCAGTAGGAAGCTAGCAGCCTCCATTTTTGGTTTCCCCTGAGTCTCCAGGCCATATGTACACAGGGCACTGAGTAGATGCTCATTTAAGTTTTTGTGATTGAAAACTGGAGACAGGCTACTTGTGAAAAATAGCACACTGCTTGCCTGCTGTGTGCCAGGCACTGTGCTGGCCACTTGTCATATTACTTTTACCTCCTACCACAGCCCTATAAGGTTGACATTACCTCATTCTGTAGATGGGAAACTGACTCAGGGAGGGGAAATGACTATCAAGCTGATGAAGGCATTTGTCAAAACTCAATTAATTTTTTGAAGTTAAGATCTTTACATGTAAGTTATACATCAATTTTTAAAAATAAAAAAAACTGGAAAGCTACTACAGCATATACTGCTTATGTCTGAATGGACTGAAAGGAGCTGAGGGAAAGCATACAAGGTGGGTGTGGAAGGCCATGGTATGTCAATGCTAGAAGCTTGGTCTGATGTGGAGCCAGCATCAGTAGGGAAATAATGATGAGACTCCTAGGTGAGCAGAGTCCAATTATGGAGAGCTTCAAACACCTGGATAGAGCTGGACTCAGTTATGGGCATTGCGAGCCATTGGCTTCTAGCGAATGCTAAATGAGCTTCTCTTGGAGGAATGAATCCATTCTTGGGGGAAGAGGGTGAGGGGTGTTTGTTGCTGGTTCATGTGAGGCTGGATTTGGAGGGGCCAGAGCTGGGGGACTTAAGAGATACGGGTTCGATTCCTGGGTCAGGAAGATCCCCTGGAGGAGGGCATAGCAACCCACTCCAGTATTCTTGCCTGGAGAATCCCATGGACAGAGTGATCTCTCTAAGCCTTGGTTTTCTCATCTGAAAAAAAAACGGTGCTATTAATAGTACCTACCTCATAGAATATTCCAAAGATGAAATGAGATGATACATACACAGCTCTGGATACCAGGCCTGGCTTACACGTGTAGAGTTTTTCCCTTCTTACTACCCACCTATTTTTAGTCCCCTCTCCCAGTCTCTTCTTTCCATGAGGACCCACTCTAGTGAATTCCATATATGACCCTAAATATGCATGTATCTTTGTAAAATATGCATGTATCTTTGTAAACTTTGTAGAGGTGTCTTGGGTGCTAGAGATCTCATTCTGTATTTTTCATTTCCCCCTCTGCTCCCGCATCACCACACAAACTCAGAAATACATGTTTGAAGGCCTCTTTGTTTCCTCTTCTTATGCTATGGATTTCTGAGCACAATCCACCCCATTTTGCTCACTTATTCCCCCAGTGATGGACACCTACACTGCCTTGAATTTCTTTTGCGTAGTAAATTGTTAAAAACTTTATTATTATTATTATTATTTTTTGGCTGTGCTGGGTCTTCACTGGGCTTCCCAGATGTTGATAGAGGTAAAGAGCCCACTAGCTAATGCAGGAGATGTAAGAGACGCCAGTTCAATCCCTGGGTCAGGAAGATCCCTTGGAGAGGGGCATGGCAACCCACTCCAGCATTCTTGCCTGAAGAGTCCCCATGGACAGAGGAGCCTGGCAGGCTATGGTCCATAGGGTTGCACAGAGTCGGATCCGACTGAAGCAATGTGGCACGCATGCACAGGTCTTCATTGTGAAGCTCAGATGTAGTTGCCTCACAGCATATGAGGTCTTAGTTTCCTGACCAGGGATCGAGCCTGTGTCCCCTGACTTGGGAGGGAGGTTCTTAACCACTGGACCACCAGGGAAGTTTCTTGCCTTGAATTTCTTCCTCTTACAAATAATTTCTTGACATGCACACTTGTACATATCATGGACGGGTCCCCTTGTGGGCTTGTGTGAGAATTTCCCTGTCATATCCAGGGGTGCACCAGGATACTCCTGCTACCTTATGGGACACACACCTACTTAATTTTACTAACTCTCGTTAGCCTGCTTTCTAGGATGACTGAACCGCTTTGCATCCGCCAGCAGCATGTGAGAGCGTTTACCTCCTGCGTGCCTGCCAGCACTTGGTATTACCCGTCGTTCTAATTTTTGCCACTATGATGAATGTAAGGTGCCAACTCTTTGTGTTTCTTAGATTGTTAGTGAATATAAGCAGCTCTTCATGCACTTGTGCTTGTTGGCCATCTGGGGCTTCTCCTTCTGGGGATTGCTTGTGTCCTTTGCACATTTTTCTGCTGGGTTTCCTGGTCTGCCTTCCTGTCCACAGTCGGCGCTGAGGACCACCTACAGCACCTGTCTCAGAGCAGGTCTGACCTCTGGGGATGGGGAAGGCAGGTTGGCTTCAAGGGTCTGAGCTCTGGCACACCATTGCCCTCGGTCCCTGATGGAATCGCCTTTGAACTGCTGTCATTTCATGTCTTTCCTGAGTGCTTATCCTGAGTGGGCTCCGAGGAACCAGACGGTTCGTGCCTCTGATTTCTAAGGGCTCATGGTGCAGGGAGGGAGGCAGACTAGGTTGCTGTTGCTGCTGCTGCTAAGTCGCTTCAGTCGTGTCCGACTCTGTGCGACCCCATAGATGGCAGCCCATCATGCTCCACTGTCCCTGGGATTTTCCAGGCAAGAACACTAGAGTGGGTTGCCATTTCCTTCTCCAATGCATGAAAGTGAAAAGTGTAAGTGAAGACGCTCAGTTGTATCCGACTCTTGGCGACCCCACGGACTGCAGCCTACCAGGCTCCTCTGTCCATGGGATTTTCCAGGCAGACTAGGCAGAAGAGAGTCATTCCAAAGATTACACGCAATGGTCCATACAAAGTCCTTCCCCACTAGAGACCCTGTCCCACTTGATGGTCCTGGCTTGGGTAATGGAGGAAAAATTCGTCATTGCATCATGGAATCCACACCTACCTTCTAGGGAAGATGTCTCTGAAATTGGAAAGCCCTTTGAGCCTCCAAAAGGATGCCAGGGGGGCAAGTTTAGGGCAAGGAGTCTTGGAAAACTGCTTGGCTTACCTGGGTAAAATTTGGGAAGGGGGTAGAGTTGTGAGAAAGGGCTGGGAAAGAGAGAGAAAAGTGAAAGAGGGGAGAGGAGATGGGAGTTCCCTGGTGCCCTAGTTAGGGTTCAGGGCTTTCACTGCTGTGACCCGGGTTCAATCCCTGCTTGGGGAACTAAGATCCCAAAAGCAGCTCAGTGCAGTGGTTGGTGGTGGTGGGGGGTGCAGTGGAGAGGGGAGAGGAGATACGAGATAGGGTGAGGTCTGTAGAGTGAAGACCAAGCATAAATCTCAGTTATGAGAAGGGATGTCTAATATTCAATTTCAAGACACTGGAGCTGCTCCTCCTTCTCCTTAAATTCTTAGCAGAGCCCACCACATCCTCATTTGCCATTAGCTGAGTGTTTTGTAGAAATGCAGGCAAGGGATTGAGTTTCTGTCCAAATCTCATGCTTATGACAAAAGTCTGCACCCACAGACCAGTGAGATAGTCTGAAAATTGAGAAAATACAGGAGAAGCAGAAGTTTGGAGTCAGAGGTGATCATGAAACGTAAGTGAAACGTAAGTCAGCCTCTGGGGAACGTGCAAAAATGTGAGATGTGGAGGGGTTAACTTCCTGGGGGGATGGAGGGTGTCACCTCAGCTCAGTCACTCAGTCGTGTCTGACTCTTTGTGACCTCATGGACCATCGCCCACCAGGCTCCCTCGTTCATGGAATTCTCCAGGCAAGAATACAGGAGTGGGTTGCCATTTCCTACTCCAGGGGATCTTCCCAACCCAGGGATCGAACCCATGTCTTCTGCATTGGCAGGCAGATTTTTTTTACCACTGTACCACCGGGGAAGCCCAGTGGAGGGTGTGAGGTGATCTTATTTAAATCAAATTGGGTTTTGTAGCAGATTGTGTTTTCCAAAAGTGTCCCACTAATATAACCCCTTCTCATACGCTCCTCTTTTAATATGACTTTGACCCTCCTTCTACCAAATCAAAAGATAGGGTCTGTGTACCCTTTCTTTGAAACTTGGTGGACCTTGATGACTGCCTTGACCAAGAGTGTGGCAGAAGTGACACTATTTTTATGACTAAGGCTAGGTTAAAAAAATGTGAAACATCTCTGCTTGGTTCTCTTGGAGAATTCATTGTGGTGCACGCCAGCTGCCATGACTGCCCTAAAACTGCCATGCTGTGAGGAAGCCCAAACTCTCTATGTGGAGAGATCATGTGAAGTCCTGAGACTAAATGAGAGGTTGCTTGGCCACCTCCCAGCTGTTCAGCCCTCTGCTGTTCCATCTCCAGCTGCTGTCTAACTATAGCACACGGGGGACCCTGAGCCAGAACAGCCCAGCTGTGCCCTTTCCAAATTCCTTGTCCACAGAAATTATGAGAGGGAAGATAATGATTGCTGTTATTTTAAGCCAGGAAGGTTTGATATGATTTGTTACATAGCAGTAGATAATCCAAATGGGTTTATACTTCTTATCAGTCTTTCTTGGTAGACTACAGTTTTTGTTTTTAGCTCTATTCCCAGCAGTTAGCTTGGAACATACTATGCTCCAGAAATATTCATTGTATAAATGAATGAAAGTTAACACACCATATTGGCATGGTGTTATGGGGGAACCAAAGAGGTTGTGGGAACCCAGAGACGGCTCCTAACCCATACTGGGAGATCTGGGAAGGTTTCCTGGAGGAAGTGATGCTGCTCCAAGTCCCTGGGCAGAGCTAGTCAGAGAGGAATATGTATTCCTTATTTTTGGTATTTGTTTGTTCTTGGCCTAGATGAGGCTTCCTGGCTTGATGTGCGTCTAAGAGGTCCATCCTTGTGTCCATCTGGGACTTCTTCTCACTCCCTGTTGCAGTTCCCCCTTCTCCCTCTCTGGTTGGGCTGCAGACTCACTCCTGCCTCCTCTAACTCTACATCTGGCTGGAGAAAATTAAGTCAATGGGGAGGGAGGAGTTGACAAATAGATGGTCTAGTAATTTAATTTTTTTTTTTTTTCTCTAGCCCTCTCTCCACCCCCCAGAGAGCAGGAGGGATTAGCTCTCTAGACAGTGGTTTTCTCTGCTAAGGAGCTCTGTGTTGCAGCCCCTTTCCTGCCTAGACCAGCAGGGAGGAGAGGTGGGGTGGCAAGCAGGAGCCTTCTTAGGATCCTCTAGGCTAAGTCTCACACAGAGAGGGAAACTGAGGTCCAGGGAGGGGAGGGATTCTCTTCAGGCCTTAAGTGGGTTAATGTCTGAGCTAGGACTGGGAGGGAAGTTAGCTGGAGCCAGCCAGGATGGTGGGGGTCAGCAGAGAAGGCTTTGGCGTGTATCAGGGACACAGGGGCAGCAGGCTGCAGGAAAAAACCTGGGGCTCCTGGGGGCTTCCTTGTCTGGGATCAGGAGGAGCTGGGAGGTGGCTGGCCTGCTGGGCACGCAGGAGGTGAGGCCTGCTGCTCTGCAGTCCAGCCACCCCGCAGGAGCTGGTTACCTTGCAGGTCTCCTCACTGCAGAGTACCTGCTCTGGGCAGAGGTGGGCGCCAGGGGGTTGGGAGTGACCTTAGGCAGAGGGTTGGCAGGACTGGATATAAACCAGCCACAGGCTCTGAATCTCACCATTCTGAAAAATGAAATGGCCTCTTGGATCTCACGCAGCTGCAGTGAGTTGTGGAGGGTACCACTCTGAGAGGCCCTCCATGGATAGGGCTCGTCAATGCCTCGTTGTTTAGATGAAGACAGAGGCTCCAGGAGGCCCTCCCTGGTTCTGGGTTGCAGGTTAGCAAGTGGCAGCCCCTGGACTCAAACCCCGGGCGGCCTGGTCTCCCAAGCCCGCTGCACACACCGACTTCTCGGCTCCGCAGGGGAAGGGGCAGCCGGGTGACGGCCGCACGATGGCCCCGCCCCCACCCCCTGGCCCAGCTCGGGGGTGGGCGCCGTGGCCCCGCCTTGCAGAGCCTCGGCGGCTGCAGGGCTCTGGGAACGCTTGATTTATTAAGCTAATGTTCTAGCACATTTCCCCCATCTCGTAATGAGCTGTTTCCACCAGGGGGTGTATGCAGAACGGCTGCGGGCTTCCTGCCGCTCCAGGAGGGAGGCAGGGCTGGCTGGCGGTGGGCTGTGGGGGGCCGGGTGTCTGGCTGCCCAGGGAAGGGTGATGCTGGAAAGTCTGGTTTGAAAAATCACCCCCTAGTGGGGGACGTGCTGAGGGGAGGCGGGAGGTCGGTGCAGCCTGGGAGTAATCCCACACTTCTCCCTGGACCACCCTGGCCCAGCCCCTGTGCAACCGCAGGGGCCTGGAAGGGAACCTGGGCTCCAGCATTCTGGCCTGGTTCCTCTGGCCTGCCCCTCTTCCTCCAAGTTCTGAGGATTCTGAGCTTAGTCTGACTACAGTCTGCTTATTGTGCCCCAGCTGGCATTTCTGTGGTTTGATGTGACAGTTACATCCTTTGCAACCAGACAGATCTAGGTTCCAATCTGAGCTGGGCTTGAGTGATCTTGACAGGGGAATCCCTAAACTCTCTGGGCCTCAGTTTCTTATTTTAAAATGGGGATAAGGAGCTGTATTTTGTGGGGTCACTTGGAGCAGTGGTAATGGAGGAAGAGCTGGGTACCAGGTGGTACAGCCTGCCTCGACCCCCTGGCCTGCTGACGCTGGGGCAGACCTGGTAGGCCACGTAACCCAGACCTGGCATGCCACATGCACAGCAGACGCCAGGCTCCTAAGGCAGCAAATGCCTGCTGACCAGTCTGGTGCCCCTGGCAGCTCAGAGGCTTTGCTTTCCTCACTCAGGGCAGGCAATGCTTGGGGTAGGGGGTGTGTGTTAGTCGCTCAATCATGTCCGACTCTTTGCGACCCCATGGACTGTAGCCTGCCAGGCTCCTTTGTCCATGGAATTCTCCAGGCAAGAATACTGGAGTGGGTAGCCATTCCCTTCTCCAGGGGATCTTCTCAAGCCAGGGATCAAACCTGTGTCTCCAGCATCTCCTGCATTGGCAGGTGGGTTCTTTACAACTAGAGCCACCTGGCAAGCAACCAGCAGTGCTTGGCTGCTGCCGCTGCCAAGTCACTTCAGTCCTGTCCGAGTCTGTGTGACCCCACAGACGGCAGCCCACCAGGCTCCTCTGTCCCTGGGATTCTCCAGGCAAGAACACTGGAGTGGGTTGCCATTTCCTTCTCCAGTGCATGAAAGTGAAAAGTGAAAGTGAAGTCTCTCAGTTGTTTTCCGACTCGTAGCAACCCCATGGACTGCAGCCTACCACGCTCCTCCGTCCATAGGATTCTCCAGGCAAGAGTACTGGAGTGGGGTGCCATTGCCTTCTCCGACAGTGCTTGGTATTTGGCTTTAAAAAGTCAAATTCCACGATACTGGATGCTTGGGGCTGGTGCACTGGGACGACCCAGAGGGAGGGTATGGGGAGGGAGGAGGGAGGAGGGTTCAGGATGGGGAGCACGGGTATACCTGTGGCGGATTCATTTCGATGTTTGGCAAAACTAATACAATATTGTAAAGTTTAAAAAAAAAAAAAAAAAAGTCAAATTCCTTTCTGTCTCATCAAAGTTGCAGTTCCCCAGAGCTTGTGCCAGATTTGTGACCTGCTCTGTGGTAAAACTGTTCCTCTAGGTGTTTGTTTTTTTATTTTAAAGACTTTATTGCTGTTTTTTTTCTTTTACATGTGTCTGGCCCCTGGAAGGCACTCATCAAGGCATAGCTATCATTGGTCTTCACATTGGAGAAGATGCTGTCCCACTGACCCTGTCCCCTTGGTCGGAAAATGGGATGACTAGCATGGGTCTCTTGAGATCGATACCTTCTGGCAACATGTGGAAGGCCTGCTCATCTTCCCCAGGAGCCGTCTCCCCGATTTTATGGAGCAGGGTGGTTGAGACTTGCCCAGGCTTCTCGTGCACAAGCAACAGAGCAGAGTGACACCTGGTCTGCTGGACTCCCAGACCAGTGCTCCTGCCTCTCCTCACTAGAGGTCACTGAGGGAGCAGACCTGCTGAGGACAAGACAAAGGCGAGTTCTCTCAGCTTCCCCCCTGGGGCAGGTTAACCAGAGTTGGGCTCCGGGTAAATGTGGGGTTTTGTGGACTCTTTTTAGGAAGGGTTAAGTTTTGAGGAAGAGTCTTGGAGGGGCTTGCCCCGAGGAGTACCTACCCCTGTTGTCTCAGTATCTGTTCCTCGCTGAATTCAGAACCTCCCCTGTTCCCTGAAAGAGAACTGAACCACCCAAAGGTGTTCATGAGCACGTGGGAGGGACAAGAGATTAAGGCAGAGATGGACGAGGCTGTTTCTATTCATGCTTTACAGCAGAGAGCCTGGCAGAATCCGTGCTCAAAGCTGCCTGCTCAGGGATCTGCCCTTCCTGCCCTCCATGGACAGCTCGCTCACCTTCGCCCGCCTAGGTACTGCCGTTCCCTCCTTGCTGGCTTCCCTCCGCGGGTGGTGCCTGGAGCTCTTGGTCCTTCCTCAGTCCCCCCTGGCCCAGAGAAGCTCTCTAGTCATCCGTCTGCTCATACCATACTCCTCTTGTCTTTGTAGCTGTCGTCTGTAGGGACCTTATTGATTGCCTGTCTCTTTCTAGAATGGAAGCTCTGTGAGAGCAGGGACTTGGGCTGCTTTGTGTCCAGGACTCTCCTGGGAACGCAGTGGTGAATAATCTAAGTTCTTTTTTTTTCTTAAATTCACCTGTGCCCCAGATCCTGGCTTAAATTTGCGTATCAGAGTTTATCTCACAACTTCCAGGCCCTTTACAGCCTTAGCTTTTCCCACTTTTGCTAACCCTTGGTGTTTGCCCTTAACAGACACCACTGTGTGCTTTTCGCGTATTAACTTGTTTAATCCAATTTAAAAAAGAAAAGAAAAAACCCACACACACAAAAAACCCCTTGAGGTAGGCACTGTTATTACGAGCAGGGCTGTTTAACAGATGAGGAAAGTGAAGCCAGAGAGAACTGGTCCAGTCTTACACCATGAGTGGGTGGCAGGGCTGGGGTTAAATGGAGATGGGTGGTCCTCTGGAAGCCCTACGGCTTCTAGAAGCAGCATGGCGCTCTCACCTGCCGTTCAGGGGGCAGCCTCCCCACCACCTTGTGAAATGTGGACAAGTCCTTGGAACTTGCACCCCCACATCCCTACTGCTCCCCCAGACAGCTTTTCAGAGTATTTCATTCAAAGATATATGATGTTTGTTTTGAGCTGTACATGTCTGGATGAGCAAACCTTCCTCCATCTCTTTGACACATTTGACAGAAACCACCATGAAAAAAGGGACAATGTTTACAAAGAGATGGGAGCCTCTCCTGGAGCCCAACAGAACTGCGTCTCGGGGAGGGGCGGGTGTGACCTCCAAAGTCTCCTGGTATCTTTTTGTCTGTCTGAGCCCCTCTTCTTCCCCTTCCTCATACTCCTCCTCTTTATTCATCCTCTCTGGGCTCCAAGTGGACAATAACCTTCTCATGGCTCCTTTCAGTCCCCAGCGAAGAGAGAAAATCTAGTTGGCTGAGCTTAGACCAGGTAGGTCCAGTGAGGCCCTGCCACCTGTGACTGGGAGAGGGCATGAGGTACAAACACGGCGGTCATGGCCTTGGCCTGGGCGTGGGGGTGCAGCCTTCAGGGGAGGGGGTGGCCGTGAACTGCGGACGGGCACTGGAAGTACCTGTTGTGGCCATGGTGCTCCTTGAAGGCTAGACTAACAGACTTACCTCCGGGGCAATTTAAGGGTTTTAAGCCAAGGAGTAGCAGAATCTGATTCACAATTGAAAGCTTGCTTTGGCTGTGGAGGTGGAGGTGGGTTGCAGGGAGACCAGTGAGGAGCCCATTACTCCTGCATAGCTGGTGAGGGCCTGGATGTGGGCACAGTCCCTTAAGAAGGAAGCAATGGCACATGCTGTCTCCTTCTCAGGGCCACTTTTACTTCCTCCCTCCTGGGCCAGCTCAAGACTTGTCCATTGATTCCGACCCCTTACTCCACTCCAGGCCCTGTGCTGGGTACTAAGGCCCTACCCTTAGGAGTTCACTGCTGTGGGAGAGAGAGGACATGGACACAAACCTGTTAAATTGGGGAGTGGATGTGCGAGAAAGGAGGGTCAGGTGAAGGGCTTCTGAAGATCCTGGGAGGCCAAAATTACTTGGGATTGGAGCATGGGGTAGGAGGGTGGCTCTAGGCCATATCCTACAGAGTTAGCGTGAGGCAGGCATGGAAGAATAGGTAGAAGTTGAATGTATGGAGCCATGGGTGAAGGGCTTTCCGGGTGGGAGGGATGGTGTGGGCAGAGGCCTGGTGGGAAAGTAGGAGGCGTGGCTGGAAGTTCTGTTGTTATCAGCGAGGTGTGTGGAGCTGAGCAGTGGGAGGTGCAACTAGAGAAAGGCAGGCACTGTCCTTCGTGGGACATCTTAAGTGCCAAGCTAAGGGATTTAGACTTTATGCAGTGGCAGGGAGGATCCGCTTGTGGAAGTCCAGTCCAAATATGGGTTGAGAAAGAATTTCCAGACACAGAGCATTGCGTAAAGGGAGAGTTTATTAAGAACAGAGAGTAGAGATAATTTGAGTGCTGTGAGCACCGTGGGCTGCCCTCCTGACAGACCAGGGAAAGCCGACTGAAGGGAGAATAGAAGGTGAGGGACACTGCAGATACAGTGGGCTGACTTCCTGACACACCAGGGAGAGTCTTTTTGTGAGTTAGAAGTCAATTTTAACTGAGGATTCCTGCTGGAAAGGTGGCATTAAGTGATTGGTTAGGGCACTATAGGGTGAGTGCCGGGGGTCATTTTTACCTGATATGGGGTCAGGGAGCTGGCCTGTAAGGATCAGAGGGGCTTTTGGCAATGGTTCTCAATGAGGCTCAGTCAGTTCCAGAGGTGACCTTGGTCCTGGCTCCGCATCTATGGCCTTGGCGCAAGGCCTTGCACCTGTGAGCTTGACTCCACACCACTGACCGTGAGCAGATAGTGATGTGGTTGGTGTTTTCCTTCAGGACCCTGATAGCAGGGGTTCTATAAATTAAACCAGGGAGAAAGGCATTCAGACCTTCAGAGTACCAGGATCTTGGGGACATACTGGTGCCTAGAAATCCTCCTTTGAAATGCCCACCCCCATATCCCAGGGCCTTTGGGAATACAGCAGGGTGGTCGATGAGGCCAGGAGAGGTTTGTACAAGCACAGGGTGGCTGTGGCAGCTGCCACATGGCTGAAGACCTGCAGAAGCTGCTGATGGCTGGAAGGTAATTAACAATTGTAATCACTCCTGTCATGACATCATTAAACTCCGATTGCACTGGCTGGGCAGTTGATGGATGGGCCCGGGAGTCACAGCTCGTGGGGAAGGCAGGATCATTTGTCAGCAGGCAGAAGATCAGCAGTGGGGGCCCAGGTCTGTACACATGAGGTGCTGCTGGGCTCCCAAGGTGCTGGCTGCCATCCTGGGCCGGATCAGGACAGGTGAGGCTGGGCCCAGACCCTGAACTTGTTCAAACTCTAGTGTTTGACAATAGGTCTGAGCTGGGGGGTCTTGAGCAGCCAACCAGTGGAGGTGCCCAAGGCCCTGTATTGGGGGCTGAGCAGGGGCAGAGGTTGTGGGGCTCTGGGCATCCCCCTCCTTGCTTCAGATCTTTTCTCTCCAAAAGGAAATGTTTTTTTTGTTGTTGTTGTTGTTGTTGTTGATTATACATGATTATTGAGAAAGAAATTCTAACAGTGTGGAGGAAGCATGTTCTCCACGATCCCGTTCCCTACACATCGTGTGTGCATGGGTGCTAAATTGCTTCAGTTGTGTCTGACTCTTTGCGACCCCATGGACTATACCCCACCAGGCTCCTCTGTCCATGGGATTCTCCAGGCAAGAATACTGAAGTGGGTTGCCATGACCTCCTCCAGGGGATCTTCTCGAACCAGGGATTAGGCTTATGTCTCCTGCAACTGCAGGCAGGTTCTTTACCACTAGGGCCACCTGGGAAGCCCTCCCTAGACATCATCATTGTTAGAAGTTTGGTTTCTCTTCTGGTTCTCAAGGTCTCTGCCAAGATTCTACCTGCTCCCTGGGCTACCCTGGTGATCTCCCAAGAAATCCTCCTTTTGACTTAAAAGTAGTCTGATGCTATTCCTTCCAGGTGTGGGCAAACTCAAGGAATAGAAAATTCCCACTCCCTCCCTGCCAACCTGCCCTCCCCCCAACCTATCCCCCTCACTCTCCCATGGCCAGGCTAGTTCCTAGGGTAGCTGGTCACTTTCATTCAGTAAACTCAGGAACAAGCTGTAATGTCCCAGCTTCTGTTGGTTCCTTGTGTTGCCAAGGAAAGAAGCTGCCTAGAAGGCTCCTGTTTAGCCAGGCCCTGCATCTGTACAGAAGCTGGCTTGAGGCCTTGGGGTGGGGGGTGGGGGGGTGGGGAGGGGAGAGGATGAAGGGTTAAGCTGTTAGAAAAAGCAATAGGAATTGGGGTTGTGCATGGGCATCTGGTATATTATCACCCTGCTTATTTAACTTATATGCAGAGTACATCATGAGAAACGCTGGATTGGAAGAAACACAAGCTGGAATCAAGATTGCCGGGAGAAATATCAATCACCTCAGATATGCAGATGATACCACCTTTATGGCAGAAAGTGAAGAGGAACTAAAAAGCCTCTTGATGAAAGTGAAAGAGGAGAGTGAAAAAGTTGGCTTAAAGCTCAACATTCAGAAAATGAAGATCATGGCATCCGGTCCCATCACTTCATGGGAAATAGATGGGGAAACAGTGGAAACAGTGTCAGACTTTATTTTTTGGGGCTCGAAAATCACTGCAGATGGTGACTACAGCCATGAAATTAAAAGATGCTTACTCCTTGGAAGGAAAGTTATGACCAACCTAGATAGCATATTCAAAAGCAGAGATATTATTTTGCCAACAAAGGTCCGTCTAGTCAAGGCTATGGTTTTTCCTGTGGTCATGTATGGATGTGAGAATTGGACTGTGAAGAAGGCTGAGCGCTGAAGAATTGATGCCTTTGAACTGTGGTGTTGGAGAAGACTCTTGAGAGTCCCATGGACTGCAAGGAGATCCAACCAGTCCATTCTGAAGGAGATCAGCCCTGGGATTTCTTTGGAGGGAATGATGCTGAAGCTGAAACTCCAGTACTTTGGCCACCTCATGCAAAGAGTTGACTCATTGGAAAAGACTCTGATGCTGGGAGGGATTGGGGGCAGGAGGAGAAGGGGATGACAGAGGATGAGATGGCTGGATGGCATCACTGACTCGATGGACGTGAGTCTGAGTGAACTCCAGGAGTTGGTGATGGACAGGGAGGCCTGGCGTGCTGCGATTCATGGGGTCGCAAAGAGTCAGACAGGACTGAACTGAACTGACGGGCATCTGGACACAAGGGTGGAGAAAAACAAGGCCCAGGTGTGTGGATATGAGCTGCAGGAGGGTCTCCTCCTGTCTGCAGTGTGTTGGAATGAGCACTCTTAGCCTCCAGGCCTGGGGGAGTGACCCATCTGACTGATGGGACCACATGGAGCCTGACGTCCATGGACCAGGTTAGCCTGGGGCAGAACCTCTATGTCTTCGGAGACAGGGTGTTGGGTTGTTTAATGCTCTATATCAAACTGTCCCATAACTAAGTGGCATAAAGCAACCCTGTATTCCACTCAGAGATTCTGTGGATCACATTCTGGGCACTTCTTGTTTGGGGTCTCCTCAGTGGAGTGCAGGGTGACGATCTGGGGCAGATTCTCTCTCTTTTTTTTTGGCAGGAATGGGGAGTATCATCTTGCCGACAAGTAGAGGTAGGTAGAAGACACTCCCACCTTACAACCCCCTTCTCCAGTCTCACCTCACCAGCAATAAACAGAGTATTCCCTTGGGCCCTCCTGGAGCTCCTGGTCCCCCAGGGTGGCAAGTCATGAGGGCTCCCCTCTGTGCCCCCAGGAGCCTGGTGGGCTTGTAAGAGGAGCTTGGCCCGAAAGCACAGCGAGTGATGAACTTCAAGACAGTGATGGCTGATAAGGGCTTTGAGACATTTCCTGGTCTGGCCCCGGTACCTCTGCTGCCTGATTCTTGTACGCATTGCTAGACGCCACGATCTCATGGTGTGGGGGAGCTCAGGGTGGGGTGTGTCGGGGCTGACAGGAACTCAGGGAGCAGGCAGCACAGACTGCCTGGGGGTAGCCAGGGTTCCGGTTAAACTTCTCATAGAAGGCAGCTTCCAAGATGGCCCACTGCCCCACACCTCCTGCGTGGTTCTCTCCATGCCAGATCAGGGCTGGCCCTACGTGAACAACAGAATAAAATGAAAGTGACGATGTGGCTCCAGGGACTGGTTCACAACAGGCGCTGCAGCGTCTGCCTTGGGTTCTTGGTTCTCCTGCTGCAGGGAAGCCAGCTGCCAGGCCGTGAGAACACTCAGCAGCCTGGAGAGGCCCACACGGGATGGAGCTAAGGGCCTGGGCCAACATCCAGAACTGTCACAAGCCAAGGGAGTGGGTCACCTCTGAGGTGGGTCGTCGGGCCCCATCAAGCCTTTATGTGTCTGCAGCTGCGTGGGAGACCCAAGTGAGAATGGCCCAGCGTCCTGAAATCTTAACCCAGTGAATTTGGGAGCATAATAGGTTATTGCGTAGGGTCACTAAGTTTGGTGTGATTTGCTACACGGCATCTGATAACGGTTACCTTCTACATCGTACGTTCCAGAGGAGGACAGGAAGATGGTCCTTGAGAGAGTGGGAGGCAGATAAAAGCAGACATAAAGATGGACACAGCTCTCCCATCCCCTTGGGAAGCTGGGGGAGAGACCAGTCTGGACCCTGCGACCTGGCAGTCTCTGGTGTCAGGTTAATGTAAGAGGGTTTGTACAGTTTTCCACAGTGAGTGGGGCTAGAGTTCTTGTAGTGTGCTTAGGCCAGAGTTACGTTATCAGAGAGAATATACAGACACAGTAAGGGTTTTCTACAGGAAGCTAGTCTTTGAGATGTGCAATCTGTGTGATTTTTTAGCTGTTAGGGGAGGGAGTGAATTGTAACTATTTCTATGACCTCCCTCCTGCCCTCCGTCACCAAGGGATCCAAAGTTCCTGCCTCCCCTCAGCACAGGACCTGGCAGGGAAGAAAATGCCCTTGACTGAGAAGGGGCTGAGGAATGCACAAGACTCAGGGGTTGTGGGAGGGGCTTTTCTGGTGGTCCAGTGGTTGGGACTCTGCCCTTTCACTGCAGGGGGCTGAAGCGTGGGGCTTAGGGGAGTGGAGATGGGGTGGGGCAGGGTTGATCCCTGGTCTGGGAACTAAGATCCCACGTGAAAAGTAAGGGTTGTGGGACACCTGAGACTCAGTGGGGCAAGGGGCAGGGCAGGGAAGGGAGAGGCCTGGATTTTAGGAAGGAGAGGGGGTGAAAACCAAACAGAAAAGCATTTGTAAAAGCATTCTACTAAAAAAATATTTGACAATCATTGATTTAGCTGAACCCTCCTCAGGCTTCCCGTACCCTAATTTTATAGGAAAATGGGAGGTACCTTAAGTTGTGTTTTCCCATAAGCAGATCCTGAGAGAACATTTGGAAGGCAAGCCTGTTTGAGAGGTGACTGCGGGAATCAAGGAGGGGAGTGGGGGAGTGAGACAGGGCAGGGAAGGCAGCTGGGAAAGAGTGTGTTATCAGGCCAGTCACTATTGTGGGCACCTGGGTGGAACAGGCCCCACCTTGTCATGCCACCATGGGGCCAGGGAGCTGGCATGTATCCTCCAGCTCCCATTGGTCCTTGTCTGGGGCTGCTCCCAGGCCCTTCTGGACTGTTCTTCACCACACCTGGCCAGAGAGATGTCTGGGAGAGTGGCGTGGCAGGCTTTCCACCTGCCCTTGGGTGAGCTCAGAGGGCTAGGAGTGGGACATCCGTGGATGGAGCAGGCTGGCCCTCACAGAGTTCCCGGCCTGGGAGGCCTTTCCCAGGCAATCAGGAGACCTTGCTGACCCAGACTTCTGATCTGCAGTGGACAGCAGAACTGAGGAAAGTGATTTGTTGTAGCTTGGGTGCCTGGAGAGTGCTCCTGGGAGCCTGTTTGTGGGGGAAGGGCTCAAGGAGGATGTGAGAGGAAATTGGTTCAAATCCTGACTCAGTCCCTTACTCACTGGATAATTTTTATTAGGCTTATCTCCTTTCTCAGCCTCGGTTTCCTTAGATCCAAGGCGGGGCTGATGCTCCCTACCCTTGTGATCTAGAATGCTTAGAACACTGTAGGACTTTCCTGGTGTCCAGTGCTTAAGAATCCACCTGCCAATGCAGGGGACACGGATTCGATCCCTGCTCCAGGAAGATTCCACGTGCCGCAGGGCAGCTAACTCCATGTACCAGTCACTGAGCTCATGCCCTAGAACCCGTGTTTCACGACAAGAGAAGACCATGCACCACAACTTGGGAGTAGCCCCCACTTGCCGCAAATAGAGAAAAGCCGCGTGCAGCAACGAAGACCCAGCATGGCCAAAAATAAACAAAATTAATGAAATTAAAAAAAAGAACATTGTAGTGGGTATCAGTACCTTGCCTCCTAGTCCTTTATCAATTTCCCCTTCTTCTGACAACATTTGGGGCTCCAACTGTTCCCACTCTGTTCAGGAGGTTTGGCTGGAACTCCACCCTTGGATCCAGCCAATCTGAGCATGGCATCCCACTGGCTGTGGAGACTGGCTCAGAGGTGGGCATGTGCTGGAGCCCATCCTGCCACAACGAATCCCAGGGCTTGTGTAGGAGCTCTTGGAAAAGCTCCTGTCTCTGGTGAGCTAGGGTCGGAGCGCAAGAGAAGCTTATCACCAAGTGGAGCTTTAGAATGAACCCATGCATGGGAGAGAGTAAGAATAAGAGACAGACAGAGGCAGGTCCTAATGACTTTGCTTGAACCCCTGAATCAAGCTATTCCTGAAACTGCCATACCCCTTGTTGTCTCTGTATCTGAGCCAGTATGCTCCCTCTGTTGAAACTTATTTGTGTTGGATTTTTTGTCACTTGCAACAGAGAGATTTTTAACTGATAGAATCTGCAGAGCGGCTACTTTTTGCTTGTTTGCTGGCCTGAAAGAATGTTTGAGACCATCCATTCTTAGACCAGAGGAATTCTCTGGAGTATTTTATTGAGCAGAGGGATGAATCCTGTTTACTTTGGTGAACGGACATGAGGGTTGGTAAATGGAGAGACTGGAAGAGGGGTGTTGGAGAGTTTTCTTGTTTTTCCCTAAAACTGGAGAAACTTTCATTCTTGTTTGCCGGGGTAGACCAACGCTGCTGTCCTTATGAAGATGAGGAAAGGTGTGAAGGGCCAGGGCAGGACCCCAGGCAGAAGCCCCCAGAGAGGAGATGTGTGTCATTTGCAGGGAGCTCAAGGGGTTCATCTTAGGCTTCTGGACCCAGCCCCTCCAGGGTAGGAAGAAAGAGAAAGCGTGGAACATGGGGAAAACTTGAGCTCTCAACCCAGACAGCCAGATCAAATGCTTGCTTTTCTGATGACAGCCTGTGTTCTCCATCTGCCTTACCAGGCTGTGAGTTCAGATCTTTACCTTGTGTCCTGAGCACCAGGCCCAGCACAGAGGTGGCCTCAGAGCAGACTCATGGGATGCGGCCGAAGCTGACAGGAGATCCCTTTTCCAGGGAGAATGACATTTGTGGTAGAGTCTCCGCTAAAAGAGGTTATTTTCCCAAGATCCCACCAGTTGCAAGCAGATGAAAACCCCCTTTCCCTCCCTCTGCCCCCTGCTGCTTGTGGCTATGGAGGTGCTGGGATTAACCCCACCTCTGCCACTTACCAGCTGTGTGGCCTTGGACAAGTGTCTTGGCTTCTCTGAGCCTCAGTTTCCTGATCAGTGAAGTGGAGATAACTCATTCTTTGTGGGGTTATGTGAAGATTAAATGAAATAACTTATGTGGAAGGGCTAAGCACAGAGCTTGGCATAAAGTTGGGTGCAAAAAGAGAGAATTCCCACCCGTCAGCCTCCACCAAAGGTAGGACTTGAAGAAAATGTCTGTGCATTGATGCCACATGACCTCACGTGTTCATGTGCGTGTGTGTGTCCACGTGTGCACATATACCGTGCTTGTGGTTATGTGCATGCTGTGTCTGTACGCACTTCAGTGTGTGTATAACCAGAGGTGTGCATATACACATGTGCGGTTATCTGCGTGCACGAGTGCCTGTGTGCTTTCCCAGCGCTATTAGTGGAAAGCCGTAATTATGCTTTATGGCAGCAGCAGCAGCAGCAGCAGCTCTGTCCCCCCAGCCATTAAGCTGCCTCCCCCAACTCATCCGGTGGTGGGGAGTGGCTGCAGCCGTGGCGCCCTCCCTTCCCCACCCCTGCATGCTGCTTGAGCACCCAGATACCCCCCTCTCTCACCATATGTCTGTCTTTTACAGTTCTTTGGTGCGTGGTGCTCATCGAGTGGGTAATTAGCTAAATGAATTAATTGACATCCATACGTGTAATTAGCAAATGGTTATAAGCAGCTATTCTCCTTGGGATGTCTAAAATTTCTAGGGGTCAGACACTGGGGAGGGAGGGTTTGTGATGTTCTAAGGAGTAAATAAAAGTGGCCAGTGTGAGTGTCGAGGACAAGGATGGGCCTGGGTGCCTCACCAGGCTTGGTGGCCTGGCTGTGGGTGGGGAGAGGGGCCAGGAAGGAGGGAAGAAGTATCCATGAACCTGGTCGGGGGAAACTGACTCCTAAGGCACTGGGAGTCAGGAGGCCTGGGTTCCTGCCCCATTCATGTTACTTTCTCTTTGATCTTGGGTGTCTTCTCTGGGCCACATTCTCCACTTCCAAGAGGAATGGATGGGACCGGCTGTCTCTTAGAAGTCTCCCTGTTCTGACATTCTTCCTGACCTTAAGCCAAACTTTCTAATGCAAACAGGGCCGTGCAAAGGTAGAGCGACGAGTCCCCTTCCTTGTTCCAGAGCATAGCATCACCATGCTGCTCTTTCACACCTGCAGCTTTGGGTACATGCTGGGCCCTCTGCTCCAAATGCCCTTGTCCGCCTTCTCGGCCTTTAAGGTCATTCAGAGCAGCACGCCCAGTAGAACTTTCTGAAATGACGGAAATGTCCCATGCAGTAGCCACTAGCCACATACAGAGATTGAAATGTGACTACTGCAACTGAGGAACTGAGTTTTAAATTTATTTACTTTTAATTTCTTTACATTTAAATAGCCACCTGTGGTTCGTGGCTATTGGACAGCATAGCTCTAGATTCTTTAAGATCCATTTCATTAATTTATTTGTTTACTAATTCATTAATTCATCAAACAAATATTTATTGAGTGCCCTCTGTGGCTAAGAGACCACCAAGAATAGGCAGGTGTGACCCCTGCCCTCATGAAGCATTTGTAATGGGAGAAGATAGGAGGGAGAAGAGAGAAAAACGAATGCACAAATCATTGGAAGAAATTAGAGCTATGAAAGACACCAACGAGGGGCTGAGACAGAGAATAAAAAGCCCAGGGAAGACTTTCTTTAGATGAGTGTTAGTCGCTCAGTCATGTCTGACTCTTTGAGACCCCATGGACTGTGGACTGCTGGGATCCTCTGTCCAGGGGATTTTCCAGGCAAGAATACTGGAGTGAGTAGCCATTTCCTCCTCCAGGAGATCTTCCTGACCCAGGAATCGACCTTAGGTCTCCCACACTTCAGGCAGATTCTTTACCATCTGAGCCACCAGTAAAGGTGTTTCTGGGGAGGTGTCATTCAAGCTGAGACCCAAGGTGAACCCTTCAGGAAGAGAGTGGGGGAAGGGTGCTCTAGGCACCAAGGTCAGGAGGCTGGCAAGAGCTGGTGAGTCTTCCGTGTTGGGTGTGATAAGTGTTAGGGTGAGGCCAGGAAATGAGGGGCAGGGGCCTGATGGAGAGGCCAAGGGGAGGACTATGGATTTGTGGTGAGGGTGGTGGAGGTGACTGCGGGGGCCTCAGCAGAGGTGTGGTACCATGAGCGAGCATCTTCAAAGCTGCATGGCTGCTCCGAAGGGCCAGTGG
The DNA here is from genome assembly GCF_029378745.1 of Bos indicus. NCBI lineage: Eukaryota > Metazoa > Chordata > Mammalia > Artiodactyla > Bovidae > Bos > Bos indicus. The sequence goes on along the minus strand of NC_091762.1, from coordinate 92,013,508 downwards.
AGGGGATCCTAAGGGAAGCTGGAAGCTGGTCACCTAGAGGAGGGCACCTGGCAAGCGTGGTGCAAGGAGAGCTCATGGCTCCCCAGGCTAGACCAGGAACCTCTCTGAGATTATGCCACCCCCCAGCCCTAACTGCCACAGCACTACCACCCCTCGTCACCACCTATTACGGTCGGACCTCATCATCACCGAAGCACGTCTGATTCTGCGTCCCCACCTCACACAGCGCCTGCTGCAGAGTGGGTGCTCGGGCAGGACAGCTCCTCCCCAGCTCAGCCGGCATGTCCTCCGTCTCCTGGGAAGAGGCCGCTTGGGAAGCTGACAGCAGTGGTGGGAGAGATGCCCGAGCCCCTGCTTCCTCTGCCACCCCTGCCTCGTGTGCTGCACTGGGCAGTTTGCAGAGCCTTTTTCCCATCCATGGCCTCAGTTGTCTCTCAAAACAGCCCTGAGAGGGAGGTGGAGCAGTAACCTTCATCCACCCATTTTACAGATTAGTAAAAAGTAGTAGCAGGGGGACCAAGTGCCAACCTCTCTGGAGGTAACAAGTTACAGAAGTTCAGTGTATAGCTTCGGGGTCAGACAGGCTAGGTTTGAATGCTGGCTGTTAATTTCTTAGCTCTGTGACTTCCGGCAAAGCACTTAACCTCTGAGAAGCAGTGTCCTTATCCATAAAATGGGGGAATAACTGCATCTATTTCCCAAGGTGGTGTGGGACTTATAAAGTGCTCAGGGGGAGTGCCTGGCACATAAGAAACATTCAGTGCTCTTGGCAATAGTTTGGGAATCTGATGGAAGTTATGCACAGACTCCACAAAATGCATGTATAGTTTCAGAAGGTTTGCAGGACTCCTGGAGCTCAGTCAGGGATGCCTTGGTGACAACGGACCCCGAGATAAGAAAATGTAATAAGAAAGACCCCAACAGCAAAAGAGATATCTAAGGAATACAGTGTCTAAAGAACAAAAGATGTGTAAGACTAGCATGGAAAATATTTTAACACTTAATCAAGGGATATTAAAGAAAACTTAAATGCAAAGACTTAACATTGATAAGGTATAAAATTGTCCCTGAATAATATATTAATATATAAGTATATTTAGTGTAACTCCAATCTAATATTCTAACAAGGATTTCTATGAAATTTGATGTATTGATTCTGATATATATATATATATATATATATATATATATATATATATATATGCTGCTAAGTCGCTTCAGTCATGTCCAACTCTGTGCGACCCCATAGACAGCAGCCCACCAGGCTCCCCCGTCCCTGGGATTCTCAAGGCAAGAACACTGGAGTGGGTTGCCATTTCCTTCTCCAATGCATATATATATATAAGAAGAAAGATCAAAAAAATAGCCAAGCCCTTTCTGAAGAATAAGGTAGATTTGCTTTACCAGATATCAGTATTTATTATAAAACCCCAATAGTTAAAACAGTGTGGTCTGGCTCAGGAATGGACAAATTGACCAGTCAAATAGAATTGAGAGCCCGGCGTAGAACTCTGCATTTAATTTGCAAGATAGAAGCAAAAGGCAGGTGGTTTTTTGAACCACCAGGGTGGTTCAAGCTATGGCAGCTTCCAGAGCTGGACTGCCTGGCTTTGAATCCTGGCTTTGACACTTATTAACTGCATGATTGGAAAAGACTGATACTGGGAAAGATTGAGGGCAAAAGGAGAAGGGGGCAGCGGAGGATGAGATGGTTAGATAGCATCACTGACTCAGTGGACATGGATCTGAGCAAACTCCAAGAAATAGTGAAAGACAGGGAAGCCTGGCATGCTGCAGTTCATGGGGTCACAAAAAGTAAGACACAACTTAGCGACTAAACAACAACAAAACTGTGTGATCTTGGGCAAGTTGCTGAATCTCTCTGGTCTCAGTTTCCCCAAGGGCTATTCAATAAATAGAAGTGGACAACTTAATTGCAGATATGGAAAAATGAAGTTGAATTCACACCCAACTTCTTTCCAAAAAGCGATTTCAAATGGGTTAAGTACTTAAATGTCCAAGGCAACACTCTGAAATTTTGAGAATAAATGTAAATGAACATCATTCTGATTTTGGGGTAGTTCTTTAAAAAGACCTAAAAGTACTAACTATAAAACTTTGACTATATTAAAACCCAGAACTCCTTTTCCTAAAAAGAAAATCTTAAAGAAAGTAAAGTACTACAAATACAAGAACATATTTTCAATGCATATAGTAGCTAAAAGATATATATCAAGAACATGCAAAACTGGTTAATAAGGAAAATAAGCCCAAACTAAAAATATGAAAGAAATATATGGCCAGGCATTTCTTTCTTTTTTTAAATATAAATTTATTTATTTTAATTGGAGGCTACCAGGCATTTCTTAAGAGAGTGCTTCCCTGGGGACTCAGTGGTAAAGAATCCGCCTGCCAAGCAGGAGATGTGGGTTAGATCTCTGGGTTGGGAAGATCCTCTGGAGAAGGACGTGGCAACCTACCTCAGTATTCTTGCCTGGAGAATTCCCTGGACAGAGGACCTTGGAGGGTTTCAGTCCATGGGGTCACAAAGAGTTGGACACGACTTTGCAACTAAACGGCAGCAGCATTTCTTAGAGAAGGAAACAGGTGGTCAATAAACATCTGAAGAGATGTTCAACTTATTAGTGATCATGGAAACAAAAGTCAAGACAACAATCAAATGTCATTTTACAACATTTGAGTGTCCAAAATCAGAAGCCTGACAATTGGAGTGAGTGTGAATCAAGAGACTGCTTACATGTGGTTTGTGGGTGTGCAAACTGATACGACCACTTTGAAAAACAAGTTATTATTTTGTAACGTTGGACATTTTCATACACTACACCCCTGCAATTTTACTAGGTATATACCCACTCCTAAGTATGCATGCATGTGTGTGCTCAGACGCTAAGTTATGTCCAACTCTTTTCCTACTCTAGGGAATCTTCCCAACCCAGGGATCGAACCCTTATCTCTTGCATCAGCAGGCAGATCCTTTGCTGCTGAGCCATCAGGGAAGCCCCCACTCCTAGGTATATACTCCTTATACCGCAACAGGAGTCAGATACGAGAATGTTCATAATAGCAATTTGTATTAGAAAAACAATGACAAACCTCCTCCTCCATGCAAAGGAATGGTAAATACAAAGTTCAAGATGATGATTCCCTGAGTTGGGGAGGGTCACAGGATGGTGAGGACAATACAGGTAGATGAGAGTTACCACGAATACTCTAAAATTCGGGTAGTTCACAGGTCTTCATTCTATTATCAAAAATAAACTGATGAGGGAGTTGCCTAGTGGTTCAGTGGTTGAGAATCTGCCAGGGGATGTAAGTTCAATCTCTGGTTCGAGAAGAACCCACATGTCACCAGTCAACTAAGCCTGTGTTCTAGAGCCCGAGAGTTGCAACAAGAGAAGCCACCTCAATGAGAAGCCCCACACATCTAGAGAGTAGCCCCTGCTCGCTGCAACTAGAAAAAGCCAGTGTGCAGCAATGAAGACCCAGCACAGCCAGAAATAAATACATTTTTAAAAAGTAAGAAAAAAGTAGGTTGATGAGAATTAGAAGACAAGCCACAGACTGGGAGAAAACAGAGACCTCATCAAAGAAGACAGACAGATGGCAAATAAGCACATGAAAAGAAACTCCACATCATATATCATCAAGGAAATGCAAATTAAAACAGCAAGATACTACTGCATGCCCATTAGAAGTAAAACTCCTGGATTTGGCAAAATCCAAAACACTGACAACACCAAATATCAGGATGGATGAGGAGCAATAGGGACTCTCGTCCTTGCTTGTGGGAATGTAAAATGCTCCAGCCACCGTGCAGCACAGTTTGGCTTCTTACCTTACTAAATGTACTCCCACTGTATGATGCAGTGATCATGCTTGCTATTTACTCAAAAGAGCGGAAAACTTATCTTCATACAAAAACCTGCACATTGATGTTTATAGCAGCTTTATGCATAAGTGCCAAAACTTGGAAGAAACCAAGATGCCCTTCAGTAGGCAAAGAGATAAATGAACTGTGGTACATCCAGACAATGGAATATTATTTAGTGCTAAAAAGAAACGAGCTATTAAGACTTCCCTGGTAATCCAGCAGTTAAGATTCCCCGCTTCCAATGCATTGGGCCTAGGTTTGATCCTTGGTTAGGGACTAGATCCTGCATACCACAATGAAAACTGGGCACATCAAGAGAAAGAAAGGAGCTATCAAGTCATGAAAAACATGGAGGAAACTTAAATGCATATTACCAAGTGAAAGAACAATCTGCAAAGGCTGAGTTCCAACTATATGGCATCCTAGAAAAGGCACAAAAGTGTAATGCCATTTTTTTAAGACAACAAAAAGCATTATCTTAGGATGTTTTAATAATTATTACTAACTCAGGGTTTGAGATAGTAGATTGAATATTTTTATTTATTAAAAAAAATGTCTGCTCATTAACAAGAATCCATTAAAATCACAGTAAAGGAAATAAAAAGGTACAAACTCCCAATAATGAAGAAACTGGAAAGGAGGGGCATCAGCACTTATGAAATTTTAGCAGTAGACCAGTATAAAAGACAATTGACAATAGAGTCTCAGTATCCTCCAAAGATTGGCTCCAGGACTCCTGAGGATACCAAGATCTGTGGATCCTGAAGTCCCTTATATATGTGTGTGTGTGTGTGTGTGTATGTATATATATATATATGGTGTAATATTTGTATATAGCCTTGGCACACAGAGAAGGCAATGGCACCCCACTCCAGTACTCTTGCCTGGAAAATCTCGTGGACGGAGGAGCCTGGTAGGCTTCAGTCCATGGGGTCGCGAAGAGTTGGACACGACTGAGCGACTTCACTTTCACTTTACACTTTCATGCATTGGAGAAGGAAATAGCAACCCACTCCAGTGTTCTTGCCTGGAGAATCCCAGGGACGGCAGAGCCTGGTGGGCTTTCGTCTATGGGGTCGCACAGAGTCGGACACGACTGAAGCGACTTAGCAGCAGCAGCCTTGGCACATACCCCTGTATACTTTAAATCATCTCTAGATTACTTATAATGCCTAATATGATATAAATGCTATGTAAATAGTTGCCAGCAGGCAGCAAATTCAAGCTTTGCTTTTTGGAGCTTTCTGGAATTTTTTTTTTTTTTTGGAATATTTTTGATCTGGAGTTGGTCGAGTCTTTGGGTGCAAAATTTGGAGATATGGAGCAGCTGACTGTATTTAGATATGTCAAGAACTCTTTTATTTAATTTTTTTTTTAATTGTGGTAAAATATACATGACAAAATTTACCAAACTCAGGATTTTTTTTTTTAGCTGCACCATGCTGTTTGTAGACTCTTAATTCTCAGACCAGGGATTGAACCCACACCCTCAGCAGTGAAGAGTGCAGAGCCCTGACTACTGGAATGCCAGGGAATTCCTCAACTGTCCGATTGTTAACTGTTCAGCTTGGTAGTGTTAAGTATATTCACATTATTTTGCAACTAATCTCCAGAACTTTTCTTCTTGCAAAACTGAAACAGTACATTCATTAGAACAACGCCTCATTTCCCTCTCCCCCAGCCCTTGGCAATTACCATTCTACTTTGTTCCTATGGATTTGACTACTCTAGATACATCATACAGTGGAATCATACAGTATTTGTCTGTCTGACATTTCACTTATCATAATGTCTTCAAGATTCATCCATGTTGTAGCATGTGTCAGAATTTCCTTCCTTTTTAAGGCCGATTAATATTTCATTGTATGTATATACCACTTCTTGTTTATCCATTCATCAGTTGATGGATGTTTGGGTTGCTTCCCCATTTTGCTCATTGTGAATAATGCTGCTGTGAACATAGGTGTACAAATATCTTTTGGAGAGTCTGCTTTCAATTCTTTTGGATATACAAACAACTCTTATAACTCAATAATAAAACAATCCAATATTTTAAAACCAAAGAAGATACACAGATTGTGGCAAATACGGATACAAAAAGATGCTTAGCAACATTAATGAACAGGAGACTAGAACTCAAATCGACAGGGATATACTGCTATGAATTCACTGAAATGAGTAAGGGATATACCGCTATGAATTCACTGAAATGAGTAAGATTAAACTGATTGATCAAATAAGTGCTGGTGAAGGTACGAAGGAACTAGAATTCTCATACGCTCCTGGTGGGGATGTGAAATGATACCAACTTTTTGGAAAAATTTTGATACTGTGAAAAATGTTAAGGGTCTTCCCTGGTAGTCTGGTGGCTAAGACTTGGAAGTCCCAATGCAGAGTGCCCGGGCTTGATCCTTGTTCAGGGAACTAGATCCCACATGCCTCAACTAAAAATCCTGCATGCTACAACTAAGACCTGGTGCAGCCAAATAAATAAATACTAAAAAAATGTTAAACCTACATCTATCATGTGACCCAGCGAATCCATTCCTAGGTATTTCCCTAGGAGAAATGAAAGTATATGTGCACACACAGATTTGAGCATGAATGTCCATACCACCTTTATTTGTATAATAGTACTTAGAGACAACTCAAAGTCCATCAATAAGTAAATGAATAACCAAATTGTGATACATCCATAAGATGACATTCTACTCAACAATTAAAAAAAACCAAATTACTGATGTGTTCAATAGTGTATATGAACTGCAAAATAATTCTTCCAAGTGAATGAAGCCAGACAAAACACAATACATTGTGTATGTTTCCATTTATGCAGAATTCTAGAAAATGCAAACTAATCTGGAGTGACAGAGGCAGATTATTCTGTGCCTGGGAATGTGGGGCAGGGGGCAGTGGAAGGCAGAAGGGAGAGATTATAAAGGGCCATCAGGAAACTTTGGGGGTGAAGAATATGTTCATTACCTTGATTGTAGTTATATGGTCATGAATATATATGTATATACGACAAAACTCATTAAGTTGTATACTTCAAATATGTGCAGTTTATTGTATGTAATGATATTTCATTAAAGCTTACAAAAGCAAGCATAAAGAGATTAAATACATTTGAGTAGATCTATATGGAAAGAAATGCTATGTAGCAATAAAAATTATGGAAAGGTATTTATGATAATTGTAAAAAGGAAAAAAAAACAGATTACAAAACAGTATATCCAATATGGCCACTTTTCTATGGATAACCTGACTATCTCTAGGATTCACCATTTGATTGTGAACAATGTCTTATTAAAATTAAGCCACAGTTTATGTCAGCCCAGCGCCATTGCCTGTGTGGGAATTCCCTTTCCCTGCAAAGAACACCTGTCCCATATGTTTCTGGGTGTTCCCAAATGCGTCTCACTGCACTTGGAAAGCAATGTAGGATGTCGTTTGCTGTTGCAGATGCCTGGGGCCTCTTCTGAGCTGAGGCTCCTGCATTAACGCCACTGTCTGTGCCAGAGGTTGGCTTATGTTATCACCTAGGCTGCTGCCAAAGCCCCACGCATGGGGTGAGGGAAGTCCCCCATCTTGTTACCCAGCCAGGGGTCCCCATAGGAGGGCTGCTTGGGCCCCAAGTGTGGTGCGCTCAGCATGGCAACTCTTCACTGAGAGGGTCTGGGCAGGTGAGTTCAACCATCAGCCCCTGTGAAGTGTCTGGAATGACTGTTCCCTCCCCATCTCTGGCCCTGGTATGGAATGCACTCCCATTGCCAAATTCCTCTTCCTGTGATAGCTATCTTTCAGGGATCACCAGCATCCTCCTGTGGTGACCCAAGGACTGAAGAGCAGATAAAACCAAGGAGGGTCTTGGAATGCAGGAATGGAAAAACCAGACCCTTATTGTCCTTCCCTCCCCCACGTTGTAACTATTAATGGATTTAGGTCCTCTTGAGCAGTAGAACTTGTCTCCCCTCTTACCCCATAGGGAGAAGGTATTTGCCTTACTCTTCCCCCCACCCAGTATATGTGCCTCATCCAATCAGCAAATGACCCGCAAGACCCCTATCCCACTCCTTGTACCAGAGGTGTAAAAGTGGGCTAAGGGCTCGTGTTCAACGTCGGTTCTCCCTTGAGCTGGCCTGCTGTTCTAACAGCGTCTCCCACTCTAAATAAACTTTATTTCCCTCTCATTCTGTCTCATGTCTGGAAATTCTTTTCCAACTTGCGCCCGGACCACGACATCTCTGTCAAGTCTCTGTCAAATTTGCCAGATGAGCCTGTATCCCAAACGTGAACACTGATGGAGATTCTTCTAGGCAGCTCCTTCATGTCTACGATCACATCACACATTTCATATTATATAACATACATATGTACTTACACTTGGTGGAGGGAGAGGGAAGCCTCCATCTCCCCTGGCCAGCATGTTTACCTCTTTCAGCTCTAGTGTAGCTGGAAGCACATACCAGGAAAACAGTAAGTGATTCTCTCTCAGTGAAGAGATCCCTGGGTGGTATTTATTTTCTTTGATCTCTTCTGAACTGCCCATTAAAATTTTTTTCTATCAATACCCATAAGGGCAAGGCCAGTGTGTCCTGCTCAAAACTGCACCCCAGCACCCAGCACCGCGTTTAGCACCTGATAGGTGCTCAATAAGGTGTGAATGACTAGTAGGTATTACTTTTTTTTTTTTTTTTAGGTATTACTTTTCAAGGCTGTGAGGGGCTGGTTTAACAATGACTGGGAGAACGTGTTTGCATCCCGCAGGCCGCCCGGCTCCACCTCGATCTAGCCAGGTCCCCAGCGTTTCCGCCTCTGCCTGGCGCCCCGGGATTGACGCCTAGAGGGGCGGAGTGTCTGGCTCCAGTCCGGGTGCCTCGGCCCTTTCTGATCCGCAGGCTCGGCAGCCCAGGGGCCACCTCGCCTGCGCTGGGGAGGGGAGGAGAGGGGACCAGACTGCTCCAGGAACCGGTCTGGGCCGCCCCGGCCTGTGCCTCTACCCGCTTCCTGCGCCTCCCTCCAGCCTCCCGCAGCCTCCCCCATCGGAGTCTGCTCTGGGACCTCCCCCACGCCCCCACATCAACGACGTCCCCAGGAGACTCCCGGGCCTCAGCCCTGCAAGGTGTTGGGTCCCCAGTGTTCCGCCACTTGGGTAAGACCCCAGCCGCCCGCAGCCCCTCCCCCGTCCCCTCTCTCCGGAAGGGCCGCTTTCCTTGGGATCCTTCTGTTGCTGGCTCCTCCTCGACTCCAGCACCCTCTCCAGGCCTGTCTGCCTCTACCCTACGGGAGCGTTCCAGATGGGGCAGGTGGTGCCTGGTAGCACTCCCGCTTGGGCAGGCTGGGGCACCAGGCATTCTGGGACAGAAGCTGGGATGGGCGGGGCCTCTCACTAAGAGGATGTAGCCTGGCCCTTGGAGGTGACTGAAGGCACAAAACTCAAAAAAGAGCCCACAAGGTGCAGCCACTGCTGCTCACTGGGGCCCAGGGGTGGGGTCGGGGAGCCAGTCACTGGCAAGGGCTCAATCCTGGAAGTTAGGCTGCGTCTGGATTCCCAGCAGCTGGGCCAAGAAGGAGGAGGTGATGAGAGAGAGAGAGAGGGAGGGCATGTTTGAGCCGCTGGGCAGGAGAGATTTCAGGGCTGGCTGGGCAGGTCCGGTACTCTGCTCACACAAAACTGAATCCGGCCTAAAGGACTGTAGGCATTCCCTCCCCTCCATCCCCAGCCTGCTGTATCTCCTCCCCTTTGGACCTTTCAGTGGGCTTCTCAACTGCTCTCCTGGCCCAGCTTCTCCACAATGGCGGTGGTTCTAAGAGAGGGCCTGGTCTTGAAGCAACAATGCAGTCACCTCCACTTCCTCTCTTGATGCCTTCACTACCGCCGTCCTTTGTTCCCCTCTCTTGCCCTCTCTGTAGTTATCTCACAACTTCCTTTATTCTGCCATGCAAGCCCAATGGGTCCCCAGAAAGAACCAGGAGTCTTAGCTCTGAGAACAGGATATTCTTTCACTCACTCATTTGATCATTCATTCACACATGCACTTACTTCCGTTCACTCAATCCCTTTTCTTTCCCATTCCATCACTTACTCCCCCATTCTTTAGACACTTACTGAGCATCTACTGTATTCCAGTACCTGCGTGTTTGGTGGGAGGGGGGAAAGGTAGTCTGATGAATCAACATCATTGGTTCTACCTGTTTGTTCAAGGTGAAGAAGGAGAAATGAACACAAGTCAGCCCAATTTAAGAGAAAAAGCATTCAATCAATGCTTTGATTGAAGTGTGGCTGTGTGTTTATGTGTGGGCAGTGAAGATACAGAGGAAGGGAAAAATGTAATTTCCACTTAGGAAGAGCCCAGAAGTCTTCCTGGAGGTGGTGCCATTTGAGCCAGGCCTTGACTGTGAGGGGAGGGTTTGGATGTTGCGTTATTAGAGGGCATCCTGGACAGAGGAGCCTGGTGGGCTGCAGTCCACGGGGTCGCAAAGAGTCGGACACGACTTCACTTTCACTTTCACTTTTCCCTTTCATGCATTGGAGAAGGAAATGGCAACCCACTCCAGTGTTCTTGCCTGGAGAATCCCAGGGACGGCGGAGCCTGGTGGGCTGCCGTCTATGGGGTCGCACAGAGTCGGACACGACTGAAGTGACTTAGCAGCAGCAGCAGCAGGGTGGATGGAACAGCAGGAACAAAGGAAGGCCCAGATGTGTAAGGGAACAGTGGGAAGCTCTGTTCATGGCTTGAGGGAATTAGAAGAGATAAGTCTGGGATTTCCCTGGTGGTCCAGTGGTTAGGACTCCATGCTTCCACTGTCGGGAGTGCAGGTTTGATCCCTGGTCAGAGAATTAAGATCCCACATGCCGCTTGGCACAGCCAAAAAGAAAGAAGTCTGGACAGGTAGACTAGGGTGGGCAGAGGACAAGCCATGTGCTCCCTTGTCTTTGCCAGCTGTCACAGGCCATGGGAGCAACCTTGTTCTGGGTGATATAGAGCCTTGATGAAAAGGTAAAAAGCCTTTTCCTCATGCTAAGAGTAATGGTAACATCCTTGTTGATACTAGAGCTCTTTAGTATTATAGGCAGCCTTAGATGGAGTGAGTTCTTCAATCTTGAGGGTGTGTAAATGGAGGCGAGGACACTAGATGTGTGTGTGGAGAGGGGAGAGCTGCAGGCTCTGGCCGCTGGTGGGGTTCAGCTAGGACAATGCTGAAAATTAGTTGGAGTGATGGCGTCAGAGGTCCCCTCCCACCTAAAGAGTCCGTCGTCCTATCTGGGAAGGCCAGAGGGTCCAGCAGAGGGGATTCCTGGGAGTTTGGTCATTTATTCACTCATTCATTCCCTCATTTGCCCCTACACTCAATCACTCATTCATTAATTCATCACTTAGTTACTAAATCCTGGTCTGGGCAATCCTGTACTGAGGACTCAGCTGACACAGATGAGCTCCCAGTCTGATGGGGGAGCAGACCCACGACTGACAGTGACAACCCAGTGTCGTCATGGAGTAGGAATAGAGACTGTTTCATTTATTTTGTTGCTGCGTGGGGGTAGAGTTGGTACTTGGACCTGAAGAATTAATGCAGACTTTCATCCTCCAGCCAGGAAGCCCCCATCGGTGGGGTCAGAAGAAGGATATAATTGTGGGAAAAGAAGTGTCTGAGGTAGAAAATACTCTGGGTTCACAAGACTTGAGAGGCAGTCTTCCTCTAGACATGGACCACTCAGGACCAAGCCTTTGGGCTGAGGGTGCCACAAGCTCATCCCTCACTGGAAATGAGCCCGCTGGACTTGGGAACCTCTAGAGAACTCCTGGTCAGCATAAGCTGTAAGCACGTTGTGTAGAGTGGGGGTTAAACTTCTGGGCTCTGGACCTAGATCAGTGTGCAAGTTGTGGTGCTGGCTATTATCAACTGTGTGACTTTAGACTGCCTCTGTCATTTCCTCTGCAGGAGAAAAATAATCATAGTACTTTCCTGTTAAGGTGACGCCCAGAGACGGTAGCAAACATGAAGTGCTTACCCAGTGCTGGGCAGGTGAGAATGATGGGCTAAATGAAGGGCTAAAATGACAGTGATGATGCTGATCATGATTGTGATGATGATGATAGTGATATACTGTCAGCATTTGCCTTTAAAACCTCAGGGAGAATTTTGAGCATTACTTTGCTAGCATGTGAGATGAGGGCAATTGTGTGGTAGTTTGAACATTCTTTGGCATTGCCTTTCTTTGGGATTGGAATGAAAACTGACCTTTTCCAGTCCTGTGGCCACTGCTGAGTTTTCCAAATTTGCTGGCATATTGAGTACAGCACTTTCACACCATCATCTTTTAGGATTTGAAATAGCTCAACTGGAATTCCATCACCTCCACTAGCTTTGTTCATAGTGATGCTTCCTAAGGCCCACTTGACTTCACATTCCAGAATGTCTGGCTCTAGGTGAGTGATCACACCATGGTGGTTATCTGGGATCTTAGACATGCAAATTCTTGGGCTCTGTTGCAGCTCTGCTGAAGGTGGGTCCCAGTGATCTGTATTTCAGTAAGCCCTCTGGGGACTTCCCTGGTGGTCCAGTGGTTAAGACTTTGCATTTCCATTGCAGTGCATGCATGCTTAGTCCTCTGTCGTGTAAGTCTTCTCCAACTGTATGCAACCCCATAAACTAGCCTTCCAGGCTCCTCTGTCCATGGGATTTCCCAAGCAAGAAAACTGGAGCAGGTTGCCATTTCCTTCTCCAGGGGATCTTCCTGAACCTGAGTCTCCTGAATAGCCAGTGAATGCAGGTTCAAACCCTGGTTAGGGAACTAAGATTCCACATGCCTCTCATTGTGGCCCAAAATAAAAAAGTCCTCTGGCTGATTCTGATGCAGGCTGAGGTTGGAGAACCGTTGACTAGCTATCACTGAAGATCTCATCTCAATTCGCCTTTCCAGGACTATGATTCATCAGGTGTGTCTCATGCCTTCTGCATTTAAGGCCCTGGTCTGTGGGCTTGTGGGAGAGGCACAAAGATCAGTAAGATGGGATCTCAGCCATCAGGGGGCTCCCAAGTTGGAAAGGGGAGACAGACACCCATGGAAATATTCACTGGAGTAATAGACCAGAGCTGCTGAAGAGACACAAGGGTCAGTTCTGTAATAAATAGCAAAGGGGAGGGAGACCTTCGTGGGCTGCTGGGGCCTCTGCAGAAAGATCTAGTTCTTGATAGTACATTGATTCAGCCTTGCTGGAAGTCTTCTCATAAGTCTGACTGAATGAAACCTTTCGTATTTTATGCCTTGCTGTCATGTTGGTGGCCAGGACTCTAGGTTTGACGTCAGGAGTGGTGATTCTAGACAGCTTCCTAACTGTGTGACTCTGGTTGGCTCACTTTTCATCCCGGGGTCTCACTGTGTCCATCTGTAAGATGAGGGGACTAGACTGAGTCCAGTGAGTCTGAGTCCAGACATCTCTGGAGAGAGGGTAGGGTTGGGGCCCAGAGGCCTTCTGGGTTTCCTTCCCCTCATCTTACAAATAGCTGTGAAAAGAAGAGAAGCAAAAAGCAAAGGAGAAAAGGAAAGATGTAAGCATCTGAATGCAGAGTTCCAAAGAATAGCAAGAAGAGATAAGAAAGCCTTCCTCAGCAATCAATGCAAAGAAATAGAGGAAAACAACAGAATGGGAAAGACTAGGGATCTCTTCAATAAAATTAGAGATACCAAGGGAACATTTCATGCAAAGATGGGCTCGATAAAGGACAGAAATGGTATGGACCTAACAGAAGCAGAAGATATAAGAAGAGGTGGCAAGAATACACAGAAGAACTGTACAAAAAGATTTTCATGACCCAGATAATCACGATGGTGTGATCACTCACCTAGAGCCAGACATTCTGGAATGTGAAGTCAAGTGGGCCTTAGGAAGCATCACTATGAACAAAGCTAGTGGAGGTGATGGAATTCCAATGGAGCTCTTTCAAATCCTGAAAGATGATGGTGTGAAAGTGCTGCACTCAATATGCCAGCAAATTTGGAAAACTCAGCAGTGGCCACAGGACTGGAAAAGGTCAGTTTTCATTCCAATCCCAAAGAAAGGCAATGCCAAAGAATGCTCCAACTACTGCACAATTGCACTCATCTCACACTCTAGTAAAGTAATGCTCAAAATTCTCCAAGTCAGGCTTCAGCAATACGTGAACCGTGAACTTCCTGATGTTCAAGCTGGTTTTAGAAAAGGCAGAGGAACCAGAGATCAAATTGCCAACATCCGCTGGATCATGGAAAAAGCAAGAGAGTTCCAGAAAAACATCTATTTCTGCTTTCTTGACTATGCCAAAGCCTTTGACTGTGTGGATTACAATAAACTGTGGAAAATTCTGAAAGAGATGGGAATACTAGACCACCTGACCTGCCTCTTGAGAAATCTGTATGCAGGTCAGGAAGCAACAGTTAGAACTGGACATGGAACAAGAGACTGGTTCCAAATAGGAAAAGGAGTTCGTCAAGGCTGTATATTGTCACCCTGCTTATTTAACTTATATGCAGAGTACATCATGAGAAGTGCTGGACTGGAAGAAGCACAAGTTGGAATCAAGATTGCCAGGATAAATATCAATAACTTCAGATATGCAGATGACACCCCCCTTATGGCAGAAAGTGAAGAGGAACTAAAAAGCCTCTTGATAAAAGTAAAAGAGAAGAGTGAAAAAGTTGGCTTAAAGCTCAACATTCAGAAAACGAAGATCATGGCATCCGGTCCCATCACTTCATGGGAAATAGATGGAGAGACAGTGGAAACAGTGTCAGACTTTATTTTTCTGGGCTCCAAAATCACTGCAGATGGTGACTGCAGCCATGAAATTAAAAGACACTTACTCTTTGGAAGGAAAGTTATGACCAACCTAGATAGCATATTCAAAAGCAGAGACATTACTTTGCCAACAAAGGTCTGTCTAGTCAAGGCTATGGTTTTTCCTGTGATCAAGTATGGATGTGAGAGTTGGACTGTGAAGAAGGCTGAGCGCCGAAAAATTGATGCTTTTGAACTGTGGTGTTGGAGAAGACTCTTGAGAGTCCCTTGGACTGCAAGGAGATCCAACCAGTCCATTCTGAAGGAGATCAGCCCTGGGATTTCTTTGGAAGGAATGATGATAAAGTTGAAACTCCAGTACTTTGGCCACCTCATGCGAAGAGTTGACTCATTGGAAAAGACTCTGATGCTGGGAGGGATTGGGGGCAGGAGGAGAAGGGGACGACAGAGGATGAGATGGCTGGATGGCATCACTGACTCGATGGATGTGAGTCTCAGTGAACTCCGGGAGTTGGTGATGGACAGGGAGGCCTGGAGTGCTGCAATTCATGGGGTGGCAAAGAGTCGGACACGACTGAGCGACTGAACTTCCCCTCATCTGCATGATGAAGAGCCTGAAATTGTCCTCCTGCCTGCTTTATCTAGTGAGATGAACTGTCCTCTTTCTGAGCTGTTTTTCTTACCTGTCCAGAAAGTTCTCATGATACCTGTCCTCTTCACCTCGCATGGCTTTTTATCATGTTGAGCACAAACTTCAACTCAGAGGCTTCTTGATGCCTGAACCCTGTTTCCTGGCATTCAGGGTGCTCAGTGATAGATTTCCAGCTTTAGGATAGTTACTGCCTCTGACTGCATCCTGTTCTGTTCCCTTAAGGCCTCCCACCTCACCACTCTTCTCAGCTGATTCACTCTGCGGTCCAGCTCTAGCGCTGCCTCCGCCACGAAGCCTCCCAGACTACCCCAGCCCTCAGTGCCATCCTTGGACCATCTTGCCATTAAAAAAAAAAAAAATTATTTATTTGTTTGGCTGCCCCTGATCTTAGTCTCAGTATGTGGGATCTAGTTTCCTGACCAGGGATCGAACCCAGGTTCTCTGCATTAAGCTCAGAGTCTTAGCCACTGGACTACCAGGGACGTCCCCATCTTGCCATTTTTAAGGCTTGACTTTAATTTTTCATTTGTCGACATTGAAGCCTACTGACAGACGTAAAGTCTTCGAAGGGAAGGCCTGAGCTCATAGTGATGGACGTTAGGGTCCTTGACTCCTAGAACAAGAGGGCCCAGAGAAAGCTGGAAACTTGCCCAGAGTCACACAGCACATTAGTGGGGGAAAAAAAAAGGCCGGAATCCAGTTGTCTTAGGCCCAGGGGGAGACGTTAGGCACGTGGTCAGTGAACTAGAGGCAATGAGGGGCAGAGGCCTCAGAATCAGACTGACCTCTGTTGCAGTACAGAGGTCGACAGCTGTGCCACCTGGGACACCTCACCTGCCCTAAGTGACTGTGCGGGGGGTTGAAACGAGGACGTGGTGAGGCCCAGCACACAGTGGGTGAAGGTTGCTGCCAGGTGCTCTCTGTTGCGCACCATGCACTTGTCCATCCCAGCCTGCATTCCGCTCCCCTTCTTTCCCTAAGCACCGAGCACTTGATTCTGTTGGCCTGCCGTGAGAAATCCCATGTGTGTGTCAAGTCTGCCTCACCATGTCTCTTGCAGAAGTGAGAGGGAGAAGGGAAGATCCTGGTGGTCTTTTAGTCACTAGTGGCTACAGAGGGGCTGGGGTGGGCGCCCGGGGGCTGAACTCTGTGGTGCCCGTGGTTGGAATTAGGTAGGTGTCACTTTTAGAAAAGTCACACTGCCTATTTTAAGGAAGTGAGGGGGTGTGCCCTGGCCCTGGCCAGCAGCTGCTTGATGGTGGCAGGCCGGAGCGTGAGGCGGCACCCCAAGGGTGAAGAGTCCTAGCAGGTGGCTCTGGTATCTCTCTGGGAGGCTGCTGGCAGCTCCCTGGCTTCCTGCCACCTTCTGGCCTGACCCTTCGTGGATGGATGGAAACCTGGTGCCCGTTCTGTCAGCTTTCCTGGCTGGGACTGGGAGTGATCCCAGAGCAGAGACCCTGTGGGGAGGACGGCAGGGGCTAGCAGTGGGGGTGACCAAGTTTGGCGGTGGCTGGAGGTGTAGTGAGTGTCCGGCTGGCTGCCCAGTGGGCGGGCACAGGGCCCCTGACATGGCTGTGGCCCAGCTGGCAGGCTCTCTCCTTCCTCTGCGCTGAGCGGCGGGCACAGGAGCCTCTGTGCGGGGCTCTAGGGGAGGAGGGCAGTCTGAGAAAGGGCCCAGGCTCAGTGATAAGGGCTGGCTCAGAGGGCTGGAGCCGGGAGGGGGAGGAGGAGTGGGAGGCGAGGCGATCCCTGCGTTCGGAGTTGGAGCCGGCTGTCAGAGTCTCTGACCAGTGTCTCTCCGAGGAGGGTGCGACCAGCTAACGGGCCTCCGCAGCAATGATCCAGACTGTTGGAAATCACCTACGAAGGGTATGGAGGGTGGGTGGAGGAGGGAGGTTTGGAGGCAGACGGGAGGGGACTGGAGTCTGGGGATCCCAAAAGAGAACGGAAGTTTCCATTTGAAGTCAGAAGTCCTACATCTTCTCTCTCCCTTTCCACTGGCCATTTTCTAGCCCTCTCTGCAAGGAGAAATTTCAGAACTCCTGGGCTGGTTCATTATAAGCAACAATCACCAAATAAGCCCCAGGGGCCATTAGGCCGACTAGCTGGGTTGTGTAGAATCATCTTCAGCAAGTTCTTTGCATCTGGGATTCTATTCTGGGGGTGCGTGTGTCTCCCCATGGAGTTCCATGCTTGTTTCTGCTGGATGACTGAGCTCTGTGGTTCTGTGGTGTTTAACTCTCAGGGTTCAGGGCTCGAAGGGCTTGGAGCTGCTAGAAGTTACAGGCTAGGGGTGTGCATGTGGGTGAGTGAGTATGGCAGACTGAAACCGAAGGGTTCTTGGGGACAGTGACCTCTTTGGGAGAGCATGTGCAGGACCAAGTGAGGGCTGTTGGGAAGGTGTTCTGCAAGGTAACCTTGCAGAGAACGTTTCCCTGAAACCTCTTAACAGGGACTTTAGAGCTGAGATTGGATGCTGAGGCACCAGACAGACCCAAGTGCTCAGTGGTCCCTGGTGGGGGCCTTTGATTTGGTAAATGGAAAAAGGTTCAGGATAGACTGGCAGACGTGCTATGCTGGATGTAGAGTGAGTGTCCTCTGAAGACATTTTGGGGGAAAGCCTTTAAAAAGGGGTAAATAAAGACATCTCTTCTCCACTCCCTTCCTCTATCTGCACGACTACCACTCAGCCCAGACCTCACCATCCCCAACTGGCCCAGCACCTTTCCTTCCCTGCTTCCCTGTCGCAGGTCCACCCCCTCCTACTCACCCTCCGCTACAGAGATGCTTCTAAAACGCAAATGTAATTATTCCTCACCTGTTCAGAAGGCTGCCTTGGGTATCATGCTCACATTCCTTACCTTATATAAAGGGATCTTGGTAATCTGCCTCTGCCCCCCTTTCCCTCCTCATTCCCCCTTCCCCATGCCTCTGCGTTTAGTATGGCAGCCATACCGAACAGCTTGCCACTGCCTCAGTGCACCACGCTTGTTCCCTCCTCTGCAAGAGTCTCTCTGCTAAGTGACCCCCACCCCCACCCCACCGCCAGACTCCCCACCAGCTTCCTGCGAACTTGTCTCCATGATAAGTTTCTTCTGAGCCCTCCAATCTGCTCAGATGCTGCCTCCTCTGGAAAGCTTTCCCAGATTTCTCTTGACATGACAAGCCCCTGTGCTAGCTCCTTCCCACCATGGATTGTGTGTGGAATTTGCATGTCCATCTCTCCCATCACCCAAGGCAGCTCTTGGTATTCCCAGCACCGGGTTGGATGTGGCCAGGCCTGGGAATGTTTAATGAACCAGTGGGCACAGGCAGCTTCTCAGTGAGACCAAGGATGGGATCTGAGCATCAGGGCTTCTTGGTCCCATCCCTGAGTGCAGGGCAGACAGCCTCTTCTGGGTGGGTAGGGCTGTCTGTGTCTTCTCTTGACCCCGTTGTCTTTAACCCTTCGTGACTCTTTTCCCATTGATCCTCATCAGTAACTGGGGAGAAGGCAGTGGAGGAGCAACATGTCTTTATCACAGAGATGACAGTAGTAGCAAATCCTTATACAGCTGAGCATGCTAGGTATCATATCAGATGCTTTGTGTTTATAACTCCTCCAGTTCTTTGTGAGGTAGGTGCAGTTATCATCTCCACGTCCTCCATGAGGAAACTGAATCTCCTCATGAGACTCAGAGAGGTTGAAGACTTGCCCAGTATCACACTGGAAGAAAGTGGCAGGGCGGAGATTTGAACTTGGGCAGTCTGGCTCTAGAGTTTGAGCTCTTAGAGAACTTAAGGCTAGGCCCGATGAAAGCTCAGAATGGGATTCCCACCCACGTGTCCCAGCTTGGAGCCCAGCTGGCATTCTGCTTCCCCACATTTGCCCCCGCCCGCACCCTGAGTCTGGTGGAAGTGGGGTGGGCATGGAAGTTGGGCTCACAGGCTGGCACAGGTGGGGTGGAAGTGGGGTGGAAGTGGGGTGGGAAGTGGGGGTGGGCATGGAAGTTGGGCTCACAGGCTGGCATAGGTGACCCCGTACTGGCTGAGAACACTGTGCCCTTGATCACCACCTTTGGATTGCTGCCTGAATGGCAGCTCTCCTTGCACTCCCCTTGTTTCCTCCTGAGTTCTCCAAGTTCTCCTGGAATACAGGAGGAGACCATTCTCTGAGTTTGTTCAGTTCAGTTCAGTCGCTCAGTCATGTCCGACTCTTTGTGACCCCGAGTTTGTTACCAAAGCGGTTTTCAATAAAAAGCAAGCAAACCAAAAAACTCCACCAAACTCTTCCCTGGGGACAAAGAGAACTGTGTTAAACGCAGTCCTCAGATAACCCACAAGCCCTGCTTCACAGGGTTCCAGGGCCCTTGTCAGGATCACATGGCACTGCAAACAGTGAGCATTTTGGAGTCGGCTCTGGCTCTCATCTGTTCCTGGGTACCCAGTGAGCACTGGCACGTGTGAGTGAGTGAGTGAATGAGGTTGCAAGTCTGATGCCAACCTAGGGGGACGAGGCTGGAGGAGCGCTGATGCCCGTATGGAGGTGCTGAAAGGGTCATTTTTCCTGTTTCTCTCAGTGGAGACCCTTCTTCCCCATGCAAGTGGTCAGTCTGTACTGGGTACTGAGTCCTGTCTTCCTGGGTTGGCAGGGACCTGCAGGCACCTTGTGGGAGGCTGTGAACCTCTATTAAACCTGGGTTCTACTCCTGTTCGGGCAATTCCCCAAGGGGCCCAGGACTTCAGTTACCCTGGGAATGAGGATGGGGTTGTTTGTCCCAGTTTTCCCTGGCAAGCCTTACACCCGGTGGTGCTGCTGGCAGGGTGGTAGAAGACCAGATACAGCTGTGGGCATCTGTGCACGTGTTCACGAGCCCACAGACCTGCCTGCTGCTTCCGACCCCCTGTGGTAACCCCCTGCTTCACCTTGAACCTGAGGACAGCTGTTGGAACCGCTCCCCAGCCCCACCCCCAGCCTCAACTGGGGTCTAGTTCAAAGTGTGGGGAGGTTTAGGACACAGTATTTGGCCACCTCTGGATTAATATCTCATCTTCAACCCATTGTTCACGCTTAACCTTAGGCCAGGTGCTCCCCTTTTCTGGTTGTTCTCTGAGGTCTCCATCAGCCTTGACATCCTGGGGGTCTGGATGTTTGCGAAGGGTTTGTGCACCACTTTGAGATTGGTCCTGACAGTGAAAAGCAGGGGCCTGGCTTCCTCAACTACCCCACTGAGTGGTGGGGGAAGAGAAAACCCTAGACATAAGATAATGTGTCTCTCATGTAGCAGGAACGCAAAAACTTGTGAACAAATGGGCGGCCATGATGGCTCAGAGGGGGCTGAAGTGTTCCCAGAAGTCTTCCCAGAGGAGAGGAAACTCGGACACTTAACTTCAGCCTATCTGGGAGCCACATCTGAACCCCAGTCTCCGCCATGGGTGGATAGACCTGGTGTTCTTAGTCTGTTTGGAGGATTCATCTCCATCCTTCAAAACCCGGCCCAGCCATCATTCCCCTTCAAACCTCCATCCTTCTGCTCCCAGAGTTAGTGGTGTTTCCTTGGGATGGTGTGTTGGCCTGAGGTGTTTCCTCTACAGTGATTAGCCTGTGTCAGGGCTGAGTATTCTGTGATGAACCCAGGCTGTTGTGAGCTGACAGCTAATGAGGGAGACACAGTGAAAAGGTAGCCAAAGAAATATACAATGGAAATCTGTGATAAGAGCTGTGAACAGTAATAATAAATGTCATAAATGCGAGCTAGGTGACAAGCTTGCATTACCTCGTATATTCCTTATAACAAGTCTGTGGAGTAGATAGTGGTGCTGTGCCCATATTAAAGATGAAACTGAGACAGAGAGGTTAAGTAACTTGCCCAAGGTCACACAGCTAGTAAGTGGCACTGCTGAGATTAAACTCAGGTTGTCTGGGGAACAGAGAACTGTTAGAGAATAATGAGAGAGGTCAGAGAGAGTTCTCTGACCAGGTGACAGCTGAGCAGAGACCCAGCGGCTGAAAAGGAGGCAGCCATGGGGGGAGTTGGGGGGAGAGCATTCCAGGCAGAGGGAATAGCATTCATTTGCAGGCTCCAAGATGGGGGGAGCTTGGCAAGCTGCTAAAGGGAGGCTGGCGTGGCTGGGAGTGAGTGAGGGCAGAGCGGCTGGAAGGGTCTGAGGCAAGACTACGATGAGCTGCAGGCTGGGGGCCTGGGCCCCGTGAGCAGGGTTTGGGGTTTAGAGTGCTGTGAGTCCTGTTGCCCTGCCCACCAGGCTGTGCACTCCTTGGGGCTCTCTAGAGCCTTGGTGCTAAGGTGTGTAGTCCCTGCACACTGAGCTCAGCAGCCCAGGGAGACACATCAAAGGAGTTCCTCTCCTCTGAATGGCCTGTGCTATGAAGGTCCCCACTGCTTCCCATCCACCCTGACAGCTCACAATTGGGAAGTGGACCGTGGGATCAGCACCCTGATGCAGGCAAGGCACAGAGAAGTAAGGGGAAGTGCAGGGCTTGTATCGCTGGCAAGAGACTCAGAACCCCTACCTGCTAAGTGGGACCCCTTTCCCAGCCTTTGTCTTGGCCACTCAGTAAGTAGCCTCACTCTCCCACCCAGACTCACCCATGCCAACCTCCTCTGCCTACCTTCACACACTGACAATGCAGATTCAGAGCTGACCTCCTGCTTCAACCTCATACACACTATGGCCTGGAGAGGCTGCACCTCTGCCCTTCACCTGTGCCTGGTCCAGGAGCCTGGGGCCAAGCTGGACAGTGCAAAGTGTTAACTGCCTTTGCGATGCTCACTCACTTCATCTTTGGAGGCCTTTTCCTGTGAAGCAGGTCTGTTCCTGCAGATCTTGTTAGATTGCTGGCAAGATTAAAGGCATTGGAGGAGTGTAGAACTTGACACATAATTGACTATAGTAAATATTGGTTCTTTTCTTTCTGTCTCCTCTGGACTTCAGTTTCCTTAGTGGGTCAATGACAGGGTCAGTGGGTTGGGTGATATGGTAAATGCTACCTTTTGTTGAACACCTACTGAGTGTCAGGCTTAGTTAAACTTCCCAATAGCTCTGCAAGGCTGCTGGTTTTCATCTAGCTTTACAGCTGAGAAAACCAAAGCTCTGGCCCCGAGTCACTTTGAGTGAGTTAGAGAATTCGAAGTCTTGTCTGATGCTAAGCTGCAGCTGGGCAGGGCCCCCGGTGCTGTGGCTCTTCTCCTTGTCCTGGGCTGACCTGGCTGAGCCGAGGGACTGACACCTCTGTCTGGTGCCTCTTGTGTCCTGTGGCTCCAGGGACAGATGGTGCTGCTGGCTGGGTCCTCTGCCAGCTCCCTGGCTGTGGGCCTGCATGTTCCTGCTGTTCCCAGAAGCAGCCTCCTTGTGAGTAGGAGGTGGCATCGAGCAGTGATGGAAAGGACCAGAGTCCAGCATTTGGGGGACACAGGGATGAGTCAGACTGGACCTGTCCTCAGGTGCCCCCTAACTGATAGACTGAGGTTCAAACCTATGATGACAGCACGGTGTGGCTGGGCTGTGACAGAGGGAAGTGCAGAGGTGGCCACTCACAGCCTATAGGACAGGGTGGTCTCCCTGGAGAGGATGATGGGGTAGCTCAGCTTTGAAAACTTTTCCAGGTTAGAAAGCATGGTCTAGGCGGAGGTTTATAAAATGTGGGAAAAAGTCTTTCCAAAGGAATAGGGAGAGCATTTGGCACTGACCCCTTGAGGAGTCCCTCCCTCCCTGGCCCCCTTGCTTATATAATATGTATCGTGCCTGGGCCTTCTTTGGTAGTAATAATCTGCTCTCAGCAAATCAGGCTAATTAATAGTAATTAATGTGAGTAGACATTAAGTGTTAAGCCTCTCTTTTGGAGAGGAAGCCTAGTGAATGAGTAGAAAGAGCTCTGTTAGTGAGGAAAGCAAAGTCCCATCTCCACCACCCAGAGCTGAGTGGCCTCAGGTGGCCTGGCTTCAGTCCCCTCGTCTGTGCAAGAGGGAGTGTCGTCCCTCTCAGGGTCCAGTTGTTGTTCCGTCGCTCAGTCTTGTCCAGCTGTTTGCGACCCCATGGACTACAGCACTCCAGGCCTCCTTATCCTTCACCATCTCCGGCATTAAATGGCTTGTGGATACAAAGCCATCATATAATGTATATAAGTGCCTGGAACATAGTAGGTGCTCAAAAAAGTATAGTAGATGAGTTCCTTGGTGGTCCAGTGGTTAAGACTCTGAGCTTCCACTGCAGGGGCTGTGGGTTTGGTCCCTGGTCAGGGAACTAAGATCCTGTATGCTTCACCATGCAGCCAAACGAAAAAAAAAAAAAGTATGGTAGACTGGTGGTGGGGGGGGGAGGGAAAACGTTGGTCAGAGGGTACAAACTTTCAGTTGTAAGATGAATAAGTTCTGGAGACCTGAAGTACAGCATGGTGACTGTAGTTAATAATAATAATGTCTTATGTACTGGAAATTTGCTAAGAATGTGGAGCATAAATGTCCTCCCTCCTCACCCCAGAAAGGGTAACTGATGTGATGGATGTCTTGATTTGCTTGATTGTGGTGGTCATTCCACAATAGTGATATAGTGAAGTCGCTCAGTCGTGTCCAACTCCTTGGGACCCCATGGACTGTAGCCTACCGGGCTCCTCTGTCCATGGGATTTTCCAGGCAATAGTCCTGGAGTGGATTGCCATTTCCTTCTCCAGGGGATCTTCCCAACCCAGGGATCGAACCCGGGTCTCCCGTATTGTAGACAGATGCTTTATATACATATATCCAAACACCGCGTTTTGCAACCTGAATGTGTACAACTTTTATTTGTCAACCGTGTCTTAATAGAATTGGGGGAAAAAAAATTATGGGGATGCCCTAGTTCTCTACAGAAACATGGGACCTGGTTCCTGTTCTCAAGGAGTTTTTTTCCTCATATGTGCGCCCACTTTACAGTTTAAAAGGGACTGTGTTTTACCTGGTCCGGTTGTTCAAAAGTGCAGAGAGTCAGCAGACTGGTGGTGGGGGGAAAAGGGAAAATGTTGGTCAGAGGGTACAAACTTTCAGTTGTAAGATGAATAGGTTCTGGAAACCTGAAGTACAGCATGGTGACTGTGGTTAATAATAATAATGTCTTATGGCAGCACCCTTGAGGTGGCCCCTGGAGGCCCATCCTTCAGGATGTGAACCCTGGCCTCTCCATCTCTAAAACCGGCTCTGATCCGCCCTGGGGTGTGGCCCTGCTCCCAGGCCCGGAATCCAGGTCAGAGGTCAGGAAGGGAGTGGCTTTCAAGTCTTCCTCAAGCAGCCTCAGATTTACAGCATACTTCAGGGCTGAGCCAAACCAGGTGGGTCTCAATTTCCATTTGATCCCTTGGAGGGGCTGTGGAGAGACCCAGCTCCTCTCCTTCTCTGGTGATACTGCCCCTCAGAGCTGTGGGGGGGATGGTGGTCTGGAGTCGGAAGGCTCTGGCTGGTTCAAGCGGCTATTGGCTACCTTTTCCCAGCCTTAGTTTTCTCATCGGTAACACATGGACTTGGAGGTAATAATGGTCCCTGTCATTTGAGCCTGCTTTGTGTCAAGGAGGGTAGCTCCATGATGCATAGAGACTGGATGGCCTGCCTACAGGCTTTGAGAGTGGTGGAGTGTGTGGGACATATGGGCCTGGGGAGAGGAAGGGACCCAAAGACTGAACAACTTTGGGTCGAGGGAAAGGGCAAACGCTTCCTCCACCCCCACCCTGAAGCTAAGAGTAACTGGTCCCCACCCACCTGCCCTTGCTTTGGAAGGTAAAAGTGGAGCTTCCAGGCTGACAGACTAAGAGGAGGTATGTCTCACTCCTGCTTAGACTGGTTCTCAGCAAGACTGGGAGGGACTTCTGAGCCCGGTAGGCCCTCTGAAGAGGCCATGGTGGGGGAAATGGTGATCCCCACAGCCCAGGGGGGATGGACTGGCCAGGGACCACTCCCTTTCCAGCTTTCTCCATATCACCTGGAAGGCAGGAGAGCCAGGAGGCAACCTATGGAGGGTCTCCCAAGTGCCAGGCTTTGTCTGAAAAGTCGTGCGGGCTGAGTGATCTGATCCCCCTCCAGGGCTGGCATCCCCTGGGGCAGCACCCCTGCCAGGCTCTGGAGTCAGAAGAACCCACGTCCAGTCTCTGCTCTGCCTTTTACTGGTCATGTGTCCTTGTGTGGATCTTTCCATGTTCCCTGAGTTTCCTTTTTCGGTAAAAGGAGGACTCCTGATTCAGGGTGCACTGGAGAATTAAAGACCCCCAAGGACTAGGCCTGGCACGCAGAAGGTACACAGTAAGTATCAGCCATAGATTCTGAACAGTGGTCTTTGAGCTTCTGGGAGAGCAATTTGGGGACAGCCCCTGGGCCATACACAGGTGGCTCTCTGCACATGGAGACATGTCTCTTACCAGCTTTGTCCTTGTTGTTGTTCAGCCACTCAGTCGTGTCCTCCCTGCATCCTCCTGTTCTGTCCTTCTCACACATGGATGCTATCAGCAAGTCATGATGATTCCACCTCCCAAATACACCTGGGTCCATCATCTCTCTTTGGACTGCAGTTGCCCACAGAGGAGTCTCCCTGCTTCTTCTCTCACCCTGCAATCTGCCCCCACACAACAGCATGCGTGGGTGCTCAGCCATGTCCAACTCTTTGACCCCATGGACTGTAGCCTGCCAAGCTCTTCTGTCCATGGGATTTTTTCTAGGCAAGAATACTGGAGTGGGTTGCCGTTTCCTCCTCCAGGAGATTTTCCTAACCCAGGGATCGAACCAGTGTCTCCTGCATTGGCAGGTGGGTTTTTTACCACTGAGCCACGTGGGAAGCCCCATACGACAGCAAAGTGATATTAAAATGCAGGTCAGATCAACTCTCTCCCCATTCACAGCCTCCAGTTCTTCCCATTACATGTGGAGTAGAATCCAAATTCCACAGGAACTTTAGGCTTTGGGCAGTGTGGGACTAGTTTGTTCCCTTCTCCCTGACACTGCTCCAGCCTCACTGCCCACCATACTGCTCCTCTGGCAGCCAAGCTTGTCCCTGTTCCTCTTTGGGCTCTTTACACACTCTGCTCCCCTGCCTGGGACCCTGTGCCCCCAGGGCCTTGCTCAGTCACTCTTGCTTGTCTCATTCAGATCTTGGCCATGACCCTTGATCACCCAATCTAAATTAGCCCCTTCCGGTCCACCACCTTGTCTCTCTTTCACATCCGCTGTTTTTCTTCTTTTTATTTGTTTATTTGGCTACACTGGGTCTTCCTTGCTTTGCGTGGGCTTTCTCTGGTTGCAGTGAGCAGGGGCTACTCTTCCTTGCAGTGTATGGGCTTTTCACTGTAGCAGCTTCTCTTGTTGCAGAGCATGGGATCTAGGCACTGGCCTCGGCAGTTGTAGCTTGCGGGTTCTAGAGTGAGGACTCAGCAGCTGTGGAGTGCGGGCTTAGTTGCTGTGCATGCGGTGTGTGGAATCCCCCCAGACAAGGGATCAAACCCATGTCCCTTGGCAGGGAAGCCCTCTTCTTCGTTTTAAAAATTGAAATATTTAAAAAACAAAAAGAATTGAAATATAGTTTATATATAATGTTGTGTTAGTTTCATGTGTATAGCAAAGTGATTCAGTTACACATATATATTCTTTTTCAAATTCTTTTCTAATTATAAGTTATTGCAAGACATGGAGTATAGTTCTCTGTGCTATACAGTAGGGCCTTGTTTATCTAGTTCATATATAGTAGCGTGTTTTTGTTCATCCCGAACTCCTAGTTTATCCCCACCCCACCCCCATCCCCTTTGGTAACTTTAGGTTTGTTTTCTATGTCTGTGAGTCTATTTGTTTTGTACATAAGTTCCTTTATATCACTTTTTTAGATTCCACATATAAATGATATGTGATATTTGTCTCTCTCTGCCTGACTTCGCTTAGTATAATCTCTAGGTCTGTCCATGTTGCTGAAAATGGCATTATTTCATTCTTTTTTATGGCTAATATTCCATGTATGCATGTTCCATGTCTTCTTTATCCATTCCTCTGTTGATGAATGCTTAGTCGCTTCCATGACTTGGCTATTGTAAATCGTGCTCCTCGCTGTTTTCCTTCTTATATCACTTTTCACTCTAAAATGATCTTGTTCCTTTGTTTATTGTCTGTTCGTGAGTGGAGAGCCTGGGTTGGTGTTCAGTGCTGTACTCCCAGTATCTTCTTGAAGGAAGGAATGGAGTTTTAAAAAAGATTGCTGTTGATCCCCAGCCAGAATTAGCCTCTTTCTAACCTCGTCCACTCCTATTTAGTCTGGGTTTTATTCCTTACCAGGACCCCCCTGTCCTGACTCAGCCAGCCCTCACATCTGTAGCCAGAGGCCTGGCACCCAGGCCATATGCAGCCCAGCCCTCTCGCTGTCCCTCCTGTTGCCTGACTGTCCACCCTGTGCCACCCGCTGTCCCCTCTGTTCTCCCCTCCCTGGGCTGGGCCTCACACTGCCTGCCATACCCCAGTGAGAGGCTGTCTCTTCCCTGCCACCCAGTCACTCCTGTCTTGAACACGTTCCCGCCTCTCACCTCCAAAGAGGCCTCCAGCAGCCCTCGGGCCCCGTTTGGATGCAGCAGGACTTGTCACTGTTGAGCTTGTGGATGGAGGAAACCATGAGGCCATTTTTGCAGAAACAACCATAAAGCTGGCGCCACCCCAGCACACATATATATGATCTGTGTTCAGTTGTGTCTGACTCTGTGCAACCCCCTATGGACATGGAATTTTCTAGGCAAAAATAGTGGAGTGGGTTGCCATTTCCTGCTCCAGGGGATCTTCCCGACTCAGGGACTGAATCTGCATCTCTTGCGTCTCCTGCATTGGCAGGCGGATTCTTTACACTGAGCCATTTAGAAAGCCCAAGCACACGTATATCCTAGAGCAAAGTGACAGCAACAGAAAAACTTAAGTGCAGGTTGATAGCATGACTCTTACTCATTTTCATCTGTTTGGTTTTCTATCTAAAAGTTACAACCTTTCAGGTGGCCATGTGTGACCAAGTGTGTCTTCATTCAGTCCTTTAACCAAATGTTGAACAGAGCACACAAATATGGGAGATGGCTCCCAGGTTCAATTTAACTCACGTCTACTGAACACTCACAATATTCTGGGTCTGTGCGAACGCAAAAATATGTCTATTCCTGCCTTGGTAAACTCTTCCCTTGTGCCTGGAATGCCTTGTTCCCCATAAACCCAAGCTGGTTTCTAGTGATCACTGCCTTCTATTCCAAGAAACCATTTCCTTAGTGAGGCATCTTGAGCCTTTCAGGGGCCTGGGAGATGAGAATTTGTTGAGTCTGGTTAAACTGTGAGTGGTCATCTGGGGGAGGCCCTCATGGAGTGCCACAGACACCATCCTGTTCAACATCTTGATCCACGGCTGAAATGAAGCCCTGATGGTAGACAGATGGCATGTTTTATTTGGAAGTGACTGTCCCGGGATGGGGCTGAATGGCCCATCTGATCCCCACCGTTGCTGGGAGCTTCCTGCAGCTCTCCACTCCACCCGAAGCCTGGGTCCTTGCCCCGAAGCTTTCTGTGGGCTCTGCCAAGGCTGCCTGGCCACTTTGAGTGGGCATCTCTTACCCTAGGGACCAGTGCAGGCTCTTTGGTTAGGATGATTTCCTGTGTCCTTCGACAATGCCTCTATACTTTTAGATTCTTTTCCATTATAGGTTAGTGCAAGATATTGAATATAGTTCCCTGTGCTATACAGTAAGTCCCTGTCATTTATCCATTTTACATACATTAATTGTTGCTGTTCAGTCGCTAACTTGTGTCTGACTCTTTATAACCCCATGGACTGCAGCACGCCAGGCTTCCCTGTCTTTCACTATATCCCAGAGTTTGCTCAAACTCATGTCCGTTGAATCAGTGATGCCATCCAACTATTACATACTCTGTCATTTCCGTCTCCTTTTGCATTCAATCTTTCCCAGCCTTAGGGTCTTTTCCAGTGAGTCGGCTCTTCATACCAGATGGCCAAAGGACTGGAGCTTCAGCTTCAGCATCAGTCCTTCCGATGACTATTCAGGGTTAATTTCCTTTAGGATTGACTGGTTTGATCTCCTTGCTGTCTAAGGGACTCTATATTAATATTAGTGTATATTTGTTCACCCCAAATTTCTAATTTACCCTCCTCCCCAGCCCTTTCCCCTTTGGTAACTATAAATTTGTTTTCTATGACTATGGGTCTATTTCTGTTTTGTATGGAATCTAAAAAAATGATGCAAATGCCTTGACTTTTTAATAATATGGAAAGCTGGTACTTTTTAAGCACTCTTCAATCCTCACTATGATATTATTATTCCCACTTTACAGATGTGCAAAGTGAGGTTTAGAGTGGCTTAACTAATTATCCAGGGAGACAGAGGCTGGGCCAGGATTCCAGCACAGTCTGTTTTCCTCTTGCCAGCCCCCTGTGCCTTCCTGTTTTTCCTTTTTCTCTCTCTGCCCTGATCATCCCTCTTTAACAAGCCTTTCTTGTGGGCTCAGATTTCTCTGAGACAGTTCAGGGTACATGGGGGTGGGGATGAGACTAGGCCAAGAATGATAAGGCCGTCTTACAGCCAAAGAGCTTGAGGCTGAGGAAGGCCCTGGAACATGGTAAGTGCCCAGCAGAGAACCACTGGGCCGTCTGCTTCAGCTCAGCAGACCCACCAGGGAGTAGGCCAGGCCCAGTTCTCACTCCCATCCTTCCACCTCCAGACTTGGGGCCTTAGAAGCAGCCCCTGGAGGGTTGGTGTCCTCTTGGTAGACCTCCTTCTGTGACCCATTCCTCTCACAGTATAAGGAAGTGTGTTGTGTGGATGAAGTCACACCTATTATGGCCACTCTGCTCTGCTTGGGACTGATTTCTTGAACACTCTCGGGGCAAGAAGTCGGAGTATGAGGGGAGGGGCAGGAGATCTGGTGATCAGAGACAGGCTGGGCCTCAGGGGAACTATGGGGACCTGAGCAGGAGACTGAGCCTGTAAGTGCTGCTTGGGGTTGGGACAGGGGCCCCGCCTGCTGGGGAGGGCAGATGCTGTCCCTCAGTGGAGGGGACTGCAGGCCCCAGGGCAGCAACTGGGGCCTCCAAGGGGCCACGGGGCTGTTAGCTTCCTGGGGCAGGAAGTCCCAGCTGTGGCCAGAATCCCAAAGGGCTGAGAGCAGCTCAGGCTTGAGGAATGTGAGCAGTGGGGGAAGTTGGGAGGGGGCCCCTTTCCTGCCTTCTTCACTTCTCTCTCTGGTGTGTGTGTGTGTCTTCTACTTGCTTTGTTCCCTACCAGCATCCATTCTTTGACCTCTTGTTTTTTCTATTTCCTCTCTTTCTTTCCCTTCTTTCCCTCTTTCTCTTTGTAACCCATCTCTCCTCCCCTCCATCCCTCTTCTCCTTCTCTCTCCCTCCCAACTTTGTCCTTCTGGAGAGGACTTCTGGTCCCTGTAACTGGTGTTTCCAGCTCCAAGGTAAACGGGCTTGTTTGCAGGATGTCTGGACCTGGCCCATCGCCTGGCTACCCGTTGCCATGGTGACTTGGAGGCGGTGTCAGGCAGGAGTCTTGGCTGTCTAGCAGGGGGAGCATGAAGGGCTCTGATGAAGGAGAGAGGCTTGCCCTCCTCTTCACCAATCCTGAAGGGCCCACCCCACTGCCAGGGGCTCCCATGGAGGGGTATTGCCTGTGAATGTGGGCTCCAAGCTGGGTACTATTGGAGAGGGTTGACTGAGAGGCTGCAAAGTGGGGACCAGTCACACTTGGGGTCAGACTGCCTGTGTGCAGACCCTTCCTGCACCTTTCTGGGGTCTGCTGGAGGTAGAGGGTAGGAGGTGGCAAACAGCTCCGAGGAAGAAAGCTGCAGGGAGGCAGCTGTCAGTTGGGGAGGGGTAGATAGAAGAACTCTGACAGGCAGACCTGCTGTCAGCAGAAGGGGATGTAGACACAGGGCAAGTGTCTACATCAGCAGGGAGTGAGCCTCCTGTCTCAGAGAGCAAGCAAGCTCATGTTGGACAGTCACTGGGCAGGGTGGTGGTGGTAACTGAGATATCTGTGTCTGAGAGGGCATATGTAGCCATCCATGAGGTTTTTTCCTACTCCAGAGAGCTGAGGATTTACAAAGCAGTTTTTGGCTGACAGAGAGCTTGCAGTTTCCACTCTGGAGGTAGCCACCTCTCTCCCTCACAGGCTGCTGACTTTGAGTGTCTAGTAGGACAAGTGCCCAGAAAAGGCAATGGCACCCCACTCCAGTACTCTTGCCTGGAAAATCCCATGGATGGAGGAGCCTGGTAGGCTGCAGTCCATGGGGTCGCTGAGGGTCGGACACAACTGAGCGACTTCACTTTCACTTTTCATTTTCGTGCATTGGAGAAGGAAATGGCAACCCACTCCAGTATTCTTGCCTGGAGAATCCCAGGGACGGTGGAGCCTGATGGGCTGCTGTCTATGGGGTCGCAGCAGCAGCAGGACAAGTGCCTGGATGCTGGACTATGCTGGGAGGAGGTCATGATACCATCACTGTTTCCTGCAGAAGGTGTGAGGGTCCATGGGGAGGAAGCTTCCCTAGGGGCCCCGCCTGGCATGTGTGGGTGAGAAAGGGCCTGAATGCTGGGGACACAGCAGTAAACATTCTGCTGTGTCAGGCTAAAGAGAGGCAATTACAGCAAAGTGCCCAGCTAGCCTTAGCCCTTGAGTTAAACAGACATGGGTCCAAGTCCTGACTGCCCTTTACTGGCTATAATGATTGTGTGTGTGTGTGTGTGTGCATGGCACTTACCCTTTTTGAGCCCCTGTTTTCCCATCTGTAAGATAGGAATAATAACAACATTTAACTATCAGGGCTGTGTGGGGATTGAGAGAGAAGGCGCAGAAAATGCCTGGCGCCCCACCTGCACATATCAAGTAATTAAACAAGGGAGCGTGATTGTTGTCAGTCTCCCCTGCATCCCTTTCCATTTTATAAGCAAGAAAGTTGGGGCCAGAGAGATTTAAAAACTTGCTCACGTGCCATCTGTTGTTCTGCAAAATGCTGCAGGAACAGTGCCCAAACAGTGTAGAGAAGCAGAACTGAGGATGTTGGCTGAGGCTAATTTGAATCCTGGCCCCACACAGCCAGTCCCTGCAGGTTCTGCCTGGTTGCCAGGCCCCTGCTACCCCTCCGTGTAGCAGCATTTCCCAAGTAACCCCTGTCTTGCTCTGTGTGGGCTGTCCTGTCCCTGTGGGCAGGCCCTACTCAGACTCAAGAAGTGCTGAAATGAAAGGAGAGCTGAGCCACTGAGGTTTACAAGGCACGTTCCAAATGCCACCTTCCATCTCCACATTTTGTTTCCCAGCAGTGATAAGCCTGCTGGAGGAAGGACAAGTCTGGTCCTGCCCAACTGCTCCATCTTCTCCAGCCTCCCTCACACGTGCACCACACCTCACAGCTAACTGGGTGCTTTAGTTTCAGGATCTCCTTTATTTATTTCTAAAAACATTTATATATTTGGCTCTATCGGGGCTTAGTTGTGGTGTGTAGTAGGCTCAGTATTTATGACATGGGGGTTTCGTTGCCCTGTGGCACGTGGGATCTTAGTTCCCCAAACTAGGATCAAATTCGTGTTCTCTGCATTGGAAAGTGGATTCTTGACCACTGGACCACCAGGGAAGTCCCTGGCATCTCCTTTAACCCTTACTAGTCTTGGATGACGATGGGGTGGGGATTGTCCTCTACTTCTCATTAATTTACCTAAGGATTGCTGGAGTTCAGGCCCTTTTGCCTTGGGCAGACAGCCCCTGAGCCTCCATTTCCCCATCCATACCAGCGGGCAGTCGTTCTCTATCTCCAAACCCTTTTCACTCTTGGTGCAGAGGCAAGGGTTGCCCTGTAGATAGAGGCAGGGGGCCTCACTTAATCCCTGCTCTGTGGTTCAGCGCTGGGCGACCTTGGATTTGGGACTTCTCTGGATCACCTGTGTACCTTGCCTGTGATAACACCTCAAATGTTTCTTATGGATCGGATGAGATAGGAATGGGTAAGCATTCAGGAAATGCCCTCCCTGCCCTCTCTGGCCCTTGGCTGACTCCTTAATGGGGCAGGAGGAATTCTCCAGATGACTCAGGTGTCAGATTTCAGACAAGCTATTTTTACCCTTGGGGGTGGAGGCAGACAGATGATGTTCCGACTGTTCTAGGATGGGGTGAGAGGTCAGCACTTCTGGTGGGGAACTTCTCTTGATTTCAAGGCCTACATTCTCTCTGCCACATGGGGTGACACTGAGAATTGGAGACCCTCTGAACCAACTCATTCATTTGGTCCACAGTGAGCCAGGCTCTGTGCTGGGCCCCGTGGACACCAGAAGTAAAGAGGGCTCCTGCCGATGGATCTTCGTGTCCAGTGTCCACCAGATACTCCCACAGTTAAATGAATGTTGTCACAATGGAGCACATTGCAGAGTGGAGGTTCCTGGGGCCAGGAGCCTGAGGATAGAGGGAGAGATAATGGAGCCGAGGGACCGGTAGTCATTATGGAGGTGGAGAGGAGAGGATGAGTGCTCCAGACAGGGAGTAAGCAGCGGCCTGAGGGGTATGAGGAACTGAGACGGTCAGTTGTCTGGGGGTATATGGTGTGAGCAAGACTGGGGGTGTGGCTGGAGGGCCTTGTGGGTCTTGTCAAGGAAGTCCTTTGTTGTTCAGTCACTCAGTCATGTCCACCTCTTTGTGACCCCATGGACCGCAGCACACCAGGCTTCCCTGTCCTTCACCAACTCCCAGAGCTTGCTCAAACTCATGTCCATTGAGTCGGTGATGCCATCCAACCATCTCATCATCTGTGGTCCCCTTCTCTTGCCTTCTATCTTTCGCAGCATCAGGGTCTTTTCCAATGAGTCGGCTGTTTGCATCAGGTGGCCAAAGTATTGAGTCTTGTCAAGGAGGTCCTCCCGTAAGCCAAACAATTTCATGGTTTGAAAAGAGTTCTTGGAGACTCTCTAGTTAAATGCTCCATTTGACAGATGAGGAAACTGAGGCACAGAGAGGCAAAATAACCTATCCAACGTCTCCTGAGGATGATAAGTTGATGGATATAAGTTCCACTTATATTGAGTTTTATAGGAAGGCACTAAACTGGAAATGCCTCGTGAAGCTCTACCTCCAAAAGAGGTGGGCTTAGCTCACACTTTCAATTATATCCGCTACCCCACTTCCTTTCTTGTCAGATTTAGGGTCAGGGGCAGGATGAACATGTTGAAGGCCCTCCCATCCCCCTCTGTCCTCACTGGGAGAGCACAAAAGCTGACCAGCCTGCCCTAGGCTGTGGGCTCTGGGCAGGGACGCAGGGTACTGGCCTCTTTTCTCTCCTTGGTCACTGACTGGCTGTGTGACATGGGTTGGTTTGCCTCCCCTCTCTTGAGTTTCAGATGGAAGAGTCTCTTCATCTCCAAGGCCTGTGGAGATATGAGTGTGGGCTTTGGCTGGTAGGTCTGGGATTGCTTTTTTTTTTTTTTGCCATACACACAGTTTACAGGATCTGTTTCCCCCACCAGGGATTGAACCCAAGTAACAGCAGTGAAAGCCTAGAATCCTAACACTAGGCCACCAGGGAACTGCCCTGGAATTGTAAAATAAAATTTTTTATTTTATTTTGTTTTTTTTTTGCTGTACAGCAAGCATGCAGGATCTTAATTCCCTCACCAGGGATGAAACCTGCGCCCCCTGCAGTGAAAGCATGGAGTCTTAACCACTGGATCCCCAGGGAAGGTCCATCTTCTGGGATTGTCTTAAATTCTGTCTGTCACGTCTCAGGTGCTCAGAAGCAATACACTGGCTCTCACAGCCTTGGTTTGTTCATAGTAAAATGGGTAGAATAACAGTGTGTTGTAGGATATATATGAGAATTACTGAGAGAAGACATGTGAAAGCTCCTAGCCTACAACTTGGTACATAGTAGATGTTCAATAAATGCTAACCAAATGAATGGCATCTAGGAGGTTCTTAGTAAGAAATAATGGTTTAATTCTCTACCTTCCTCACCCCCAAATCTTGAAAAATGTCAAGTGTCAATACACCCTGTAGCTAGAAGTAAAATGAGGATGTGCGTACAGGGCACTGGAGACCATTATTTATCTTCTAGAATGAAGGTGTCATCTGATGACATATGGCCATCAGCAGCCTATGGAACACCGATGTCCTCCCAGCCCTCATGCTGGCTTCACACACAAGTGCACCCACTTTTCATCTCAGAGTTTGGTACCCACTACTACCCTTTTTACCCTTGTCTACTGGGAATCTCAAGGCCAAATGAAATTCTTTATGGCAGCATCTTTGTGCAACTGGTTTCCTCGCGTGGCTTCCTTAGTGGGTCAGAGCGTAAAGAATCTGCCTGCAACCCAGGCGGAAGACCTGGGTTCAATCCCTGGGTCAGGAAGATCCCCTGGAGAAGGAAATGGCTACCCACTCCAGTATGCTTGCCTGGAGAATCCCATGGACAGAGGAGCCTGGCACTCTGCAGTCCATGGGGTTGCAAAGAGTCGAACACGACTGAAGTGACTTAGCACAGCACGTGCATTCCCGATGTAATCGCTCCTCCCGTATTTGGCTCTTAGCTCTGTTTGCATTTTGGGTCTCTGTGCATACTCAGGGTGTGTGCGTGTGCAGGCTGCCTCAGAGCCCTCGGGGGGAAGAAGACAGGGAATGGGATTGAAGGGTGTTTAGGAGGTTGACAGATGCTTCTGTGTTGCTGGTGGGAAGACTGCTGGGAGGCGACTGGTGGCTCTGAGAGCCTGGAGCCACCTTTGTGGGGACAGGGAAACAACTTGGGCAGCTCCCTCACACTCTGGGAGGGCCTGGCTCTCTGGGGGCCTGGCTGGTAGTGGGCCAAGGTGCTTCTCCCCAACCCCCAACCCCCCGGCCCGCCTTCCAGTCCCCGGCCCTTGGAGAGAAGCCTGGGAGGGAGAGTGGGAGGAGCAGGGCCATGTAGGGTCTCCTGCCCTGCAGCTGAATCCCTGCTTCTCTATCACTGGTTCTTTGAATTCTCACAGAACCTCTCAAACTGGCTACCAGTCTTGCCTCCTCACGGGGTTGCCACGAGGTTCTGGTGAACTCATGCGTGAGAAAGTACCGTGTAAACAGTCTGGTTTGAACTCTGTTTAGGAGTCTCCCAGCTATATTTTGGTAGGAAGCCCAAACTCAGCTTTATAATGCTAACCTCAGTGCTCAGTAAATGTTAGCCACGTGGCAGGTGCGTACTAGGAGCTGTGAACACTTGATCTTTAATTTCATCCCCATGATGACCCTGGATGTAGGTATTATGATCCCATTTCTTGCAGTTATGGAAGCGGAGGCCCACAGAGGTAGGCTGAGCAGCCTGCCTGAAGTCACATGAGTTAGTTGACTTGAGTCCAGGCCAGGCTGATCTCCAGGGGCTGTGCACAGCCCTGTGGCATGGTGAGTGAGCTGAGAGGTTACCCAGGCCAGCTTCTCCCCTCCAGGGCTGGTGGGCCTCCTCTGTTCCAGGCCTGCTCTTTGAGGTGGTTCTTTGGTTTATTTATATTTTTGCTGGGCTGGGTCTTCTTTGCGGCACATGGGCTTTTTCTCTAGTTGTGGTGCGTGTGAGCTGCTCTTGTGGAGCACGGGCTCCTAGTAGTGACATGTGGGGGTTAGTGACATGGGAAACCTTAGTTCCTTGACCAGGGATTGAACCTATGTCCCCTGCATTGGGAATGCAGAGTCTTAACCACTGGATTGGCAGGGAAGTCCCTAAGATGTTCTCTCTGCTGGCTGGTCTCCACATTTTCCTGCTGATCCCTGTAGGGCACACCCTTCTCCAGGGGTCTTCTTTGGTTTCTGGGGACTCTTTGCCCCACACCCCATCCCCGCCTCTGTCTCCACCCACACAGGTGCCTAGTACTTTCCCACCTGTTGCCCTTTGCCCCAGCCACTCCGTCGCCCGAGCCCTGCTGCTCCTGCTTTTGTTTTCTGCTCTTCTCTAGTCCTTCCTGTACCTCAGACTGTCCTCTTCCTCAAGTCTCAGCTCCAAGCCTGCCCTTGCCACCACTCTTTTCCTCCCCTGTAGGCATTAATTTGGCACCTGCTCTGTGCCAGGCCTACATCCATCCCTGCCCTGCGGGAATGCCTGTCTGCTAGGGCAGGTGGCTGTGAAAGCAGTGGCTGCCTCTGTCAGTGTTGTGATGGAGATAGTGAGGCTGTGGGGTCCGGGGAGGCCCTGACTCTCCCTGGGGAGGAGGCAGGCATGGGGAAGGGGCACTGAAGAGGGGGTAGGAGGAAGGACTCACTTGGCAGGTAGAACAGATGGAGGGGTCCTAGGCAGCGGTAGTGAGAGTGTGCTCTGAGAAACCAGGTGTGCTCTGGAGCTGGGAAAGCAGCTGTGGGGGCAGTGGCAGGGGCTACAGAGTGGGGCCTTGACCCTAAGAGCCATGGCGAGCCACTGAGAAATCTTGAGCAGGAGAGGTGCCTTCTCAGGCTTGCCCTTCAGAAAAGTCTGTGTGGCCCTACGGGTCAGAACAAGGTCCCAGTTGTGCGGACTGGGTCTAGCTTCCCCGGAAGGCAGGATGCAATAGGTTGTGGTTGTTAAGTTGGTGGATTTGGGTTTTGGAAAGAGCCCTTCAGTGTTGTGTAGAGGCCTGGAAGGAGGTGGAGAGACTGGAGGCCTGTGAACTGGCTGTGGAGGCAACCCAGTGAGTGAGCAGTGCAGGGGCCTGAGCGCATCAGAGTGTGGGGGCTGAGGGGTGGGGGGCAGACCAAGAGTTCAAGGAGGTTGGATCCCTGGAGCTTGGCTACTTGGGGGACAGAAGAAGTCCAGGTTAAATCTGTTGTGTGGGCCGGTTTTCCAGTTGCCCAGAAGGAGCCCTGTGGCCTAAGAGGCTTTCCCCTTTACTTTAGCCTTTCCCCCAGTGTCCCCAGCCATGAAAAGGTTGGACAAGGTGGCCTTTCTTGCTCAGACCCAGCTGTTCTGTCACATGACTCTGGCTGAGGAGAAGGGACACAGAGCCCACAGTGTAGCGGGCTGAGGCCTCGTCTGGGCTTACTCAATCTGGCCAGGACTGTTGCGGCTGGGCGCCAGTGCCTGGCATGGCTGCTGTCTGAGAGTGCACGTCTTTGCCCCTTAGATGCCCTCCCCACCTTCATGCAGGCTCTGTCCTCCCTGTCAGCTGTCCTGGCTCAGCCTTCCTGGCTGCCCCAGGCCCTGATTCTGTCCAGGGCTTCTGCTTTCCCCGTGACTGGCCCTGAGAGGAGTGGCTGGGCCCTGGGGCCTCATTGGCCAAACCCTGCTGGGCCCCCACACGCCCCATCCTCCCTGGCTGGCTGCTGCCCACCAGGGGGTTGGGAGGCTGCCTGGCCCGGCCTGCCCTGTTGTGGCAGACTGCCTTGGAGCCCCAGGAAACAGTTGGAGTCTGGAGGCTGTGCTGCCTTTCCCCTTGGCTCATGCTTCAGGGGCTCAGCGCTCCTGCCTCTGAGGGAGGTGGGGCCACAGCACAGTGGGGCTTGTTCCTCTGCCAGCCCCAGGGTGGGAGCTCCGTCCTTCTCAGAGCACAGTATTTCCTGCCTGACAAGTGACAGAGCTCCTTAGCTTCCTTGTTAGAAAGCTCAGCTGGCCATGCCAGAGCCC
The DNA here is from genome assembly GCF_029378745.1 of Bos indicus. Lineage (NCBI taxonomy): Eukaryota > Metazoa > Chordata > Mammalia > Artiodactyla > Bovidae > Bos > Bos indicus. The sequence goes on along the minus strand of NC_091762.1, from coordinate 91,974,616 downwards.
TGCAAGATTAGACGCCAGAATCCTGGAACCAGGGCTGAGATACCTTGGAGACTGGCAGTCTCCCCTGGGCTGGAGGAGAAGGGGCTCAGAGGAGAGGGGACTTGGTTAGGATCACATAGCTCTCTGGGCCAGGGCTAGGATATGAACTCAAGTCTGCCTCTAGACATCCCTTTATACATCTTTGATGTGGTCCTACTGGGTTCCAGGTACTTCTAAGCATGAGAACTAGAGTAGGAGCTTCTCAAAGGACTGGCCCAGTTTTTCTTATAAGCTCAGTGTTTGAGAGGGTCCAGTACAGAGAGAGGGGCTTCTCTGGCAGTTCAGCTGGTAAAGAATCCGCCTGCAATGCAGGAGACTTTCCGGTTTGATTCCTGGGTTGGGAAGATCCCCTGGAGAAGGGAAAGGCTACCCACTCCAGTATTCTGGTCTGAAGAATTCAGAGGTGGAGGCCTGCAGTCTCTCCACCTCCTTCCAGGCCTCTACACAACACTGAAGGGCTCTTTCCAAAACCCAAATCCACCAACTTAACATGTAGTCCATGGGGTTGCAAAGAGTCAGACGCTACTGAGCAACTTTCACTTTAATACAGAGGAATTGCTTGGAGAATGAATGAGTGAGTGAATGAATGAACAGAATGACAAGGCAAAGATCCTGCCTCCAGGCATGTAGACGACAATGGATGGGACTTCTGTTTCACAAAACAGGAAATAGGAGGCTGGTAGGAGTGGGGATGACAGAGGATGAGATGGTTGGATAGCATCACCAACTCAGGGGACATGAGTTTGAGTAAGCTCCGGGAGTTGGTGATGGACAGGGAAGCCTGGCGTGCTGCAGTCCATGGGGTCGTAAAGAATTGTACACGACTGAGCGACTGAACTCAACTGACGAGTGGGGATTGGCTAGGTGGGAAGCAGAGAGGATTAGAACTCAGGTGTCCTGACTGCTGGTCTACGACTTTTTTGCCATCCTCACTTTCCTCGTCTGTAAAATGGGGTAAATGGTCTTTACCCTCTGCCTGCCTTGTGACGATTCAGTGAGGCAGTGGGTGAGAACAGGCTTGAACAGCAGGGACGCTGTGTTGGGGTGGGAGGCGTCTTCCCTGTGTGCACATCTGGAGCTGCCCAGAAACTCCACATACTCTGCTTTTCTTCTTCCCCCTTACTCTCTGCATCTTGCTTCCACCTTGCTTTTCTCCAGGACTTCTTTCTGGAATGCTTGTCCCAGAACTAGCTGTGGGAGGGGCTTGGGAAGAGTGTGGGTAAACACAGTCTGCCTGCCTCCTCCCTCTACTGTCTCCCACACCTAGAGTCAGCCACCCACATCCACATCCAGGCAGCCCCCAGCACATACCAGGCTGGAAATGCCTTGGCAATGGTTACCATGGTGACGGCTCCTGCTGCTTGGATCGCAGTGGTCTGGAAGCTGCTTGCAACAGCCTGGCAGCCTGGTGCCCGCAGGTCCCCACCCAGGCTGCGAGCTCCTGGGGCAGCTGCCCTCTTCTCTGTCATTTTGGTCCCCAGCATTGCACTTGGTATTTAGGGGTGCTTGGCAAGGAGCTGCCTCTCCAAGGAACCCACAAGTTGTTCTGGGTCAGACTAGCTTGGTTCAAATCCCAGGGCTACCTCTTAGGGGTCAGTGACCTTAAGCAAGTCAACTTGGTGTGTTTTGAATTTATTGAATTAGCTATGGAATCCTTGTGAGGGGAGCTATCCAAAGAGTATAACCCCCCAGAATGAGGCCCATCCTTTCCCTGAGCCATCACTGCCCCCATCCTGTAGCAGTAGCAGGGTCAACATAGGTCATAGCACTTTTTGCTGCTGAATCCACATCCAGGGCCCTGGATTCCTCATCTTGGGCCCCTGGAAGCCCTGCAGGCAGTGTAGTGTGGTGATTAGGACCTCAGTCGAAGTGGCTAGACCTCTGGAGTCACAGCTGGGCTTGGCACTTACTTGAGCTTCAGTTTTCTAATCTTTAAAATGAATATAATAATGTACCTCTTTCAGAGGTTTGTTGTATGGATAAAATTTGAATTAGGACTTGTAAAGTGCTTAGAAGAGTATCTGATACTTTATAAGCACTTTATAAGTGTTAGCAGGGACTTATCACCACAAGTGGCAATGGCCATGAAAATTGGAGGGCTTACCATTTGGCGCTAGTGGTAAAGAACCCTCTTGCCAAAGCAGGAGATGTAAGAGTTGCAGGTTTGATTCCTGGGTTGGGAATATCCCCTGGAGGAGGGCATGGCAATCCACTCCAGTATTCTTGCCTGGAGAATCCCATGGACAGAGGAGCCTGGGGGTCTACCGTCCACAGGATCGTAAGGAGTCAGATATGACTGAAGCGACTTAGCACCCACACATACATGAAAACTGGAACCCATGTGCCTATCCCTACTTGTCATTTTTCTCACACAGGCAGGTGTCCCCAGCTCTGTTCACAGTGTGATGAGGGAAAGCTGGCCAGAGAGACAGGATGGCAGGTCAGCTCCCCTTCCTCATCCCACCCCCTCCAGGGGACTGCCAGGCACGCCTACCTCTGTTGCCTGGCAAATGAAACTCCTAAGCTGGACCCTGGGCAGAGACTCCTCTTATTCATGAGTTCTAGGATTTTCTCTGCTGGTTCTCCAGCTGGCAGCTGTTCCAGCCCTGGTCTGGATCAGACAGCTGGTCAGTGACTGGCTGGAGCCTTCCCTGTCAGTAGAGCCAAGTGCTGACAACGGAGGAGCATCAGCCGAGGTGCTGCTTCCGATGTCATCTGAAACATGAAGAGCCCGAGGAAAGGGTCTTATGGGATGAGATAGGAACAGATCCCTGGGCTTGACTATTGTAGGGCTCACTGTGCTGTGTTGTGCTTAGTTGCTCAGTTGTGTCAGACCCTTTGTGACCCCATGGACTGTAGCCGCCAGGCTCCTCTGTCCTTGGGGATTCTCCAGGCAAGAATACTGTAGTGGGTTGCCATGCCCTCCCTCCAGGGGATCTTTTCAACCCAGGGATTGAACCCAGGTCTCCCATATTGCAGGTGGATTCTTTACCATCTGGGCCACCAGGGAAGCCCAAGAATACTGAAGTGAGTAGCCTATCCCTTCTCCAGGGGATCTTCCCAACCCAAGAATCGAACTGGGGTCTCCTGTATTGCAGGCGGATTTTTTACCAGCTGAGCTACCAGAGAAGCCCGTAGGGCTTACTAGGCCTCCCTGAATAGAGACGGGAAATCTTACCAGAACGAAGGTGAATCTGAGGCAAAACTTGAAAAAGCTGGTCTACAGATGAATTAATACTCTGCTCCATCCCTTTCTCCCCACCCCCTCCCTCAGGTCCAAGGATATGTTAACCTGGAATTTGTGGCCAAAAGGAAGCTGGGCATAGTAGGGGCATCCAGAGAGCCCCTGGGGTCTGAGACCCTGGGCTGGAGGGTGCTGGCCACTCTTGGAGTTGGGTTTTCTTGGCACGTGGTCTTGGGGATCTCAGGGGCTGGCAGACCTGGAGACTCTGCTGTGAGCTGACCATCCCACCTGCTCCCCAGGGCCTGGCCTCCGTGTTCTCCAACCGCACGTCCCGGAAGTCGGCCTCACGCACTGACAGCGACAACATGGCAGATGGCGAGGGCTACCGGAACCCCACGGAGGTGCAGATGAGCCAGCTGGTGCTGCCCTGCCACACCAACCAGCGTGGCGAGCTGAGCGTCGGGCAGCTGCTCAAGTGGATCGACGCCACCGCCTGCCTGTCCGGTGAGGCCGAACCCGGCATGGCTGCCCTCCCAGCCTTGGCCACACACACCAGGGGAGAGGCCGTTCCTGAGCGCCGCCCTCTTCTCTCATCCCCGCCTTCACTCAGGCAGCTCCACCTGCCTGTGATGCCCTCTTCAAGTTTCACATGCTCAGCTCGGGCCCACCCTCTTGCCTGCAAACCCCCAGGGCTCTGAGTGCTGGTCCTGGACCCTAGGGTCCCTGCTCTGATGCAGCGTAGCATTAGACGTGGTTGCTCTGAGGCTGGCAGTAGCAAAACCCATGGCATTGGGCAGAGTTGAATGGAGGTTGGATGGAGCTCATTTTGTTGCCTTTGATGCCCCAGTATTCTCCAGCCCGCAGGGAGTTCACAGGCAGATGGTAGCAGGGGAGCAGACAGGAGACCTAACTGTCCCCCTGCACTGTCTGATAGGGGCTGGGAAAGGGAGGCGGAACTGGGGCTCTAGGAGAACAGACCTGAGACGACCCTGACCCATCCCTGGAAGTAGAGAAGGAATTCTAGAAGGACTCAGGCCTGGGAGCAGAGTCCTCAGGATGAGAGTGACTCAGGCAAGGAGACAAAGGTGGGTGAGGTTGCCTGGGCACTCGAGGAAGTCAGAAAGTGGAATAGACATGGCGTGATCATTCATTCAGCGGCTGCTTATTGAATACTGCATGCCAGGCACTGCTCCAGGACTGGGCACAGCAGTGAAAGATATGGGCGAAATTCCTTGCCCTCGAGTGACTTGCGGTCTCGCAGAAGGGAGAGGCACTAGACAGACAAAACCCAGATAAATAAGACAGGGTCAGGGTGTCGTAATCACGGTGAGGAAAGTAAAGAACGGTGGGGGTGTGAGCGAGGAGGCAGGCCTTAGCTAGGAGGGTCTGATATTGATCAGAGGCCTGGGCCATGGGGAGGCTGCTAACGGATGGCTTTCTTCTCCTGATGCCAGCGGAGAGGCATGCAGGGTGCCCCTGTGTCACAGCCTCCATGGATGACATCTATTTTGAGCACACCATTAGGTAAGTGGCCTCCTGCCTCTCTTTCTGGTCTCCCCATCACGATCCCAGAGCCTTTCCCCCATCTCCTGCCTTATCAGCCTTGTGCTGCCTGGCACCTGCCTCAGCTGGGGGCCTTTGCAGATGGACAGGGGGCAGCCTTTCCGGAGCCATGACCCATCTGCAAGGTCTCTGGGACAGCAGTGAGCTAGGAGCTGCCCCTGTGGCCAGGTGCTGTGGGGTGGACTCCCTCAGCCAGCTTTGGAGTTGGATGTTGCTCAAGCTGCAGCATGGGGTGCTGTGTGACTTTGGGGAAGTCAGTCTCTTTCTCTGGTCCTCAATTTTCTTATCTTCAAAATGGAAGTTGTTCAGTCACTAAGTCGTGTCCAACTCTTTGCAACCCCATGGACTGCAGCACGCCAGGCTTCTCTGTCCTTCACTATCTCCCGGAGTTTGCTCAAACTCACATCCATTGAGTTGGTGATGCCATCCAAACATCTCATCCTCTGTCACCCCCTTTTCTTCCTGCCCTCAAGCTTTCCCAGCATCAGGGTCTTTTCCAATGAGTCAGCTCTTCAAATCTGGTGGCCAAATTATTGGAGTTTCAGCTTCAGCATCAATCTTTCCAATGAATATTCAGGGTTGCTGGTTAGACTTAATCAGGGAATGCCTTTTGGGGCTTGGCTCTTCTCTGTGGGTCATTGGTTATCAGACTGTTGGGAGGTCCCTAGACAAGGTGCCTTGGCAGAGCCTGAGCCAGAAGTTTGGACCATTCAGCCTCTGCTCACATACCTCCAGGAATGGGGAGCTCATTACCTACTAGTTTTGTTTGTTAGATGTCTGTACTGGTTAGAAAGGTTTTCATTACACTATACTGAGCTTGGTCTTCACACGGTTTTGCTAGGACCCAAGGAGCATGCCAAGCCCTCAGCCCAGGGCAGGCTGCAGGGGCTGCATGCAGTGCTCTGGCCTCCAGGCCTGCTTCTGAACTATCAGTGCCTGGGACATCGAGTGCCAAGGACTTATCCAGGACTTCCTGGTGCCCCATGAGTTGTGGTTAGGAAGAAGTTTGGGCAGTCCCTGTCCTTACTTATTCAGTCATTCATCACTACCTGTGCCTTTTTTTGGACCAGGGCCCATGCAGGGTTTGGAGTCCACAAAGTCAGCTGGAACATAGTCTCTGTGCCCCAGTAGCTCCCAGTCTGCAGGGAGGCAGATATAGAAACATAATTTCAATTCAAAGGGGTAAATTCCAGGCAAATAATGATCTTTGACATATGGGTGCTTTGTAGTACTCATCTTTGAATATCTTATTTTAGAATAGTTTTTGATTTACAAAAACACTGTAGATGGCACAGAGTTTCTATAACATCTTACATTCATACGGTACCTTTGTCACAGTTAATGAACCCATGTGCTGTGCATAGTTGCTCTGTCGTGTCCAACTCTGTGTGACCCCATGGGCTACAGTCCGCCAGGCTCCTCTGTCCATGGGGATTCTCCAGGCAAGAATACTGGAGTGGGTTGCCATGCCAACCTCCGAGGGCTCTTCCCAACCCAGGGATCAAACCCAGGTCTCCTGCATTGCAAGCAGATTCTTTACCAGCTGAACTACCAGGGAAGCCCTAATGAACCCATACTGATGAGTTATTTGTAAGCCTTTTTAAAAACATGTAAACAATTTTTTACATGGAGTGTGGTTGATTTACAATATTCTGTTAGTTTCAGGCGTACAGGGTTGTAAAGCAGTTATACTCCAGTTTAAAAAAAATGGGGGGAGAAGGCGCTACTGTATAACACAAGGAACTATATTCAAAATTGTATAATAACTGTAGTGTCTTTTTACTATTGATAATTAACTTACTAAGTCCTCAGAACAACACTGTGAGACCCTGGTTATTAGTATCCTCCTTTTACAGGTGAGGAAACTGAGGCGCAGAGAAGAAAAGTAACTTACTTAAGGGCTTACAGCTGGTGGAGACCTCAGGCTGTACTACAAGCAAGGCAGTCTGGCCCCGGAGAGCTTGCTCTTAACCAGCAGGCTCTGCGTGCAGGCATGGTCGGTCGTTTCGGTTGTGTCCAACTCTTTGTGACCCTAAGGACTATTGCCCACCTGGCTCCTCTGTCCATGGAATTTTCCAGGCAAGAATACTGGAGTGGTTGCCATGCCCTTCTCCAGGGATCTTCCCGACTCAGGGATCAAACCTGTGTCTCCTGTGCCTTCTGCATTGCAGGTGGATTCTTCTTCCACTGGGGCACCTGGGAATCCCAACCAATGGGCTACATTGCCTCTGTTTTTGAGGGTGGGTATAGAGGCACTGTGTGGTGCTGGAGAAGACTCTTGAGAGTCCCTTGGACAGCAAAGAGATCCAACCAGTCCATCCCAAAGGAGATCAGTCCTGAATATTCACTGGAAGGACTGACGCTGAAGCTGAAATTCCAATACTTTGGACACCTGATGTGAAGAACTGACTCATTTGAAAAGACCCTGATGCTGGGAAAGATTGAAGGTGGGAGGAGCAGGGGACAACAGAGGATGAGATGGTTGGATGGCATCACCAACTCAATGGACATGAGTTTGGGTGAACTCCAGGAGTTGGTGATGGACAGGAAGGCCTAACATGCTGTGGTCCATGGGGTTGCGAAAAGTTGGACACGACTGAGTGACTGAACTGATAGAGGCACTGGAAAAGGAAGTGACAACCCACTCTAGTATTCTTGCCTGGAGAATCCCCAAGGACAGAGGGGCCCGGCGGGTTATAGTCCATAGGGTTGCAAAGAGCTGGACATGACTGAAAGCATGCGTGCATAGTGGCACAGGGGCTTCCCTGGTAGCTCAGCCGGTAAAGAATCTGCCTGCAGTGCAGGAGGCCCTGGTTCGATTCCTGGGTTGGGAAGTTCCCCTGAAGAAGGGATAGGCTACCCACTCCAGTATTTTTACCTGGAGAATTCCATGGATAAGGAGCTTGGTGGGCTACAGTTCATGGGGTCACAAAGAGTTGGACATGACTGAGTGACTGAGCACAGCTCATAGGGCCACAGAGGGTAGTCACGGGTGGCTTCCTGGAGGAGGTATTTGAGCTGGCTCCAGTACTGCATGCTGTGAGAATTTGTAGGCCAGTGGAGCTGTGTCTGGGTCAACTCTGAGTCTCTGCTGCCAAAATGGGATCTGACACCTGAGGAGCAATGATAGAGAAGGCTGGGGTGGAGCATGTAGTGATGGATGGGCCTGCCATAGGACCCAGGAGAGTGGAGGTGAGTCTGGGCAGAGGAGGGTGTGGGTGTGAGGGTAAGCTGGAGAGGGGCCTGGAGCATGGTTGGTGACCTGGAAAGTCCTGGCCATACCTGAGGAAAGCTGGGAAAGGTTTTTTTTGTTTGCTTGTTTTTGCTTTAGCCATTTAAAAATGCCTCACAATGCATCTCTAAGGAATAAGAACTTTTAAAAAACGTAACTTCAATACCACTACTACCACTAAACAAATGAACAGTTTCTCACCACCATCAAATATCCAGTCAGCGTTCAGTTGCCCACAGTGTCTCTTGAATTTATTTTGTTTTGCTTTATAGTTTTTTGCTTTATTTTGTTCAAGTCATGATGCAAATAAGGTTGCATTTGGTTACTTCGTCTCTTGTCTTTTGTTTTTCCTTTGGCCATGCTTCATGGCTCATGGGATCCTAGTTCCCTGACCAGGGATGGAACCTGGTCCCCAGCAGTGAAAGCACTGAGTCCTAACTACTGGACTGCCAGGGAATTCCCTCAAGTCTTTTTTTTAACCTGTAGGCCCTACATCTCCCCCATCACCCTCTCCCTGCACCCTCTCCTTCCTCCTCCCACTCCCTGTCTCTCTCTGTTTTTCCTTGAAGTTTGTTTGTTGAAGAACCTTGGTCATTTGCTCTCTAGGGTTCTCCATCATCTGGGTTTTACTATTAGTATCACTGTGGTGTCATTTAACATGTTTCTCTGTCTGCCAAGAGTATTGGTCCTGGGGAAGGGCTCTATTACAACTGGCTGAAAAGGTCAGATTTGTCTATAGGCGCTGCCTCTGGAGGGGTTTTGGGAAACTAGGGGCTTGAAGGGGCCCCCAAGGAGGCTGGGCAGTGACTCAGGGGATAGAGCCAATTTTGACCTGAGCTGTGAGATGGAAGACAGGAAGGAAGAGAAGCTTGGGAGTCCAAATGGGTGACTGCTTGGCTTTAGGGGAGGCTAGAGAGGAAGAGGAGAGGGGAGGAGGAGGAAGGGCAAGGGTCTACTTTAGTACTGCCAAAAATAGATTTTCTTTTTATTGGTGGGTCAGGGAAGTTCATTTTCTAATATTTTATCATGAAAACTTTCAAAATTATAGAAAAGTTGAATAGCGGTGTGATCATTACCACTGAGAGTCAATAATTAACACTTTGCTAAATTTGCTTTATCTGTATGTAGATAAATACAGGTATACCTTATTTTACTGCACTTTGCAGATCTTGCATTTTTTACAACTTGAAGTTTTGTAGCAACCCTGCATTGAGCAAATCTATTGACCTCACTTTTCCAACAACATTGGCTCATATGGTGTCTCTGTCACACTTTAGTAATTCTTGCAATATTTTAAACTTTTTCATTATTATTATATTATTTATGGAGATCTGTATTAGGAGGGTAAATTTTGGCGGGCTACAAGAAGGTGGGATGTGGGGGAGCTTTCCTTAGGAGGGACTGTTGAGAGCAAAGAGAATCTTGAGTGTTCATTGGACTAGGGGGAGCAGGGGGAAGCGGGAGATGAATGACATCATGCCACTTCTCTTGCCTCAGCTTCCCCACCTGTAAAATGGGGTGCTAACACCGTCTTGCCAACTTGCTTTGGTAGCATCATAGATGTGAATATGCTCTGTATGCTGTAACAGTTTTTGGCTAGTTCCCCTCAGCAGAGGCCCCACAAGTATCTGAGGCCCCTTTTCTCTCTTTTTGTCCCTCTGGATGGCTCATCTCTTGCTTTTCCCTCTGCAGTGTTGGACAAGTTGTGAATATCAAGGCCAAGGTGAACCGAGCCTTCAACTCTAGCATGGAGGTGAGCCACTGGGTGGGTGGTTTCCACTTTCTCTTTGTTCTCAGCCCCCAGCCTGAGTGCACACGTGCTCATACTCACAGCACCTTGGCTGAGGATACAGAGTTCTGAAATAGCTGGCAAGTTTGGGAGGATCTAGGGATCTAATTGTCTAATGGCCGTAACACAGAAGGGGAAACTGAGGCCAGGGAGGGGAAGGGACGTGCCTCAGGTCTCCGAGCGATGTGGATTCCACTGTGGGCCTTGACTTCCAGCTTCCTGGGTCTTCATACCTAGTGTCAGATACTCTGTTCAGCAGCCAGGTGACTGCAGGGAGGACAGTCACTGTGCTTAGCCCTGACGTCAGCCACTGTGCTTAGCCCTGACGTCAGTGGGCTGAAGCAGTGAGAGCGGTAGACTTTGGTCCATTAGCTTACCTCCCACAGCCTCTGTCTTCACATCTGTAAAATGGGAACATGATTCCTATGCTGCAGGATTGTGGAAGGTTTAATGAGAGAACTCTTTGGTGATGCAGGGTGGAGGGCCTCTACTTCCCACTTATGGACGTCAGGCCCAGGCAACTTTACCCAGCTGGGCCAGTGGTTACTGAGGCACACTTAGGCTTGGATAGCAGAATCTTGACTGTAGCTCATAAGGGCCCAAGGTCCCCCTATGGACCCCCAAGCTGTCTGTCCTTCCAATTTAGCCAACACTTAAATTAACTTACTTCAAGCCCTTTCATAACAGTCTCATTTTGATCCTCTCAATAACCCTGTGAGGGTAGGTACAATCATTCCCATTTTACAGATGAGGAAACTGAGGTCCAGAGAAAGGAATTTACATGCCCAAGGTTCCCCAGGGAGCCAGGGCCAGAATCAGAACCCATCCCACGTCTCTAGCCCCCTGGACTTGGTAGGTGATACAGGAATACCAGAAGCCAGGCCTGGTGATGCTTCCCATCTCAAGCTGTAGGATTCTAGTTCCTCCCTCCTCACTTGTCCACCTTGCTCTTCCTTTCCAGGTGGGCATCCAGGTGGTCTCTGAGGACCTGTGCTCTGAGAAGCAGTGGTGTGTATGCAAGGCCTTAGCCACCTTCGTGGCCCACAGGGAGCTCTCCAAGGTGGGTGAAGGTAGCATGCACAGGCGCTCTATGCTGCCAGGCACCTGGGTGCCTTTCTAGGGCAGTGATTCTGGGGGTTGGTAGAGTGGTAGAGATGAGGGTGCAGCAGGGAATCCATGGCTTCCAGAAGGCCCAGCCCCCACTGTGGGTGAACCCAAGTGCCTTCCTGCTCTGCTTTTCCCCTTCTCTCCCCGTGCACCTCACTGCAGGATTCTCCAGGTCTTTCCATTGCCTTCCATGTCCTGCCTTGACATTCTTCATCCACGGTTCCTTTGCCCAAGAATGGGCTCAGGGGACACTGGAGGATGAAAATGATATATCAGTCAACATGGAGATGGAAGATGGGGACAAAGAGGGGACAAGACTTGTAACCATCCAGGAGCCCCAGGTGCGAGATGATTACTAGGGGAACAGTTGTTGTTCAGTCACTAAGTCGTGTCCAGCTCTTTGTGACCCCATGGACCATAGCACACCAGGCTCTCCATCCTTCACTGTCTCCCGGAATTTGCTCAGATTCATGTCCATCGAGTCGGTGATGCCATCCAACCATCTCATCCTCTGTCGTCCCCTTCTCCTCCTGCCCTCAACCTTTCCCAGCATCAGGATCTTTTCCAAAAAGTCGGCTCTTTGCATCAGGTGGCCAAAGTATTGGAGCTTCAGCTTCAGCATCAGTACTTCCAATGAATGTTCAGTGTTGATTTCCTCTAGGATTGACTGGTTTGATCTTGCAATCCTAGGGGGCCAGGCCCTCATGCTGTTTCAGGGAATTTGTCCTAAAACCCCCACTCCACCCCTGCCACAGGTGAAGCTGAAGCCAACTGTGCCGCGGACCGAAGAGGAAAAGACGGAGCACAGTGTGGCAGCCGAGCGCCGGCGCATGCGACTGGTCTACGCAGACACCATTAAGGACCTCCTTGCCAACTGCGTCATTCAGGATGGTGAGCGTCATGGGTAGGGAGGGCAGCTCGTGTCCTACATGCTCCCCTCTGTCTGGGGCTCCTACTGGGCAGAGAAAGGAAGGAAGTCTCCCTGGGATATCCACCCAGTGATGGCCTCAGGCCTGGATAACACTCTTGCCTCAAGGTCCCTTAGTGGGGAAAAGGGAGCATTTGGACCTCTCGCCCAGCTCCCAGGAGCCGTGAAGATGAAGCTGGGACACATAGAAAACAGTTTGTCATCCACTAAATGCATTTGGGTCTCTAGGAGTCAAGGTATTTGGGAAGGTAGTACTGAGCTTGGCCTTGAGGACCCTCAGTTCAGTCGCTCAGTTGTGTCCGACTCTTTGCCACCCCATGAATTGCAGCACTCCAGGCCTCCCTGTCCATCACCAGCTCCTGGAGTTCAGTCAGACTCATGTGCATCGAGTCGGTGATGCCATCCAGCCATCTCATCCTCTGTCGTCGCCTTCTCCTCCTGCCCCTAATCTCTCCCCACATCAGAGTCTTTTCCAATGAGTCAACTCTTCGCATGAGGTGGCCAAAGTACTGGAGTTTCAGCTTTAGCATCATTCCTTCCAAAGAAATCCCAGGGCTGATCTCCTTCAGAATGGACTGGTTGGATCTCCTTGCAGTCCAAGGGACTCTCGAGTCTTCTCCAACACCACACTTCAGAAGCATCAAGTCTTCGGCGCTCAGCCTTCTTCACAGTCCAACTCTCACATCCATACATGACCACAGGAAAAAGCACAGCCTTGACTAGACGGACCTTTGTTGGCAACGTCATGTCTCTGCTTTTGAATATGCTATCTAGGTTGGTCATAACTTTCCTTCCAAGGAGTAAGCATCTTTTAATTTCATGGCTGCAATCACCATCTGCAGTGATTTTGGAGCCCCCAAAAATAAAGTCTGACACTGTTTCCACTGTTTCCCCATCTATTTCCCATGAAGTGATGGGACCAGATGCCATGATCTTCGTTTTCTGAATGTTGAGCTTTAAGCCAACTTTTTCACTCTCCTCTTTCACTTTCATCAAGAGGCTTTTTAGTTCCTTTTCACTTTCTGCCATAAGGGGGGTGTCATCTGCATATCTGAGGTTATTGATAGTCCTCCCGGCAATCTTGATTCCAGCTTATGCTTCCTCCAGCCCAGCATTTCTCATGATGTACTCTGCATATAAGTTAAATAAGCAAGGTGACAATATACAGCCTTGATGTACTCCTTTTCCTATTTGGAACCAGTCTGTTGTTCCATGTCCAGTTCTAACTGTTGCTTCCTGACCTGCATATAGGTTTCTCAAGAGGCAGGTCAGGTGGTCCGGTATTCCCATCTCTTTCAGAATTTTCCACAGTTTATTGCGATCCACACAGTCAAAGGCTTTGGCATAGTCAAGAAAGCATAAATAGATGTTTTTCTGGAACTCTCATGCTTTTTCCATGATCCAGTGGATGTTGGCAATTTCGTCTCTGGTTCCTCTGCCTTTTCTAAAACCAGTTTGAACATCTGGAAGTTCATGGTTCACGTATTGCTGAAGCCTGGCGTGGAGAATTTTGAGCATTACTTTACTAGCGTGTGAGATGAGTGCAATTGTGCGGTAGTTGGAGCATTCTTTGGCATTGCCTTTCTTTGGGATTGGAATGAAAACTGACCTTTTCCAGTCCTGTGACTACTGCTGAGTTTTCCAAATGTGCTGGCATATTGAGTGCAGCACTTTCACAGCATCGTCATCTTCCAGGATTTGAAATAGTTCAACTGGAATTCCATCACCTCCACTAGCTTTGTTTGTAGTGATGCTTTCTAAGGCCTACTTGACTTCACATTCCAGGTTGTCTGGCTCTAGGTGAGTGATCACACCATCATGATTATCTTGGTCATGAAGATCTTTTTAGGACTTAAAAAAAAAAAAAAAAGCATATGTTGGGTTGGCTAAGAAGTTCATTTGGGTTTTTCTGTAGGATGTTCCCTCTTTTGGCCAACTCAGTAGACAGGTAGCTAGATAGGTAGCTAGATTGAGATAGCTCTAGGGATAAAAAATAGAGATAGGATAAAAAGCAAGACTCTCTTCTACCCCAGAACCCAGGCTCCTCCAAAAAGGCAGCTACTGTTACTCATTTGGGGGCCATCTTTCCAGAAGTATCTCCTGCAATTTATGCATAAAAAACAAAGTGAAAGTGTTAGTCCCTCAGCTGTGTCCAACTCTTTGCGACCCCATGGACTGTAGCCCACTAGGCTCCTCTGTCCATGAAATTCTCCAGGCAAGAATACTGGAGTGGGTAGCCATTCCCTTCTCCAGGGGATCTTCCCGACCCAGGGATCAAACCTGGGTCTCCTGCACTGCAGGCAGAGTCTTTACTGGCTGAGCCACCAGGGAAGGCATATTAATGCATACTACCTCTCATTTCAACCCTCTCTTCTTTCCCCATAGGGGAATGGTACCTTCTGTCCCATATCTTGCTCCTTTCCCCTTAAAAGCATATCCTGCAGATTGTCCTGTGCCAGCACACAAGATCTACTTTGGACTGGGAGGATTTTGACAGGTGGAGAGATGAAGCAAGGTTTTTCTGACAGAGGACTCAGGCTGGGGGCAAAGGTCTAGAGGGTAACCTTGGTTTTGTTCTCTGATCTCCAGACAATGAGAATGCAGAGTCTTCCTGGAAACCTAAAGGAGGCAATTTTAAGACCCATCAAGGATAGTTCAGCCACCCAGAGTGGAGAGAGAGCAGGTAGAAGTAGCAAACCCCAGTGAAGGCAGTGAGCTGTGCTCTAGATTCCATGTGCCCTATTTATGCGGGGCCTGAAGGCCATGGCAGGCCCAGCTCTTCCTATGGTCGTCAAGGCCCCTGGCACCATCCATCCCACTGCAGCCCCTGTGGATCCCTCCTGTCGTGACAGCCCTTCTACCCAAGGGTCAGTCTAGATGCCTTGGACTGGCGTCTGGGCCCTTGTCTGAGCCTTATCTTGTGCTGTCCCTTTACTTGTCCTCAGCTCCAGCTAAGCCAGGGTCTCGTTGCTCCCTATGACTGTCCTGCCTGTCTGGTTTCCAGACCTTGGCTCAGGGCTTCAACTGCTCTCCTCCCTGCCTGTGGCATCGCTGAGTAGCCTGCACACCAAGCGAAAGACCTCCTCTTTCACAGGCCTCACCCAACAAGCTCTCTCCCCCTGGGAGATGGGAGATACATGGCACCTCCTTGATGCTGAATGAATAAGAGAAGCTGTGTGGAGTGGTGGGGGGGGTG
This sequence comes from Bos indicus, assembly GCF_029378745.1. Classification (NCBI taxonomy): domain Eukaryota; kingdom Metazoa; phylum Chordata; class Mammalia; order Artiodactyla; family Bovidae; genus Bos; species Bos indicus. The sequence continues at coordinate 91,959,578 of NC_091762.1, read as the reverse complement.
GGGGGAGGGGGGTCCTGGGCTGCCCGTGGCAGGGTCTGCCCTCAGGAATCTTTTCACCTCCCTCGCTTTATCCCTCCTTGGTCAGATCTGGAGAGCAGAGATTGTAGCCACATGGTGCCGGCCGAGAAGACCCGGGTGGAGAGTGTGGAGCTGGTCCTGCCCCCCCACGCCAATCACCAGGGCAATACTTTTGGGGGCCAGATCATGGCCTGGATGGAGAATGTGGCCACCATTGCAGCCAGGTGCCTCCTCTTCTTTCTTCCCCTCTTTCCCTTGGCCGGTTCTGTCTGGGGCAGAAACCCTGACTTGGTGCTGGCATTCAAGGCTTCAGAAGCTCGACTGTTCTTATAGGGTAGGCTGGGGCCTTCAGACCCAGGGGACCAGAGAGGAATGATTTTCTGTGAGCTCGCCAGGGGAAATGTCAAGCCCTCAGCCAGCACCAGGGCCTCCCCTTGCCCTGGCTCTGCCCACTCACTTCCTGGATTTTATACTCTTTGCAAAGCAAGCCATTTGCCCTTCTCCTTCCCACCCACCCCACCATGCTCCCAGCCCTTGTCTCCCCTCCTGGCTGACCTTCCACCTTGTAGCCCCACTATTCTTTGCTAAACTCTTGTCTGTCCTCTAAGAAGCCTCTCTAACTGTCCCCTTCTCCCTAAAGGTGGAAAGAATTCCTTCCCTCTCCTGTAACCTCTGTACCTGTCATGGACTTGTTCTGCCCCAAGTATTGGAGCATTTTTTGTAGTTATGACGACCGACATTTATTAATTGACACTGTCATACCTCCATGACTTTGTACTTGCTGTTCCCTCTGATAGGAGTGCCTTCCCGAACCCTTATCCTCCTCAGCCAGGCGAATTCTTCACCCTTTGGAGCCTAGCTCCAATGGCCCTTCCTCTGTGTTTACCTTGTGGATATAGTACATAAGCAATGCCATTTTGGGCAGCCCAGGCTATGAGTGCAATAAGATCTCAGAGGAGAGTCAGAGTGTGGATAGTCAGGGAGGGCTTCCTAGAGGAGGAGTAGGTCAGCTGGGCCTTGAATGACAAGTAGCTTTGCGTAAGGGGAGGGCTTCCAGGTAGTAGGAACAGCAGGTGGTAGGATATAAACATTGAGAGGAAAAGGTTTATTGCAAGCCCTGCTCTTTGTCACCTCAAATTCAGCTTTTTTTCCAGCTACGCATGTAGACCTCAGTATTCTAAGCTGTGAGATGGGACTTTAGTTCTCTTCCTCTGGGTGCAGCTGTCACTGGGTTGGGTGGGAGTGGGTGGGCCAGAGGGTGGTGTGTGTGGCTCTGGGCAGGGTCTGGGGATGGGGGCAGGGAGAAGCACTAGAAGGTGCTTTGTCCTGTCCCCTGACCCCTGGCCTCCTCCAGCCGGCTCTGTCGTGCCCACCCTACCCTGAAGACCATTGAGATGTTCCACTTCCGGGGTCCATCCCAGGTTGGGGACCGTCTGGTGCTCAAGGCCATTGTGAACAACGCCTTCAAGCACAGGTGAGGGGCTGGGATGGGTGAGACGGGGCCCCCTGGGACTGAGGGCTCTTCCTGACCTGAGAAGGGACATTACCTCAAAGTGCCAGGAACCGTTTCCCCTGTAGACGAGGTCTCCGGGGTCTGAAGTCTGGCTGCTGGGTCCCTGCACCATCGCTAGGATCCACTCTGATGTTCCTCCCCTGGGCTCCCCATCCTGCGTCACACCACGTGCTCTATGTCTTGGGCTCTCTCGCTGGCTCCTGCCTCTGACCCTGCCACACTGTGGATGCTTGGGTCACGGGGCACCTCTTGCCAGTGTTCTGTTGTTTATCAAACCCTTCCCGACCCTTTTCCTAAAACTTCAAATAGTTCCCAGAGCCCTATCTTTGTAATGGATTCTGATACCCCCACGAAAGCTTACTTAGAGTATGCATCTCTTTTGATGATTTCAAAGATGTGATTTTCAGTAATATGTAGTCATTAACAGGGAGGGATCAAGAGCCAGGCTGCCTGGGCTCAAATGTGGCTTACCTCTTAGCATCTGTGTGGCTCTGGGCGAGTTACTTAACCCTCTGAGCCTCAGTTCTTTTGAGAACCGGGGCTCACCACAGCTACCTCATAACTGTGAGGATTAAATGCGGAGTTACTGTTTAATAGTATAATGACAGAGAGAACGTTCACTGAAGGTCAGCCATTGCTGCTGCTATTATTATTATTATTATTATCATTTTACTATTCCGTCTGATAAGCACACATTCTGCTGTTGTGCAGAGCAAAAAGTCCTGAACTAGGATCTGTGAGGCCTGGTTTCTAGTGCAGATTCTCTTCCTGACTGTCGTGTGACCTTGGGCGAGTTAGTGCCCTGTTCAAGGTATTGATTTCCCCATCTGCATAAAGTCTGCATTCCTAAGTGAGGGGAATGGAGGCAGCTGCTATTTTATAATTCATCGAGACAGTCGGAGATACAGAGACAGCAGCAACTGAGCTGTCGGGAGCACGGCAGTGAGAGCACTGGTGAATATGTTTATAATGAGCATTTTCTCTAATTAGGCCCTGCCCTTCCACCTCCTTTATGTCTTTCCATAACCCTTTATTTTTACATAAACATATTTTATAGAGACATTTGTTTCCCCATCCCCTAGCTATTAATGCATGAGAACCTGGACTGCACAGGTTTATTCATTTCTGTGACCCCCAGAGACGAGCATGGGTCAGGGGTGCAGCGGGTGCTGTGTAGACATGGTTGAAAGGGAACGCTTCTGAGTTTCCTGCCCAGCGGTCCCTGATCCAGGGTGTGGGATCAGAGCAGGAGTGTGTGTGTGTGTGTGTGTGTGTGTGTTCACATGCACACATGTGTTGGGGAGGGGTGGCCTTGGGAAGGTCTGTCCAGCTGACAGCATCCCTCCTTCCCCCTCAGCATGGAAGTGGGCGTGTGCGTGGAGGCCTACCGCCAGGAGGCCGAGACCCATCGGCGGCACATCAACAGTGCCTTCATGACCTTCGTGGTCCTGGGTGCGGATGACCAGCCTCAGATGCTGCCCTGGATTCGGCCCCAGCCTGGGGTGAGTGCCCTCCTACCAGCCCCCTTCCCCCTCTGCCCAGGGGTGACAGGACTGGGGAGCACAAGCCCAGCTCTTTCCTTCTGCTGGGGCACAGCTTGGCCCTGAGTGCCCTGCTGTGACCCCCAGGGCTGCTCCTTGTGCTTTTTGGAAGAACTTGAACCGTGTGTGTGGGCCTCCCTCATTGCTGGGTGTTAACCGGCACTCCTGAGCCTGCAGAGCTGTAAAAGCACTGGCTTTGGGGTCAGATGTGGGTCGGACCCCACCTTGGCCACGTTCTAATGGGTGCCCTCTTTGAGCTTCAGTCCCACCTTTAAAGAGGGCATATCTGCAGTTCCTGCCTTGTAGGACTGCTGGTGAGACACTGATCCTGTGCCTGACTGAGTGGCAACTGCTCTGACCATGGTGACAGGGGAGCAAAAAGGGTAGGGATGAGAGTCAGAGACCAGGGGTCCAGGCTGGCTCTGAAAAATGTTCCCTTGTGCCTCCTGAGGGCCAGGCTCGGGCTTGCTTCCAGGGGCCAGGGAGTGACCTTGGTGAGGTTGCCTCTTCTCTCCCAGAAGGTCCTCTGCACTGCCCGCCGCACAAGGCTGAGCATGTAATGTGAAACCTCTGCTCTAGAGCCCAGTGTTGGGCAGTCAAGACGGGTGGTGGGCAAAGGAGCGGGCAGCCTGAAGACAGTGGGACAGGAGACAGACTATGATGGCCTTTCAGGTCTTTGCCAATAAACGTCCATGAGTGAGGAGACGTTAGTTAGAGGTACTAGTTCAGAGGTGGGCTCCGGGCTAGGACATCTGTGTTCTGTTCCTGGCCACACTCCTTAGCCCCATGACCTTGGGTGAGCCACTTAGCCTTTCTGTGCCTCAGTTTCCTCCTCTGTAAAATGGGGATAGTACTGGGAGTTCCCTGATGGCCTAGTGTTTAGAATCCCAGGATTTCATTGCCATGCTGTTGCTGTTGTTCAGTCACTAAGTTGTGTCTGACTCTTTGTGACCCCATGGATGATCGCATGCCAGGCTTCCCTGTCCTCCACCATCTCCTGGAGTTTGCTCAAGGTCATGTCCATTGAGTCGGAAGTGCCATCTAACCATCTGTCCTCTGGCACCCTCTTCTTCTTTTGCCTTCAGTCTTTCCCAGCATCAGGGTCTTTTCCAGTGAGTTGACTCATCACATCAGGTGGCCAAAGTATTGCCAGGACCCAGGTTCAATCCCTGGTGGGGGAACTGAGTAGCTGCAAGCTGCGTGGTGTGGCCAAAATAAAATAAAATGGGTGTAGATGTAGTGCCAAACACAGAGGGTTGGTATAAGACTTAGGTGAAGTTTTGTGTGGAAAACACTTCAGAAGCGTGCCTGCTGATAGCACGTCCCCTTTCATGGAGGACGAAGCAGGTTTAGTGAGGGCGGGTGGTGTTCCCAAAGTCAGTCACGGGTGTGAGGGGAAGCTGGGGCTGGGCCTCAGTGACCGGGCACTGCGCTGTCCAGGCTGCCCCTGTGAGACTGAAGTCCGCTTTAGGACTGCAGGGAGGGTCTTCTTGGGCCCTCTGGGGAAGGAGGGCAGGCGGTAATAGGGGCTGGGGGAGCTGGTTGTCCTGCCCACCACAATCTGGGCTCCTCTCCCCAGGATGGCGAGCGACGGTACCGAGAGGCCAGTGCCAGGAAGAAGATCCGCCTGGACAGGCAAGTGGAGGCCAGGAGGTGGGAGGGGACACGGCTTCAGTTCTGTCTCAACTCCCTGTCTGCTCCCTGCCCCTGGGAACTCACCTGTCTTTGGTGCTGCCCCCGGGCTGGCCGTTTACATCCAGACAGTCTCTGGTCTTGGCCTCATGACACAGTGGTCTTACCGGCCCCTTATACAGGTGAGGATGCTGAGGACAGAGGGATTAGGTGTCCATGGGCACACAGACAGGAATGATTGGCAGAATGAGAATTTGAACCTGGGCAGGTGTGGCCAGTTTTACATCTTGTGTCCCTCCCATTGATTCCGATGATGCCCATTTTGGAGATGAAGAAAGACTCTGAGAGGAGGTGAACAATTGCTTGTGATGCAAATCCAGGTGTGAATGATTGCTACCAAAGCACTTTACATGCCTGAAAGTACTGTAAATGCACCAGGGTTTACCATCTAATGTTAATAAGAAAAATGTGCATTTAGGGAGGGGTTTGGCAACCCACTTCAGTACTCTTGCCTGGAGAATCCCATGGACAGAGAAGCCTGGCGGGCTACAGTCCATAGGGTTGCAAAGAGTCAGACACAACTGAGCTACTAACACACAATATGCCAAATGCTGTTCTCCTCCTGATGACCCCATGAGGGAGCAGGTGTGACTACTTATCCCATTTTACAGATGAGGACACTGAGGCACAAGGGTGAAGTCACTCAGGCAAGGGTTACGGGTCTACACCTTTCCCTGCAAGCCCCACCTCTGAGTGTGCGTGTCCTCAGCTGCTGTCTTCTGTGTGCCCAGCCAGTCTCCCTGGCCAGATAAGGGTGCCTCCCACCCTGCTGGGCTGAGCACAGGGCCTGGCACCCAGTAAGCCTGCTGAGAAGAGGTGGGCCCCAGAGGGACCAAGGTTGTCATCTTCCCTCTCTCCCAGGAAGTACATTGTGTCCTGTAAGCAGGCGGAGATGCCCCTCTCTGTCCCCTGGGATCCTAGCAACCAGGTAAGGCCTTCTGCTCTGTGCGGACAGCTTTCAGACCTGTCGGGGACCCGCAACCCTCCCTTCTTGGAGGAGGCCCAAAGGGGACAGGATACTCTGCCTCAAGGCCAGGCTGGTGAGCCAGGGCCTTTCCCGTGTCCCCCTGCTTGGCAGGAGCGAGCTGAGGTCCCAAGGGGAGGAGGAGTCTGGCCCAGCCCGGGCCTCCCTTCCCAAAGCCCGGGGCTCCTTCCTTCATGTGCAGCTTCCTCTCCACACATCAAAGTGGCCCTGGCATGAGCCCCCGAGGAAGGGGAGGGTGAGGCTGCTCTGTGTCTGGGCAGGTGTACCTGAGCTACAACAACGTCTCCTCCCTGAAGATGCTTGTGGCCAAGGACAACTGGGTGCTGTCCTCGGAGAGCAACCAGGTAGCGGACCCGCCCTCCCAGCTTTCCTTTCTCCTTTGAGCAGCCAGAGGTGTTGACCGTGAGCTGAGAAACCCTCTCGAACCACTCAGGTCAGAGGGGGGCTTCCCTAAAAGGCCCTGGGAGAGCTGTGAAACCACCCCAGTTATAGCAGCACGCCCGCCCCCTCAAGGCCTGGCGTGGCTTGGCTGGGGGCTGGGGGTGAGGGTGGGCTGAGGGGGGCTTGAGCTCTGCCACTTCTGCCTGTGTCCTGGGGTGGGTCACCTCCCCACAGTGACATCAGTGGCTGGATGGACGCCTGGCTCTGAGGATCCATTCTGGTTTCGCGTTAGTTACTGCTTCTTTATCTTTTTATTTTTAAAAAGAAAATGTTTGATATTTTTAAAAATTGAGGCATAATTTACATACAGTAAAACTTCCCCTTTTTAGTGTGTAATCCTGCTAGTGTGGAAAACACATGAAGTTACATCATCGCGACAGTAATCAAGATACGGAGCATTTCCATAAACCCCCAATATTTCTGTCTCCTCTGTGATCAAGCCTCTTCCCTCCCAATCCCTGGAAACCACAGACCAGTTTTCCGTGCCCTTCGTTCGGTCTGTTTGAGAATGTCCAGTAAAGGGAGTCGTGCAGCATGTAACCTTTGACGTATTTCCTTAGGCACAGTACATTCACTTGTGTGAAGGGATGAGTGTGTTCCGTTTCACGTCAAGTACCATTCCATCTGACTAGTGGGCTTATCCATGAAGTCCCTGCTTCCTCAGACACCTTCCTATCCACTTGTGCTGGATCTCCCATTTTTCACGGGGCTGCCACCGAGGCTCAGAGAGGTTGAGTCACTTGTTCACAAACACACAGCAATCAGTGCGGCCCTGACTTCCAGCCCGGGTCCCCAGCATAGTCTGAGGAGGAGACGAGGGAACAAGGCTGCCCTCTGTCCCGTACAGGTCCGCCTGTACACTCTAGAGGAGGACAAGTTCCTCTCCTTCCACATGGAGATGCTGGTGCACGTGGACACAGCCCAGGCCTTCCTGCTGCTCTCTGACCTCCGCCGGAGGCCCGAGTGGGACAAGCACTGCCGGTGGGTGCCGGAGGGCGGGGGTACAGGGGAGTGGGGGTGGGGAAGGAGGCCCCGAGGGGTCTCCCCCCGCTGAGCCATCCCCCACTGCTCTGGGCCCCTTGCTGGCTTTTATCTAGGGGTGGGTTATGGGAGGGCAGCTGCTATGGTTATATGTTAGGTGAGTATCTGAGTCATGGGTATTCCAAGCCCTCAGGGAAGGGACTGAGCCTGGAATTGGAGGTGGGGGCCTGGCCCAACTATGTGACCATGGGCCAGTCATGTCCTTTCCGGGCCTCAGTTTCCCTCCTCTTAAAATGGGTACTTGAGGTGTGGGTATGTATTTGCACATAGGGATAGATCAGTGGTTTTCAAACTGAGTTCTGCCTTCTGAGAGGGGGCTTGGGGACTACTTGGGGAGGTGGTTGGGAAGTGGAGGGCGTGGGTGGGAACTCCTCCCAGACTCAGGGTAGCTCAGACAATGTCCAGTTTGCTTAATTTGCCCAGCTTGCCAATTCTTCATATGGATATGTGAAGGGAAAGTGGCAGGTTTGGACATGTCGTGTCTCTGCGAGGATGTTCTTGTGAGTGTGTGTTGGTATAAGCCTGGGTGTGTCTACCTGGGCACATGTATGTAGTGTACCCGCGTCTGAGGGGCACAGCTCTGGCACCCAACCTGTGCACATCCCAGACCTGCTTCCTTATTAGCTCTGTGGCCGTGGGCGAGTTATTTCTCTGAGTCCCAGCCCCTTCATCTATTAAATGGGGATACTCAGAGTACCAACTTCATGGGCTGATGTGGCGTTAAAGGAGATAATACCTGAAAGCTCTTAGAACAGTGCCTGGCACAGTGGGCACTCACTAAATACTCAGTATGGTTACTAAATCATCACACATCTGTGTATTGCATTTGCACCGACACAGACATCTGTAGTACTGTGTGTGCATCAGTGGGTGTCCATGTGTTTCTGCACGTATGCCCACAAGTGGGGTTTATTTGCTTGTGTACGTGTCTGCAAGCCCAGGTGTGTATGTCCCCTTTGGCCAGGCTTTTCTGCCCTCCTGTGGTCCCTGTTGAGCAGTCTGGGGGTGATACATCCCCCAAGCATGTGCTCAGGGTGGCTGAAGCATGGGGGCGGGGGAGCGGCTGGGTCAACCCTGCTGTCATGCACGGAGCCTCTGTGACCCCCGTGGACTCCGCACAGGAGCGTGGAGCTAGTGCAGCAGGTGGATGAGGATGATGCCATCTACCATGTCATCAGCCCTGCCCTCGGTGGTGACCCCAAGCCCCAGGACTTCATCATCCTGGCCTCTCGACGGAAGCCTTGTGACACCGGGTGCGTGCGTGCCTGCCTGCCGGGCTGGGAGGTGGGCGGGTTCATCTTCCTCCCCAGGGAGGGGACATCCGTGTACAGTCAGCCCTCTTTCCAATGGCCTCAGGACCTCAGCGTAAAATTGGTGGCCGTGGTCTTACTGTGGGTAGAATGGAGAACAAGAGGACATATTGCCCTTTCCGGTCACTCATGCTCTAAAGCAGGGTGGTCTCTGTCCTTGGTGTGGTGAGGGTGCCTTGCCCCAGGTCACGGACAGGCCAACTCTCACATGGCCCATTCCTTGGCCTCCAGCCTCTGAAAGCCCCATGTTGCCTGAAGGGTGGTAAGGCTCCCGGCTGCACCAAGGTGAGGATGCTGGAGAAATGGCATCACCTGTGCTAGAGACAGGCAAAAAGATGAAGCAAGGAAATCCAAAGTACAGCGCTGCTTCCCCAGGCTGGGGGAGGGAGGCGGGGAATGTTTCCAGAAGGTCCACAGTACAGTCACCCTGGTATCTGGTGAGTTCAGAACTGCTCACCCACAGAAACTTCCTGTCTAGAACCTCCTTTGCAGCTTGACCTGGAGCCAGGCTGTGTGCCTTAGACTCTGGTGAGGGCATCCCTGCAGCAGGGCCCTGATCAGTGCTGGAGGGGGCTTCTGGAAGCTGCCCTCACCCTTTCCCATGCCCCCTCTGCACACTTCTTCCATACAGGGAACCTTATGTCATTGCGCTGAGGTCAGTTACGCTGCCCACACACCGCGAGACCCCAGAGTACCGGCGTGGGGAGACTGTCTGCTCAGGCTTCTGCTTCTGGCGCGAGGGGGACCAGTTAACCAAGGTGAGGCCTAGTGTCTCCTTTCCCTTCCCACCCAGATTCACCCCAAAGCCACACTTGTGTCCAGAGCTCAGCTCTGTCCAGACCTCAGCACTCCCACTGGCCAGTAAGCTCTCTTCCAGCTGTAGGGAGCCTGAGTATCAGGGCCTAGAAAGGAGCCTTCATTAAAACCTAATCTGTGCAGATACAAGTCCGAGGACACAGTTGAACCAGGCCTGTGTGTTAGTTGCTCAGTCATATATCCGACTTTTTGCAATCCCGTGGACTGTAGCACGCCAGGCTCCTCTGTCTATGGGATTCTCCAGGCAAGAATACTGGAGTGGATTGCTGTTCCCTTCTCCAGAGGATCTTCCCAACCCAAGGATCGAACCCTGGTTTCCCGCATTGCGAGCAGATTCTTTACTATTTGAGCTAAAACTCCATCTTCTTACTTATGTACCCCTTTCATGTCTAGGAAGGCTGTCAGGGCCCATGAAACTCATCAGGGCAGTGTTACCTGGCTGGCTGAAAGTGGGCTAGCTGGGAAACTCAGTGCCCCTTCCTCAGATCGCAGTGGCTATTAGGGCCCTGAGACACCCCATGTAGAGACTTGGACATTTGCTAACTTAGTGTTCCCTGGGGTTATTCTAACTGCTTGCTGCAGATTTGCTGACAAGGGCTTAGTTGTGTCCTATTCTGCCACACCATGGACTCTAGCCTGCCAGGCTCCTCTGTCCATTCTTTCTTTTCCAGGCAAGAATATTGGAGTGGGTTGCCATTTCCTTCTCTAGGGGATCTTCACAGCCCTGATATCAAACCCTGGTCTCTTGTATCTGCTGCATTGGCAGGTAGATTCTTTACCACTATTGCCACCTGGGAAGCCATAATCTAATGGTAGCACCTTCATTTAAAGGAGTTTTATGCTTGGCTCTGGAGACCTAGCCTTCTAGAGCTTCTGGGCTAGAGAGGGGAGACACGATGACAGTATAGTGTGTGGTGACAGAGGGAAGCCAGGGTTGTCAGCCCCAGAGGAGGGGTCAGGAGAGTAAAGCTACAGGAGGTCACGCCTGCCAATCATGCAGTCCTCAAAGGCCCCAGGTGCTGCTGGTATTTGCTGCCTTCCTAGCAGGTGACTGGGCTTCCATGGTGGCTAAAGACAGTAAATAATCTGTCTGCAATGCGGAAACCCCAGTTCTATCCCTGGGTCAGGACAATCCTCCAGGGAAGGAGACGGCAACCCAGTCCAGTATTCTTGCCTGGAGAAGGCCATGGACAGAGGAGCCTGGAGGGCTACAAGTTCATGTGGTCCCAAAGATTTGACACGACTGAGGGACGAACACACAAAGATGCCAACTGCCTGTTTCATGTCCACTCAGTACCCTCTACTGCCCCCTCCCCATCCTCCCTGGGTGTGGCTCCCCGTCCTGCAGGTGTCCTACTACAACCAGGCCACCCCGGGCGTCCTCAAGTACGTGACCACCAATGTCACCGGCCTCTCCTCTGAGTTCTACACCACCTTCAAGGCTTGTGAACACTTCCTCTTGGACAACCGGAACGACCTGGCCCCCAGCCTCCAGACCCTCTAAGCATCCTCCCTGGCCACCTCACGTCCACTCCCACTCCATCCTGCCCCAAGGACATGCGTGCAGTGCACTGAGGAAGCAGAGGCATTTATTTCTTCCTGCCTCCCCGTGGGAAGCGGGGGTCCACCAGGCCACCTGGGTGCTCAGTGTGTGCCAACATCCGCCAGCAAGTCTTGGCGGTAGCTCTGGGGTAGCCTGTAGTAGACTCGGGTCTTCTTCACGGCCCTGGCTGCCAGCAGCGCTGCCCGCACAGACGCATAGAGGCCCCGGCCAGGGCTGTGTTCCACCGTGACCGTGGCCCGGGGAGAAGCTTCCAGCAGCCGGGCCACGACTCCAGCAGGGCTCTGGGCCAGAGGCCCAGCCTGCAGCTGGAAGGACACAGGTTGCCAGAGGCCCTGGCAGAGCTCCAGCATGTCTGTGAGCAGCTGTTCCCTGTAGCCACTGCCCAGCACTTCCTCGGGCCAGCCTGGTGCCACTGTCACATGGGGGAACACCTCGGCCACAGCTGTAAGCAACTCCCTGCCAGTCACGTAGCCGGGGACCATGAAACTCCCGTGGGAGACTGTGGCCCCGACCCACACAGGCCTAGACAGGTGGCCAAGGGCAGAGAGGGTGGCCAGCGTGGCCAGGGATGGCCGCAGGGCGGTGGGCTCTGCTATGTGCACGTGGATCCCCCAGCGTCCGGGGTGCGTGGCCAGCTGCTGCAGGCAGGACTCCAGCGTCAGGGCACGGCCATCTGGGGTGCGGACGAGGGGCACGGGGTCCCCAGCTGCAGGCTTCTGGAGGCCCACGTCCAGCAGGATCATGCCTTCTCGGTCTGGAAGAGGTAGTGGAGGCAACAGTGTCTGGGGTAAGGGTTATCATGGGGTGTCAGAGGCCCTTGCTGAAGTTAAAGGGACAGCAGGAGGTAATGGGGTCTGTTGATTGGATCTGGGCTCCAGGTGGAAGGGCTGCTTTGTGAATGTGCCTGGGGCTCATCAGAATGGCCCAATGAGCCGCTAGCTCAGCTCTGAGGCCTGTGCCCGCCTCTCTTGCAGCACCATGTGACTGAAGCCTCACAAGTTCGAATGCCAGGAGCCCCATACTTTTGACAACACTGCTCCCCCACCTTGCAGCTGCGTTGCTATGGTAACAGAGACCTGAGGTAGCTTCCCCGAGGTAACCCTTGCAGTTGAGCTAGGAGCACAGGGGCTGCAGGCAGACCTTACCTGGGAGCTGCACTGTTGCTGTGCTTCCATTGCCCTGGATGTCAGGAACCAGCCACTCCACGCTCAGACCCTCGTCCCCAGGGTGCTGGAGAGCAGGGATCAGGCTACCCCCAGTGTAGTAGCTTGGCTTCCGTGAGGTATTCACTGTGGGTCAGATTGCCAAGGTGGAGAGGCCACCAGTCACGGAGGCCTTCTGTACACCCTGAGTCCTCTCTAAGCCTCACAGCAAAGTTCCAGGGAGCTGGAGTTCCCTGCTGTGTAGATGATGGGTGACTTGCCCAAGGTCCTACAGCCAGTGGGCAGGGTTGCTGGGATTGGAGCCTGATGGAGCCAAGTCAGTCAGGCCCCAAGCTGGTATTCCTCCCCCTCACCTAGATGGCTCCCAGAGCAGGAATGTTGGGTCTGATGGGTCCCCTTGAGATGGCCTGATTGCAGGCTCTCCTCGGTTTGGAGTTAAGGGAACAGGGGCTTTGGACAAAGGAAAAAGCATCATCGATTAGCAGGTACAGTGGAGGAGCCGTTCTCTGAAATGCTAGAGCAACCCTCAGAGGAACTGTACTGCAAGAGGAAGCATCTTGCAAGGGGAACCCTACAAGGGGTTTGGAATTTGCTGTTTCCAGTAGGAGCTGTGCCACATTTAAGCTGAACAACTTTGTATTAATTATGTAACTGTTTTGAACCTCAGTTTCTCTATCTGTAAAATGGAATCTCTGCTTCATGGATCTATGGAGCTTAGCATTCCATCCCAGGGTCTGGCATACAATGGATGCTTCAAATGATTCCTTTCTCCTATCTCACGTAGGATTTTCCCCTTTCATTGGCCTTCCCCACCGAGCTCTGCTCCCGTATCTACTAGGTTCTGCCCTGTGCAGAATCCACCCCACCAGCCTTTCCCACCCTCCCGAGACCCCTCCCTACTGGCACGCTGCTTGAACTGAGACAGGAGAGGCTCAAAGAGGTCATAGTAGACTTGGTGGGTGGCGGCGTTGTCTCGGATGTAGAGGAGGTCGTCCACTGTCACGGGGTCCGAGGCGGACTGCCACATTGTCAGGCTGTACCTGGGGTCCAGAGAGCCAGCTCAGAGCCTGCCTGGGCTCAGCAGCCCTCAGCCCCTCTCCCATGCTCAGAACTCAACCTGAGCTGGGGGGGAGGCCTTGGGAACCCTGACTGAGGGCAGCGGCTAAGAAGGAGGGGAGATGGACTGGCCTGCCTCCCCACTCGGAGTGTCTATTTGTGGGCCCTCTGTTAGGAAAGAGGACCCACAAAGACACATTTTAGGAATCAGTGAACTAAAATGGATGGGAATGGGCGAATTTAATTCAGATGACCATTATATCTACACTGTGGGCAAGAATCCCTTAGAAGAAATGGCGTAGCCCTAATAGTCAACGAGGAGTCCGAAATGCAGTACTTGGGTGCAGTCTTAAAAATGGCAGAATGTTTGTTTCCAGGGAAGTCCATTCAATATCACAGTAATCCAAGCCTATGCCCCAACCACTAGTGCCGAAGAAGCTAAATTGAATGAAAAAAAGATGTCCTTTTCATCATAGGGGACTGGATGCGAAAGTAGGAAGTCAAGAAATACCTGGAATAACAGGCAATTACAAACTGAGACAGGCAAAGGCTAACAGAGTTTTGCCAAGAGTATGCACTGGTCATAGCAAACATCCTCTTCCAACAACACAAGAGATACTCTACACACATACATCACCAGATGGTCAATACCGAAATCAGATTGATTATATTCTTTGGAGTCAAAGATGGAGAAGCTCTATACAGTCAGCAAAAACACACTGACTATTGCTCAGATCATGAATTCATTGCCAAATTCAGACTTAAATTGAAGAAAGTAGGGAAAACCACTAGGCCATTCAGGTAAGACTTAAATCCCTTATGATTATACAGTGAAAATGACAAATAGATTCAAGGGATTAGATCTGATAGAGTGCCTGAAGAAATATGGATGGAGGTTCGTAATATTGTACAGTAGGCAGTGATCAAAACCATCCCCAAAATGCAAAAATGCAAAAAAGGCAAAGTGGTTGTTTGAGGAGACCTTACAAATAGCTGAGAAAAGAAGCGAAGGCGAAGGAGATTAAGAAAGATATACCCATTTGAATGCAGAGCTCCAGAAAATAACAAGGAGAAATGAAACCTTTCTAAGTGAATAATGCAATGAAATAGAGGAAAACAATAGAATGGGAAAGACTAGAGATCAAGAAAATTAGAGACACCAAGGAACCATTTCATACGATTGGGCACAATTGAGGACAGAAATGGTATGGACCTAACAGGAGCAGAAGATATTAAAAAGAGGTGGCAAGAATACAGAGAGGAAAAAAAGAATCACAGAAAAACTATACAAAAAAAAAAAAAAATCTCGATGACCTGGATAACCACGATGGTATGATCACTCACCTAGATCCAGACATTCTGGAGTGTGAAGTCAAGTGGGCCTTAGGAAGCATCACTATGAACAAAGCTAATGGAGGTGATGTGATGGAATCCCAGTTGAGCAATTTTAAATCCTAAAAAATGCTGTTAAAGTGGTGCACTCAGTATACCAGCAAAATTGGAAAACTCAACAGTAGCCACAGGACTGGAAAAGGTCAGTTTTCATTCAAGTCCCAAAGAAGGGCAATGCAGCCATGAAATTAAAAAACACTTGCTCCTTGGAAGAAATGCTTTCACAAACCTAGAGAGCATATTAAAAGGCAGAGACATTACTTTGTTGACAAAAGTCCAGATAGTCAAAGCTATGGTTTTATCACTAGTCATGTACAGATGTGAGAGTTGGACCATCAAGAAGGCTGAGTGCTGAAGAATGGATGCTTTATGAACTGTGGTGTTGGAGAAGACTCTTGCGAGTCCCGTGGAGACCAAGGAGATCCAATCAGTCAATCCTAAAGGAAATCAGTCCTGAATATTCATGGGAAGGACTGATGCTGAAAAGCTGAAGCTCCAATGCTTTGGCCACCTGATGCGAAGAGCCGACTGATTGGAGAAGACCCTGATAGTGGGAAAGATTGAAGGCAGAGGAAAAGGCGACAACAGACGATGAGGTGGTTGGATGGCATCAGTGACTGAATGGACATGAGTTTGAGAAAGCTTTGGGAGGTGGTGAAGGACAGGGAAGCCTAGCGTGGTGCATTTCATAGGGTCACAAAGAGTCAGACAAGACTCAGAGACTGAACAACTTAGGAAAGAGATAGGGACAGAAGAGATGGGCATGGGGGAGGGGGTGCGGCTTGGATTAGAAGTCAGGTATGAAGGGGGAAGGGAGTGGCCTCCAGTGGGGAGAGGCTGAGGAGGTGGTGCTGGGCAGCTGGGACCACTGCAGAGTTGCGGGGGAGGGTGGGCTCCACCAGTCCCACAGAGCTATTGGGGCAGAGGCTACAGGTGTAGTCTGTACACCCTCAGAGAATAGCTGGCTCCCAAGAGAGGAAGCTGTGGGAGGCAAATTGCCTCTCAGTGTAAACACTTTCTGGAACTTCCCTAGTGGTCTAGTGGGAAAGACTGTGCTTCCACTGCAGGGGTTGCTGGTTTAATCCCTGGTGGGGACCTGAAGATCCCACATGGTGTGTAGTGGGGCCCAAAACAAATAAGCAGAAAAAAATAAACACTTTCCACTGGACAGGCTGCCTCAAGTGATAGCTACCCATTACCAGAGGTATACAAGCAGAAAGCAGGGACACTGTAGAGAATGTGAGCACCAGCAGAGGTTGGGCCAGATGATCATGAAGACCCTTCTAACCATCAGCATCTGAGATCTTGCTGGGGATTCAAGGCCCGGGAGTGAGTTTGGAGGGAGAAGGGGCCAGGGCAAGGGCCTGGGCATTCTTACCTGTCAGATTGGCCAAGCAGCCAGCTGAAGTGGGGCCAGGCAGCCCTGACCATGACAGCCCGTACGGGGAAGGTCACCTTCTGGGGCACTGCTCCCACCAGCTCCTGCATCTTCTCCACCATGGCCCGGGTATATGTCCCATCTGGGAACAAGGGCAGGTACAGGGTAGTCCAGCCTGGAGACAGGGTTGCCTCAGGATACTTCTCTTGGACCAAGGCCAGGAACCTGCAGAGAATCAGAGATGCTGGTCTTGAGATCCCCTTCCTCATCTGGGTTCCCATCAGAGTGCTTGGAAGAGGCAGGATCTATCACATCTAGATATTAGAGCACAGTCCTGAAGCACATGTTGGCTTGCTCAAAGTCCCATGTTAGGGCATGGACACTGGAGCCAGTGAGGCCTGGGTTTGAGTCCTGACTATGACCTTGGGCAGCTCACCCAACCTCGTTGATTCTTAAAAAGTGGTATCCTTTCAGGCAGGACAGGGCTTCTCAAACATCCCCATGTGGATGAGGAGGTGCATCCAATCCCCAGGTGTGGGATCTGTGCTGCCAGCTGTGAGAGTCTCTGAATTTTCAGATATTTAAAAATGTCATTCAAATTTTGAACTCTTACAAATTTGAATAGGCACATAATATTACCCTCTCCACCTCGCAGATTGACTCCAACGTTCACTCCAAGAAGATCAAATCTTGGGCCACTAGCTACATTTTCAAACTGCTGCTTTTCAAATGCACCACGTTAAAAACTAGATAAATACTGGGTGGATGTATTGTTAACTGACTGGTTGAAAAGATGGTTTAATGATGGATGGGTGGATGGATGAATGGAGATGGACAGTAGAGAGCTGGAAGTTAGAGTCAGAAGACCTGGCTTTGTATGGTTGCTCTGCCAATAGATGTAGGCAGGTCATTTAACGTCAGTGAGATAATTCCTGTATTACAAACTAAAAATAATAGTACCTACCTCATTCTCATTGTAAGAGTTAAATGGTACTCTACAACTAGACTACTTAAAACAATGCGTGTGACAGATAATAAAAATTCAACAGATTGAGCCTCAATTATTGTCTGCTTTCTTATCTGCAAAACGGTGAGAAAAAAATGCTCCTAACCTGGCATTTCTATGGGAAGATGAACTTCGATATATTCTCTCCTTTCATGCGGCCCTCTGTAAACTTGAGTGCACCATGCAGCTGGTACTATGTAAGTGCTGTTGTTGGCAGTACTGGGATCTGGGGGGCAGCTGGGGGGTGGGAGGGGAGGCTGGGGAAGGAGTTAGTGCTTCAGACTTTTCTAGCAGGCCAAGGCTTGCCCTGGTCACTGTTTGCCATCCAGGAATAAACATTATAGTAAGGGGACAAACCCGTAATCCACCAGTGATAGCCTTGTGAAATCAGGACTGTTAGGAGAAAGTGTGAGGGAGGGTCCTCAGCAGCCTGGGACGTCAGGGAAGTTTCTGGGGCAGGTAATGGCTGGTTTAGCAGGAAATGGTGGAAAGGCATTCAAGGCAGAGGGAACAGCATGTGTGAAGGCTCAGAGGTCAGACGACATGGTGTGGCTGGAGGCAAACTCAGCAAAGGTCCCCTGAGCACCTGCTGTACCCAATGTTGAAGGAAACAGACTGGACACAGCTGGAGCAGAGAGGCAAACACTCACTGTGTGGCATTGACCTCTATTGAGAGGCCCACATTGGGACCCCTCTGGATGTCAGCATTGATCCACACAGGCCTTCGAACTTTCCCCTCCTCTGTCAGCCGCCGAAGGAGGTCCAGGGAGGGGCCCACAGCCTTGATGCTCTTGAAGTCTAGTTTGATGCCTGTGGGGAGAGGGCCAAGGGCTTGGGAAACTGGTCCCTTGTGCTCAAGGAAGAAGGAAACAGAAGACATGACTTCCTGGGACAGAGAGAGGAGGTGTGGTGTGTGTGTCAGGGGTGGGAGGGAAGACAGGGCCGGAATTCTGGGTGGGTGTGAAGAAGGCTTCAACGAGAGAAAGGACTTGCCCGTGTAGGAGTGATCTTCCATCCCTCATCCCCAAGGGGAAGAAGCAAATGATGGCTAAGGGCTTGGGACTTGGGGCTGGTGCAGATGCCAAGCATCTGATGAAAAGGGACTGTGATTCTTGGACAGGCAGACTTAGAGGGTCCAAAGCCACACAAGCCTAAAGAGCAGGAGATGAGGCTGAGGAATTAGAGTCAGTTGCTCAGTCGTGTCTGACTCTTTGCGACCCCATGGACTGTAGCCCAGATTCCTCTGTCCATGGGATTTCCCAGGCAAGAATACTGGAGTGGGTTGCCATTACCTTCTCCAGGGGATCTTCCCCACCAAAGGATTCAACCCAGGTCTCCTGCATTTCAGGCAGATTGTTTACCAGTTAGAGAAGGATGTTGAAAGCCAGGCCAAGGAGATCATAATTTGTCCTGAGGACAATGGGGAGCCATGGAGGGTTAAAGCAGGGAGTGACTTGACAGTTGGCATTTTGGAAAGCTCAACCGGGTAGGGGCTTGGTAGACTTTGGAGGTAGGAAGCCAGTGAGGAAGGAGGTCTGGGAGAAAGATGATGTGAGTGGGACTGGATCGCGGGTAGGGTTCAGGGTTAGAATTGGCAGATGCAGCAGCTGAGTAGCTGCAGGGGATGAGGGAGAGGCATTAGGGTGAAGCCTGGATTCTTTTGGTAACTGGCAAAGAGACATGGGAGGGGAAGGTGGAATTGGCTTTGAGCATGTTGTATCCAGTTCATGGATTCAGGGGGCCTGAATGCTCATGTTTGGCCCTTTGCAGCTTACCCTGCGTGTTTACTCCCTCGTTTCACCCATCTTCCCTGAGCCCAGGCCTCTAGATTGGTCTGGAAAACTGAGGCAAAGAGCAACTCTTAATAGGGATTGGACTTGTCTCCTAGTGGAGCAACCCTTGCACATGTGGTCTGAGTACTGGAGGGCTTGGCAGCTGGGGAGGAGCTGAGAGAAGTCCTTACCCTTCTTGGAAGAGGCCAGCACAGCCTCCAGCCACTGCTCTAGGGTGTTGTCGCTGTAGATGGCTGGGGGGTGCGCCATGATGGGGACTCCTGTCTCGTTGACTGTGCCGAGCCCTTCTGTTGTGATGTCTGCCTCCAGGACCATGACGTTGCCTGTGAATGAGGACAAACTCGATCAGTTCCTTTTTTAAATCTATTTTCTTCATCAAAGTGTTACTCATTTATTATAGAACATTTGGAAAATATAGAAAAGCAGAAAGGGAAATATTAACCCACATTTCCATCCATTTTTATAATTTTTACACAGTTGAGACCACTCAGTATTTATAATTTTAATCTTTTCTATGTGTCACTTAAAAAAAAAAAAAAGCTGCAAAAGCCCTGATTGAGGGTGGTCACCCTGTTTCAGTTAGCTACTCCCCCACCTTTCCTGAGACATTTCAGTAGTCTCTAAACTTTTGCTACTAACAAATAAGGATGCATATTTTTTTTCTGATTTTTCTGATTATTTTCTACCCTGACTTGAGGAACTTTAGTCAGGGCCATGCGGGGTCGTTTCTTTGGTTGTTTTCTAGTTAATTATTTCTGGTTGCTGGTAGCAGACTTTCTCTAGTTCTGGCAAGCAGGGGCTGCTCTTCACTGCTGTGCCCAGGGTTCTCATTGCCGTGGCTTCTCTTGTGGAGCACGGGCTCCAGGCGCACTGGCTCCAGTTGTTCCAGCTGCAGCCTCGGTAGTCCCGGCTCGTGAGTCCAAAAACTCTCAGGCTCAGTAGTTGTAGCACATGGGCTTAGTTGCTCCAAAGCATGTGGGATCTTCCTTCCTAAACCCTGGATCCAGTGGATTCTTATCCACTGTCGTTGTTCAGTCACTAAGTCATGTGTGGATCTTTGTGACTCCATGGACTGCAGCATGCCAAGATTTCCTCTCCTTCAGTGTCTCCCAGAGTTTGCTTAAACTCATGTCCATTGAGTCAGTGATACCATCTAACCGTCTCATCCTCTGTCGCCTCTTTCTCCTCTGGCTCTCAATCTTTCCTAGCACCAGGGTCTTTTCCAATAAGCAGGCTCTCTCATCTGCTTATTGGAAGCCAAAGTATTGGAGCTTCAGCTTCAGTCCTTCCAGTGAATATTCAGGGTTGATTTCCTTTAGGATTTTCTGGTTTGATTTCCCTGCAGTGCAAGGGTTTCTCAAAATTCTTCTCCAGCACCACAGTTTGGAAGCATAAATTCTTCTACCTTCAGCCTTCTGTATATCACCAGGAAGGCTGCAGTATCATTTTTAAAGCCCATATTATCAAATTACTGTCTAGAAAAATTCGTGTGACTCATATGCCTGCCAGAAGTACATAAGCTGGTCCATCTCTGGGCACCCTTAAGGGCACTGACCGTTGTTATTGTTTTTGTCTTTTGAATGCATATAGTTAACTCCTGAGGTGGCTGTGTGATACCCATTGGGAGAGTTCAGTCCAGGAGGGAGTCAAGGAGTGCGAAGCAGGCTGGCAAGAGCAGGTCAGTTGACCTGCTGACCGAGGAGTGGAGTGAAGCCTGGGTGGAGTTGCTATGAGTGCCTGGTCCATCACAGATAGTTGGCATCAGAGGGGCCTCTTCTGTTTTATACTTGCAGCCCTGCTACCCTCAAAGTCCACTCACCTATACGTGATTGTGTTACTTCTATTAAAAATTCAACAGCCCTGGCTTTAGTCCTGAGAATCCAATCCGAATGCCTGCCCATAGTCTGTGAGGTCCTGTAGGACCAGGCCTGGCAAACTTTGCCCTCTCACCTCGAGTCCCTCTCTCCTTCAATATCTAGCTTCCATCCACTCCTGTTTCTCCAACATCAAAAACTACCCAGGAACTGTTCAAATGCAAGTTCTGCTCAGCAGATCTGGGGTGGGGCCCAAGACACCTACCAAGCTCCCCAGTGATGCCCAGACTGCTGGTCCACAGACCACACTTGAAGCCTCGAAGCTCAGATGTCTTGTCTCCCATCTCTGGGCTCCTACACCTGGCTGTTGCCATGGCAACACTCTTCCCTCCACAGTTTTACTAGGCCCCCTCCAGCTCGTTTGTGGGTGTTGGCTTAAAATATCAAGGAGGCCATCCCTAAACCACACAGTCAAAGTTAGGCTGACAGCTGATCCTTTGAGCGCTCAGCCCCCATGTAACTACTCATATAGCCCCATCCTTCCTGAGCCTGAGGGCTAGGAGCAGGCTCCAGGTCTGTGGTGCCCATCACTTGGATTTCCAGTGCCAAGATGGTACCAGGCCTAAAAAAGGAGCTTCAGAAGTGTTTGTTGGATGGTACAAGACTGGCTAAATGAATGATAGAGAAAGCTGAGATCAGGGACTTCCCTGGTGGTCCAGTGGCTAAGACTCTGTCTTCCCAGTGCAGATGGCATAGGTTTGGTTCCTGGTCGAGGAACTAGGATCCCACAGGCCTCACAGTGCAGCCAAAAGAGAAAAAAGTTAAGTTCAACCATCCCAGGTCCAGAAAAGTAAAAGAGCTTGCACAAAGTTGCAGAGAATTTTTGCAAATTTCTCTAAGCCTAGGTGTCTGGATTTCCAGAAGGGAGAGGAAGCTGAGTGCCAGGCTGTCCCCAGCACTGTTTCAGGCACTTTGCACTGTCCCATTTCATCCGCATATTATATCTCTGGCCCAGTGCTCCGGAATCTTTGGTGTCCTCACTGACAAGATGGGGATGAATCTCTCTGGGCTTTAACTACAGCACGTGGACATAAATTATGTTGTATTAAAAAATAAAAATTAAAAACAAAAACAGGTTGTAAACTGTGAAGGGCTATATGAAGGTAACTTTTATTTCTATGTTTTTTTGTCTTGACTTGGTTACTGAGGAATGCTGAAAGAGGGATCCAGAGGGGTTTGCGCCCAGCAAGGCCCCGAGAAGTCAGGCCCCAGGTGGGTAGCTGGGCAGCTAAGAGGGTAGCTAAAGAGAATGGGTGCTGAGAGGTCTCCTTCCCCATCTAAAATGGGCCAGGTCCGGTCTGGGGAAGGTGGCGGTACACTGGGAGGGAGCCAGGGCTGGAACCCAGGTCTCAGTCCTGGTGAGTCTCTGAAGCTGCTGCCTTGCTTGACCTGCACCAGCTGCCTCCCTTGAGATGCTGGTAGCCCCTGAACTCAGGACCGCGTCTCGTTCGTTTCTACACCTCCTCTCAAGCTGGGTGCAGAGCAGGGGCCCAGCAAATGCTCAGTGAGGGGGACTAAAGATGGATGGACCTAACCTGCGTCCTTGTGATCAGCACCTGGACCCAGCTTCCTCCTGCACGGTCATTCACACCTGTTCGGGGCCTTCCAGATCCTGAATCTGGGAGCCAACTTGGGGTGGGTGTGGGGCGGTGGGGTATGAGGGAAGAGGAGATGAAGGAAGATGCATGTTCCTTGAGCTACAGTAGGAGCCCTGGTCCTAAGGGATGCAGACAAGTGAGGAGTGCTGCTCTCCACAGGGAGCTCACAGGAAGTTCCCAGGCCCTCCCTCCCTCCCCACCCATGAGCTCTACATATCACATCCCGGAGGAGCACCACGGCAGACCCTGAACCCAAGACTGTCAGCTTCCAGTCCCCGCTATAACACTTGCAAGCTGTGTGACCTTGGACAGGTTACTTGACTTTTTGTGCCCCATTTCCCTCATTTACTAGAGGTAAATAATAAAATATCCGTTGTATTGCATTCACCGTGTTTTAATTATCATCTACATGGAGTAAATCACTCCATTAGTCTGGGGTATTCCTATTGTTTCAGCATAATTACTAATAATGACCTCTTTCATGACCAAAAGTGCCCTGCTTTCATCCTACCAGTCCATATTTGGCAGAGGAAGTGGTTTGAGCTGCAGATGGGTGAAGTCACTTGTCCCAAACCACTCCTTTGGTAAATGGTGAAATGTAGAATTTGAGCCCACTTCTGTCTGCCTCCCAAGCCTTTGCTCTGGCCCCTTCCATCCACATAGATGTCCGGTGTGACTTCACCAGTCTAACTCTGGCCTACCATTGCTTCCCCTCAGGATCCCTACCCCAGCTGTGGAGCCACCCTCCTCCCATAGACCTATGGAAGGCCTCAGGTCCTTCCCACCCCTGTGGCTATACTGACTGGTTACTCTGCATGCTCCACGTTATTGGGCACCACCTATTTGGGGCCCTTAGCTTTCTTCTTGGCCAAGGTCACAACTTGGTGGGGCCTGATCCCTATCTGCTGCCCCAGGACCTACCTGAGATGAGCCTGGGGCTGGCAGAGCCTCTTTGCCTTCCCTCAGGCCTTACCTCCCAGATAAGAGTCCTCACTCTTGCCAGGGACTTCTCTAGCTCCTCCTTCTCACCCAAGTCTGACCATTAGCCTCCGAATCCTGAAGCAGCAGCAGACTGGCTCCACCCAGCCTGCAGAAGCCCTCCCTGCTGCTGACCACCAAGCCTGCCTCCTCCAAGAAGTCTCTCTAAGGACTCATTCATTCATTCAGCAAACCTTTCCCTGTCTCTTACTCCCAGGCCCCCTGTGGTGACTCTGCAGGAGGTAAGAGCCAGAGGCCTTGAGCCTGGGTCTTGTTCTGCTTCAGACCTACTGCGTGACTGTGGACAAGACCCTCTCCCACTCAGGATCTAACTTCCCTAAAATTGAGGGTTTTGGGTAGAGCAGTGGTTCTCAAAGTGTAATCCTGGGCTCACAACATTAGCACCACCTGAAAACTTACTAGCAATGCAAATTCTCAGGTCCCACACCAGAGCCAGTGAATCTGAAACTCACTTCTGAAGAGCGCACAAATTTGGGGCCCCTTCCTTTCACCTTGAAAAGATGACAGCAAGATATGACCTTGGACCCAGACATCGCCCTACAACCTGAGCCAGTCACATAACCAGTGAGGCCTCACTTTCTCAAGTGGATGATGGCAAGAACGCGGCCATACCCATCCTAATGCTACCTCACAGGTAATGCTGTGAGCCTCGCCTCCACTCTCCCTCCATCTTCTCCGCCTCTGCCCCAGCCTGCCCCATCCTGGCAACTGGACTTACTGCTGAGGGCAGCCTTCATCTGCTCCTTGCTGTTGGCACGGTGGTACCAGGTGACCAGCAGGCCATCCCTTTGGCTGATCTGACCCAAGCTTAGCAGGTAGTCCAGCATGTCTGCGTCAGAGCGGCAGGTCCCATCCTGTTCACAGCCTGGAATCAAGGCCAAGGAGGCCGTTAGCATCAGTTCTTGCCCAAGCCCAGGGCTCTTGTCTGTACATCCTACTAACCCTCTCTGGGCCCTGGGGCCATGTCCAGCCTGCCATCTAGCATAGACAGTGGACCCCAGAGTCGTCAGTGCTGTGAGAGAGAAACATGTGGGGTCCTGAGCACAAGGATGCTCTGGGCCAGCCTGGGGACATTGGAAAGTTCACTGATAAGGGAATATTTGAGGGAGACCTAGAAGGATGGGTGTGTAAATTTAACCAAGAGAGGGGATTAGGTTATTCCAGACAGAGAGGAAAGTATAAGAAAAAGGGTTGGCCATAGGAAATGTTGCTTAAAAGAATGGCCATTGCTCTGGTACAGATACAGAGAAGTGAGATAGGACAAGATTGGAAAAGAGGGCTGTGATCTGGTTGTAAAGGACCCTGGGTGCCAGCAAAAAAAAATGGGGTGTGTGCTGGAGATAGCAAACAAGGCTGTGTTTAGAAAGTGCTCCTTAGTGGCAGGGCGAGCATGGATTGGCGAGAGCAGGCTGGTGGCAGAGACTGTGTGGGAAGGGGTAGGCTGAGGCAGGGGTCCAGCAGGAGAGGGGGAGCTGAGAGGTTAGGGTGAGCAGGGAATGGAGATAGAGGATGGGAAGGAAGAAGCCTCGAGGCACAGGACTTTTCAGTCAGGAGAGGAGGCTGCTCCCAGGTCCCCATGTGGATGGAAGGCCCTTCATCAGGAGAGGGTGCAGGGGTGTGAGGGTAAGTTCAGCCCAGTCCACTGAGCTTGTGATGCTTGAGTGACCTCCATGGAGAGTTCATCTGGGAGCATGGAAGGATAGCTGAAGCCTGGTAAAAGAGGAAGGGAAACAAAGTTAATGAGACTGTTTTTTGGAGATCAAATCTTGGTGGGCTTGGTGATGGGAGAGGCAAGTAGAGCTGTGGATGGAGGATGTCTTGGTAGTCAATTCAAAAGGAAACCAACTCTGAACACTCATTGGAAGGACTGATGCTGAAGCTGAAATGCCTGTACTTTGGCCACCTGATGAGAAGAGGGACTCACTGAAAAAGACTCTGATGAGGGGAAAGATGGAAGGCAGGAGGAGAAGGGGACGACAGAGAATGAGATGGTTGGATAGAACCATGGACTCAAAGGACATGACTTTGACCAAGCTCTGGGAGAGAGTAAAGGACAGGGAAGCCTGGTGTGCTGCAGTCCATGGGGTCGCAAAGAGTCAGAGACAACTTAGCAACTGAACAGCAGCAACACTGGAGAGGAGAGCAGAGGCCAACAGGGCTGTCGATGGGGACGGAACCTTATGGGGGCAAAGAGTGAGGGATGGGGAAGAAAACCAGATAGCACGGCTGGGGGCTCCTACCTGGCAGGATGGTGTGTTTCTGCAGCAAGAAGCCCACGATCATCGCAGTGGCGAACACCAGAACCGCAATGACACCACCGACAATGGCCCACTTCCAGCACCCCTTGTTTGCCATGATGACCCTCTGAGGGGAATACCCCTCAAAGGGCAGAGTCTCCTGAGGCTCTGAGAGCTGGGATCCAGAGGGAGGAAGGAGCCTTGACAGCGCTTAAATCTCCTCCTGGCAGAACAGCTCCTGCAGGCCTGGAATGTCCCAAAAGGCAGCTTTGGAGGCCCCGCCTACCTCCCAACCTCCTCCTCCTCCGTCTCTTCCAGGATCTTAACAGGTCAAGCAGAAAATCCTGCCACCTCCAAAATGACCTTTGAGCACAGTCAGAGACAGCAGCAAATGTTAGATGGAGCCCACCGCTGCCTTCCCCCACCAGCAACCTGCTGCCTGTCTGCTCCAGCCTGAGAGTTGGGGGGCCAGGGATCTGGACCCAGCTTGACCTTGCTTTCCTAAAGACCTGGAGGTTTTCTTCCCCTGCATAGAAGGAGGCCTTCCTTCTTTCTGCCCTGCCCCAGGGAGTCTGGAAGGTCAGGCAAGGGTGAGTGACAAGAACAGATTAGATCTGCCAGAGGAACGTGAATTTTCCTTCTATCCCAGATAGATTAGTGGCTTGTTGGTCTAGGGGTATGATTCTCGCTTAGGGTGAGAGAGGTCCTGGGTTCAAATCCCAGACGAGCCCTACTTTGGACTTCCCTGGTGGCTCAGATGGTAAAGCGTCTGCATACAATGCAGGAGACATGGGTTCAATCCCTGGGTTGGGAAGATCCCCTGGAGAAGGAAATGGCACCCCACTCCAGTACTCTTGCCTGGAAAATCCCATGGACAGAGGAGCCTGGTAGGACAGTCTGTTGGGTTGCAAAGAGTTGGATACGACTGAGCGACTTCACTTTCAGATAGAAGTGAAGATAGATGGATAGAATTGATAGAACTGGCATGCTGACCTGGGCTGCTGCAGGCCACTTCTGAGTCCACAGGGGAGGGACTGGTCACTGCCTGGCCCAGAGGGTGTTCTGTGGTTCCTGGTGTAGGAAAACAGAGACTGTCCCTATTTCAGAGACCCTGGAGTTTAAATTAGTCCAAGAGCCAACTGCCATGTGCATGGGGAATTGGGGCAGAAGTGTACAGAGAAATCCAGCAGGGGCCTTGATTACTTGAGTGAGTGTGTGTGTGTGTAAGAGTGATTAGAAGGATGCCCAGGTGGGCAGATCCAGGGAATCTGGGACCTAAGGAGAAGGTCGGGAGGGAGTTTGGTTCAGGTATCCTCAGGTCATGGGGGCTCCAGGAGTCCCTGAAGAGCAGCTGCCCAGGAAGGAATTGGATGTAGAAGTCTAGGACTCTGGACCAAACATGAAGCTGTGAGCATCTTTTCCTGCTTAAGGCAAAGAGAGAAGGGGGTGGAGGCAGACTTTTGGGGACCACAAACTTTAGGGCTGGTGGGGGAAGAGAAATTGGTTAAGTGTTGTGGGACAGAATGACAAGAGGTGGGGAGGGACCAGGAAGCCAATAGAAGGGTCACTTAGAGGAGAAAGGGGTGGTCATCTGTGCCTGGAGATGGAGGCCCATAAAGACAGCAAGGCGCTGCCAGACTTGACAGTAAGAGTAAGGGTGATGTTGGAGACAGTCTAGAACTTAGCTCTTACAATCGACTAGGCTTTCCACATACAAACAGCCTTTGTTTTGTTGCCAAAATCTTGGCTGTCTGTGCACCAATTTCAAACAGAAATACGGAGACAGTTATGGGGGAGAAGGAAAAAGTGGCTTTATTACTTTGCCAGGCAAAGGAGAAACACAGCAGGCAAGCTGCTCAAGAAGTGTGCCCCACTCTCTGATGACCAGGGAGAGGTTACCTAGTCAGGCAGGAGTATGGGATAAGGATCAGGGCAGTAACGGTCTTCATTCCTTCTTCTGCAGTTTCTAAAGGGAGGGGTTGCTGGTAAGATTAGGGCGTTTGCAGGGTCTCAGGTGATCTAGTCTCTTATCTTGATGAGCCTCTATGGTCCCTTTAATCTTGCCTCAGGTAGTTATGTTGCTCTTCCTCTCTTGATCAGCAACTGTTCTACCAGTTGGAACCAAGAGGTCATGGAGCCTGGAGTTTGGCCTATAAGAAATGACAAAGAGACCTCAGTGCCCAGGTACCCCACAGGGCCCTGCTTGGCGTCCGCTTTAGAACTGTGTGCTTATTTAGTCTTTGTGACATTCTTGTGGGGAAGTATAACTCCTGCATCTCAGATAAGGGAGTGGGAGTCGGTCAGCAGCAGAGCTGAGGTATAAGCCTGGGTCTTTCCACCCAGCAGGCTGTGTGTTGTCCATCCCTGGAAAGGATGCTGGTGGATTCTGAGGCACTCAGCATAGCAGCCTCTCTCAGCTCTGTGGCCTCTGCAGGCTGCCTTTGAGGAAGAGGGTCTTTATTCAGCTCTGGCTTTTGGCAGGAGGAAGACTTCTGGGTTGGTCTCCAGGCCACAGGACCCCATTGCCCATGACACTCCTCATGAGACAGAAAACTGATGTTGGTACTGAGCCCCACTCTGTGCCCAGTACCATGCTAGCTCTGGGGACCCATCAGCCCCCTGTGACATATGGTAGGAGAGGAGAACATGGGGGCTGTCAGGGGCTCCAGCATCTCTTAGGTGGAGCCACTGTTCTAGAGCTGATGCTGCGGGAGTGTGGGGTTACAGCCTGTAAGATGGGCTAACAGCATGGCCTCCGAGGTGGGACCTGATGGATCCCTGATGAGCACAGGGGAACTGGGAACCCCAGCCTCCTGGGCAGGCCATGTGACTTTCAGGGGAGACGTGGAGGACTTAGAGAGCCATGTGGGACCAGGGCTAGGAAAGGCTGTTCTAGATGAGGGGGCAGTGTGTGTGGAGGGAGCAGAGCATGTGGGAGAAGGGCTTGCCCAGGAGGGCAGCTGTGCAGTGGGGCTGGACCCTGCCAGGTGGGAGACAGGGATGCTCAGGGGAGAAGGCTGGGGAGGCTAGCAGGGCTGGGTCACCCTGATAAAGAGCTTGACTCCAACCAGGAGGGCATAGGGAGCCTTCGTCTGTGGGATAAGCAGGAGAGGGACATGCTCAGCTTCGCATTTTGGAGAATGATTCTGGAAGCTGTTATTGAGGAATGGCTGGAGGAGGGCCCCCTCCACACCTCTTATCCCCCCATTCCCTGTCACAGAGCCACATGACCTCCCAGGCCATTCCACTCAGAACCACCACAGGTCCACCTAGACCCAGCTTCTCTTTCCTGGGTTACTTCAGTTACCCACACCCTTACTTGAAAACTGTCTTTTCCGTGCCAATTCAAAAGACACAACCAAGCCAAAGATTCAGAGGAGGATTTATTACTTTCCCAAAGCAACGTCTCCAGGAACAGCAAAATAGGAGCAGTTGTACATGTGTGTTTATGAAGGGGCTTGAGCAGAGGAGAATTCCCCATAGAATTGAGGCAAAAGATGATGGAGTCCAAGTTTTAGTTGACTGAAATCATGAAGCTCAGGAAAGGTCAACATCCCATCCTCCGCCTGGGTGGAAGCCTTAGTTCTGGCAGAACTCCCTGTCAGATTGTTTACACATACCCCTTGAGGAAGAACTAGGACTCTGTTTTATCTGAACTATTGTTTCTTGAGGGCTTTCCCTTTGTTCTTACACTCCCTTACTTCCCGTAAGATTGTTGATTAATGAGACCTGTTCAAGGGCAAGCACTGTGGCCACTTTATTTAAGGAAGCATAAAGTATGAAGTGAAAGTCGCTAGTCCTGTCTGACTCTATATAGTCCATGGAATTCTCCAGGCCAGAATACTGGTACAGATTCCCTTCTCCAGGGGATCTTCCCAACCCAGGGCTCGAACCCAGGTCTCTCATATTGCAGGTGAGCCACCAAGGAAGCCCAAGAATATTGGAGTGGGTAGCCTATCCCTTCTTCAGCAGATCTTCCTCACTCAGGAATGGAAGAGGGGTCTCCTGCTTTGCAGGTGGATTCTTTACCAGCTGAGCTACCAGGGAAGCCCATTTTATTTTAAGTAGCAAGGCAAGCAACATACTCAGTTCTCAAGCTTCTGCCCCCACCCCGCCAAAATCAACTGATGTTCACAACTGTCATTGTACATTTATAATAAACCACTGAAAATACTTAGTTTCAAAGAGAAAAGTGGTTACTGAGTTCTAAGAATGCAGCATTGAAATGATTTCCTATACTTAGTAGCCTCATTTCTGTGAAAATTGCCTGCTGTTGTTTCATATCCTTGAGCTTTGTGAATTCACATTATCCTGCAATCCCTTTCTAGAGTGACTGTGCAGGAGGCAGGATCTATAACTAAAGGACATCCATTTCACTTTTACCGAGTACCTATTCTGTGCCATTTACTGTGTTAGATGTCGAGGACAGAGACACCAATGTGCCACAGCTGCTGTCCTAATTAGATCATGCTGCTGCTAAGTCACTTCAGTCGTGTCTGACTCTGTGTGACCCCATAGACGGCAGCCCACCAGGCTCCGCCATCCCTGGGATTCTCCAGGCAAGAACACTGGAGTGGGTTGCCATTTCCTTCTCCAATGCATGAAAGTGAAAAGTGAAAGTGAAGTTGCTCGTCATGTCCGACCCTCAGCGACCCCATGGACTGCAGCCCACCAGTCTCCTCCGTTCATGGGATTTTCCAGGCAAGAGTACTGGAGTGGGGTGGCACTGCCTTCTCCTAATTGGATCATACATTGTTTTTAAAACCCAAAACCAGGAAAATAGTAATATATACATACTCCAGATTTTGAAAAAAAATCAAAGCTAGTAAAAAAGAAAAGAAAAAAATAATAATATTTTCCTTCTGAGAAAGTTATTATTAAAGTTGTGATGTATATTGTTATACATTTTTTCTATGCATACATAAAAAACAACCTTCTAAAAGAATTGTCTTGTGATATTGCTCTGTACCACATCCCAACATTTATTGTATTTGTTAGGTTTTAAAGTAGTATAATCTGGCCTGTGGAATATTTATATTTGTCTGTTTAAAAAAACGGTTGGGTTTCCTCTGCTTGTGGGGGACAGCATGTCTAAATGCATAGGCTCTGGGCGCCTGTCCTCCCTTCTAGCCCTGACACTCACTAGCTGTGTGAACTGGGGCAGTCACTTCACCTTTCGGTCCCTCAGTTTCCTCACTTATTACCTTGTAGGGTTGTCATGAGGGTTAAATGACAAAACACATGTAAATCATTTGTGACAGTACCTGGTACCTACCAAATGCTTGATAAAGATGATGTGTTGTTGTTCATGTATGTATATAATTTATAAAACATGAGTTTGTAATCTGCTTTTCCCTCACATACATAATATGAGCATTTCCCCATATGATTGCAATTTTCCCTTTTAATAGATGCATAAAATCTCAATCAATGGCTGTTTCCCTAGTTTATGGAACCATTACCTTCCATGTTGGATACCTGGATTGTTTACAGTCTTTTACTAATAAGCAAATGCTCCAATGAGCCTCTCTGGCCATATTCCTGATGATGTTCTAGGCCTGATTCTCAGAAGTAGAATTGCACATTTTTAAGGCTTCTGGAATCTGCTGTTAAGATTTCATTCCCATGCTCGCTTCGGCAGCACATATACTAAAATTGGAACGATACAGAGAAGATTAGCATGGCCCCTGCGCAAGGATGACATGCAAATTCGTGAAGCGTTCCATATTTAAAAAAAAAAAAAAAGATTTCATTCCCTAAGATTTACATCAGTGTGGAGCTGCATGGTTGGGTGGGGTTTCCACTGGGGGAGAGGAAAGAGCAAGTGGCATTCCAGATAACTGGCAGGATGACCCAAGGCTCAGAAGGAGGGAGCACAGGACGTCCTAGGGGAACTGGGGGAAGGCTGTTAAGTCATGAGGTTTGAGTGAGCCTGTGGTGGGGCAATAAGGCTGCAGGGTGGAAAAAGTCATCTTTGATTCACTGGTGATGGCAGGCTGTGGTGTAGCATGAATCAGGAAAAGGTTAACGGAAGTAGGGAACCCAGCGAAGAAGCTCTTGTTAGAAGCCAGACAAGGGACTTCCCTGGTGGTCCAGTGGTTGCGAATCCACCTCCCAGTGCAGGGGACAGAGGTTTGATTCCTGGTGTGGGTACTAAACTCCCACATGCCGTGGGGCAAGTACACCTGCGTGCCACAACTAGAGAAAGCCCACATGCTGCAAAGTAAAAGAAAAAAAAACAGTGAGAGAAGAGGAGATCTGAATTAGGTGTGAGGAAAGGGGAGGATCTGTGCATATTTTCATCAAAGAATCTTTTGGACCTGGAAACTGACACCACGTGGAGGAAGGAGGAGAGGGAGGGAGGAGTCAGAGGCTTTGCTGGAAGGTTTCAGCCTGTCTCTTGGAGAATCAGGGACCACTGATAGAAATAAGAAAGCTGGGAGGAGGAACGGGTTTTGTGGGAAGAAGATTCAAGTAAGACGTGATGAGTCACATCCGGTATGTAGATGGTGAACAAGCTGGGGCGGGAAGCCCAGGGATGGGGCTATGTTAGTCTCAGCCCAGGGTGTCCGCAGATCCACTCCTGGCTCTTCCCTGGCCCTGCACTGAGTTCAACCCTGCCCCCTTGTCTGCCTTCCAGCTGCGTCAAGCAATGGGAAGCACTGGCCGGATGGAGTAAGAGGTTGGGAGAGGCAGTGTATTTTGTCATCTTTTTTCCTCTGCTTCAGGGAATGTGTCTAGCAATGAATGGCTCCTACTCCCACTCTGGTATCCCTGCCTTCCGCCCATTTGGCTCCTCACTATCATCATGAAACTGTTTTCTTTTTCTACACTTTTTTTTGGCTGCAAGGCATGCAAGATTCGCTTCTGACCAGGAATTGAACCTGTGTCCCCTGCAATGGAAGCGTCTTAACCACTGGACTGCCAGGGAAGTCCCTGCTTCCTCTGTTTCAAACGAGGCTTCCCTGCTGGCTTAGATGGTAAAAAATCTGTTTGCAATGCAGGAGACCCGGGTCAATCCCTGCGTTGGGGAGAAATACTTAGTGTGGTTTCTTGCTTTCCACCTTGGACCCTGACTTATTCAGGAGCCATGTGCATGGATACCATAATTGAAGCAAGGAGTATAGACAAGATCCCAAGTGAGAGAGGGGAGACCCAAGCCCAGAATCCCAGGGGACACAGATGTAAGGAGGTTTTTTTTTGTTTTGTTTTGTTTTAAGAGGGGGTAGGGAATGGGGACACAGAAAACAACACAAGAGAAAAAAAATCTGGGGCAGGAAGAGAACAAGCAGAGTGAAGCGCTCCAGAGATCAAGGAAGGAGGATTCCTAAGTTTGAGCTTCATAAAGCAGATGCTCTAGGGAAGGCAGAGAATGAAGATCGAGGACAAGACTTTCAACTCAGCCATATCATCAGAGGCAGAGCCTCAGTGGAGAGGAGGTGGCAGAGAATAGATTAAGTGTTAAAGAACAGGGCAAGAGTGAGGTTTGGGAGGACAAAGTGAGAGTAAAACATTTCTTCAGGAAATACTTACTGAAGTATTGAAATACTTGCCAAGTATATTTGGTGCCACGTATGGGCCAGGCCTCAGGTACCTGGTGTGCAAAGATACATAAGATGTGGTCTCTGTTCTTAAAGCATTCTTAGTGCAGAGAGGGAAACAAGTTTCCAGAGATTTATAGCACACTATAATACAGTTCTGATCTATGCTGCAAGAGCAGAGAGAAAGTCCTGAGCTGTGGGGAGGGGCCCAAGGAGGACTTCCTAGAGAAGGTACCACTGGCTTTTGACAGATAAGTAGGAGTCATGCAGATGGAATGGGGATGAAAGGGAGGAAGAAAGCACCCTGGATGGAAGCAACAGCCTGAGAAAAGGCAAAAAGGTAAGAAACGTTACTGTGAATTTGGGGGAACCACTGTGTTGCTAAAGCAGAAACTGTGTAGGAGGAAATGGTAGGAGATGAGACTGGGAAATGATTCCAGTGGAATAATGAGCCAGATATGTCAATGGGAGCCAGAGGCAGTGGGAGATTCACTCTGATGTGCTAAAACAGAATAACAGACACCCTGGAATCCCACATGCAGTGACAATATTTTCAAGAATGAGGATAAAATAGTTTTTTTGTAAACAAGATCTGAGTATCACTAATAAATTATTTTCTAAAAATGTTATTTGTTCATTTTATTCTTGGCTGCGCTGGGTCTTTGTTGCTGCACTAGGATTTCTCTAGTTGCAGCGAGTGGGGGCTATTCTGTTGCAGCGCACAGGCGGCTCTTCTCTCGTCACTGAGCAGGGGCTCCACGGGCTTCAGGAGTTGCAGCTCCGGGGCTCA
This sequence comes from Bos indicus, assembly GCF_029378745.1. Classification (NCBI taxonomy): domain Eukaryota; kingdom Metazoa; phylum Chordata; class Mammalia; order Artiodactyla; family Bovidae; genus Bos; species Bos indicus. Next base: position 91,925,830 of record NC_091762.1, on the reverse strand, counting down.
GCAGGTGCGCTTCCCAGGCTCTAGAGTGCAGGCTCAGTAGCTGGTGTGCAGAGGTTTAGTTGCTCCACAGCATGCAGGATATTCCTGGACCAAGGATCGAACCCAAGTCCCCTGTATTGGCAGGCAGACTCTCAACCACAGGAAGCCCCATCACTAATAAATTCTTATTGAGGAATTTATGAAGGCTATTCTTCAGGCAGAAGGAAATTGATCCCAGATGGAAGGTCTGTGATTGAATTTAAAAAATGATCACTATTGAATCAAACTTGGGTCCACTCGCCCCCTTGTGTGCAGTAAAGCCAATCTCCTGACACTGGGTTGCGGTGAAGGAAAGTGCAGCATCTATTACCCGGCACCGAGCAAGGACTTTAGGCAGTTAGTGCTTAAAAGACTCGAACTCCCCAATGGCTTTAGGGAAAGGATTTTAAACACAGGGTTAGGGAGGGAGGGAGTGAGGGAGGTTGTGGGGTGTGTGATCAGCTGGTAGACTCTTCTGATAGTGATGGTGAGGTAGTTGGGTTCCAAGTGGACTGGGGTCTACACACTTGTGGACAGCACACAGTTAACTTCTTCCACCTGGTGGAGCTTTCATTCTCTGCAAAACAGCTAAAAGGACATGGCTCAGGATATTATTATAGCCCTTGAGGAGGAACAAAAGGTCCATGACTTTGTCTAATGGCTAAACTTATTTTGTCTTGTTTGACTGTTTTCCTTTGCTTCTGCCTTTTCTCACTTCTCTGATTAAATTTATTCTTTGGAACTTGAGGAAGGCCTAGGAGGCTAAAGTTTTCCTATAAACAAGAGCCAAGTGGAGGCAAAGGAGGAGGTGGTTCTGTCCTGGGAAGGCCCCATAGAGTCCTGCTCAGTTACTTGATCAGATAAAATATTCATTTGTGAGACAGTTAAATCAAAACAAAAACTGATTGCATGAAACAATGATATCTAATGTTGTTGTTGCTGAGTTGATACGTCATGTCTGACTCTTTAGAAAGAAAGAAAAGAAAGTGAAGTCGCTCAGTCCTGTCTGATTCTTTGCGACCCCATGGACTGTAAGCTACCAGACTCCTCCATCCATGGGATTTTCCAGGCAAGAGTACTGGAATGGGTTGCCATATCCTCCTCCAGGGGATCTTCCAAACCCAGGGATTGAAGCCAGGTCTGCCGCATTGCAGGCAGAGGCTTTACCATCTGAGCCACGAGGGAAGCCCGTCTGACTCTTTGGGACCCCATAAACTGCATCATATCAGGCTCCTTCATCCTTCACTATATCCCTGAGTTTTCTCAATTCACGTCCATTGAGTCGGAGGTGCTAACTCACCATCTCATCCTCTATCGTCCCCTTCTCCTCTTGCCTTCAATTGTTCCCAGCATCAGATCTCAGATGAGTCGGCTCCACCGATCAGGTGGCCAAAGTATTGCCACGGCCCAGGTTCAGTCCCTGGTTGGGAACTGAAATCCCACGAGCTGCATGGCGCTGCCAAAATAAAATAAAACGGGGGTAGTGCTAGTGCCATCCACAGAGGGTTGTCACGAGGCTTGGTGGAAGTCTGGCACGGGAAACTCTTCAGAAGCGTGCCTGCCCATAGCAAGTCCCCTTTGGAGGAGGAAGCAGGTTTAGTGAGGGCGGGTGGTGTTCCCAAAGTCACTCACGGGTGTGAGGGGAAGCTGGGCTGGGCCTCAGTGACCAGGCACTGCGCTGTCCAGGCTGCCCCTGTGTGACCTGAAGTCTGCTTTAGGACTGCAGGGAGGGTCTCCTTGGGCCCTTTGGGGAAGGAGGGCAATAATGGGGGCTGGGCAAACTGGCTGTGCCAGGAAGAAGATCCGCCTGGACAGGCAAGTGGAGGCCAGGTGGTGGGAACGACACGGCTTCAGTTCTCTCAACTCCCTGTCTGCTCCCTGCCCCTGGGAACTCACCTGTCTTTGGAGCTGCCCCTGGGCTGGGTGTTTACATCCAGGCGGTCTCTGGTCTTGGCCTCTTGACACAGTGGTCTTACTGGCCCCTTGAACAGGTGAGGATGCTGAGGACAGAGGGATTTGGTGTCCACGGGCACACAGACAGGAATGATTCTCAGAATGAGAATTTGAACCCGGGCAGGTGTGGCCTCTTTTACATCTTGAGTCTCTCCCATTGATTCTGATGCCCCTTTTGCAGATGAAGAAGCAAAGGCTCTGAGAGGAGATGAGCAATGGCTTGAGATGCAAATCCAGGTGTGAATGACCACTGTCAAAGCACTTTACAAGCTTGAAAGTGCTGGAAACACACGACGGTTCACCATTTGATATTAATAAGAAAAAGGTGCTTAGGAAGGGTTTACCATACGCCCAGTACTGTTCTTCTGATGACCCCATGAGGGGGCAGCTGTGACTACTGATCCCATTTTACAGATGAGGACACTGAGGCACAAGGGTTCACTCAGGCAAGGGTTACGGGTCTACACCTTTCCCTGCGAGTCCCCGCCTCTGAGTGTGCGTGTCCTCAGCTGCTGTCTTCTGTGTGCCCAGCCAGTCTCCCTGGCCAGGTAGGGGTGCCTCCCACCCTGCTGGGCTGACCACAGGGCCTGGCACCCAGTAAGCCTGCTGAGAAGAGGTGGGCCCCAGAGGGACCAAATCTGTCATCTTCCCTCTCTCCCAGGAAGTACATCGTGTCCTGTAAGCAGGCAGAGATGCCCCTCTCTGTCCCCTGGGATCCTAGCAACCAGGTCAGGCCTTCTGCTCTGTGCGGACAGCCTTCAGACCTGTCGGGGACCCGCAACCCTCCCTTCTTGGAGGAGGCCCAAAGGGAACAGGATACTCTGCCTCAAGGCCAGCCTGGTGAGCCAGGGCCTTTCCCGTGTCCCCCTGCTTGGCAGGAGCGAGCTGAGGTCCCAAGGGGAGGAGGAGTCTGGCCCAGCCGGGCCTCCCTTCCCAAAGCCCGGGGCTCCTTTCTTCACGTGCAGCTTCCTCTCCACACATCAGAGTGGCCCTGGCACGAGCCCCCGAGGAAGGGGAGGGTGAGGCTGCTCTGTGTCTGGGCAGGTGTAGCTGAGCTACAACAACGTCTCCTCCCTGAAGATGCTCGTGGCCAAGGACAACTGGGTGCTGTCCTCGGAGAGCAACCAGGTAGCAGACCCACCCTCCCAGCTTTCCTTTCTCCTTTGAGCAGCCAACCCTCTCGAACCACTCAGGTCAGAGGGGGCTTCCCTAAAAGGCCCTGCGAGAGCCGTGAAACCACCCCAGTTATAGCAGCATGCCCGCCCCCTCTAGGCCTGGTGCGGCTCGGCTGGGGGCTGGGGGTGAGGGTGGCTGAGGAGGGGCTTGAGCTCTGCCACTTCTGCCTGTGTCCTGGGCTGGGTCACCTCCCCACAGTGACATCAGTGGCTGGATGGACGCCTGGCTCTGAGGATCCATTCTGGTTTCGCATTAGTTACTGCTTCTTTATCTTTTTATTTTTAAAAAGAAAATGTTCGATATTTTAAAAAATTGAGGCATAATTTACATACAGTAAAACTTCCCCTTTTTAGTGTGTAATCCTGCTAGTGTGGAAAACACATGAAGTTACATCATCGCGACAGTAATCAAGATACGGAGCATTTCCATAACACCTCCGATTTTTCTGTCTCCTCTGTGATCAAGCCTCTTCTCTCCCAATCCCTGGAAACCACAGACCAGTTTTCCGTGCCCTTCGTTCGGTCTGTTTGAGAATGTCCAGTAAAGGGAGTCGTGCAGCATGTAACCTTTGACGTATTTCCTTAGGCACAGTGCATTCACTTGTGTGAAGGGATGAGTGTGTTCCGTTTCACGTCAAGTACCATTCCATCTGAATAGTGGGCTTATCCATGAAGTCCCTGCTTCTTCAGACACCTTCCTATCCACTTGTGCTGGATCTCCCATTTTTCACGGGGCTGCCACCGAGGCTCAGAGAGGTTGAGTCACTTGTTCACAAACACACAGCAATCAGTGCGGCCCTGACTTCCAGCCCGGGTCCCCAGCATAGTCTGAGGAGGAGACGAGGGAACAAGGCTGCCCTCTGTCCCGTACAGGTCCGCCTGTACACTCTAGAGGAGGACAAGTTCCTCTCCTTCCACATGAGATGCTGGTGCACGTGGACACAGCCCAGGCCTTCCTGCTGCTCTCTGACCTCCGCCGGAGGCCCGAGTGGGACAAGCACTGCCGGTGGGTGCCGGAGGGCGGGGGTATAGGGGAGTGGGGGTCGGGGAGGGGGCCCCGAGGGGTCTCCCCCCGCTGAGCCATCCCCCACTGCTCTGGGCCCCTGCTTTTAGCTAGGAGTGGGAGATGGGAAGGGAGGCACTGTGGTTGTGTGTTAGGTGAGTATCTGAGTCAAGGATATTCTGAGCCCTCAGGGAAGGGACTGAGCCTAGAATTGGAGGTGGGGGCCTGGCCCACCTAACTATGTGATGATGGGTAAGCCACCTCCACTCTGTGCCTCAGTCTGGGGACAGCCTCCCAGCTGAGAAGGGAGACACGTGATGAGAGTATAGTGTGTGGTGACAGAGGGAAGCCAGGGTTGTCAGCACCCAGAGAGGAGTCAGGGGAGTCCAGCTGGTCACGCCTGCCAGTAACGCAGTCCTGTATGGCCCAGGTGCTGACTGGCATTTGCTGCCTCCCTGGCAGGCAACAAGGCTGCTGCCCCCCTGGCCTCACGTCCACTCAGTGCACCTCACCAGGCCGCCCCATCCTCCCTGGGTGTGGCTCCCGGTCCTGCAGGTGTCCTACTACAACCAGGCCCACCCCGGGCGTTCTCAAGTACGTGACCACCAATGTCACCGGCCTCTCCTCTGAGTTCTACACCACCTTCAAGGCTTGTGAACACTTTCTCTTGGACAACCGGAACGACCTGGCCCCCAGCCTCCAGACCCTCTAAGCATCCTCCCTGGCCACCTCACGTCCACTCCCACTCCATCCTGCCCCAAGGACATGCGTGCAGTGCACTGAGGAAGCAGAGGCATTTATTCCTTCCTGCCTCCCTGTGGGAAGCTGGGGTCCACCAGGCCACCTGGGTGCTCAGTGTGTGCCAACATCCGCCAGCAAGTCTTGGCGGTAGCTCTGGGGTAGCCTGTAGTAAACTCGGGTCTTCTTCACGGCCCTGGCTGCCAGCAGCGCTGCCCGCACAGACGCATAGAGGCCCCGGCCAGGGCTGTGTTCCACCGTGACCGTGGCCCGGGGAGAAGCTTTCAGCAGCCAGGCCACGACTCCAGCGGGGCTCTGGCCCAGAGGCCCAGCCTGCAGCTGGAAGGACACGGGTTGCCAGAGGCCCTGGCAGAGCTCCAGCATGTCTGTGAGCAGCTGTTCCCTGTAGCCACTGCCCAGCACTTCCTCGGGCCAGCCTGGTGCCACTGTCACATGGGGGAACACCTCGGCCACAGCTGTAAGCAACTCCCTGCCAGTCACGTAGCCGGGGACCATGAAACTCCCGTGGGAGACGGTGGCCCCGACCCACACAGGCCTAGACAGGTGGCCAAGGGCAGAGAGGGTGGCCAGCGTGGCCAGGGATGGCCGCAGGGCGGTGGGCTCTGCTATGTGCACGTGGATCCCCCAGCGTCCGGGGTGCATGGCCAGCTGCTGCAGGCAGGACTCCAGAGTCAGGGCACGGCCATCTGGGGTGCGGACGATGGGCACGGGGTCCCCAGCTGCAGGCTTCTGGAGGCCCACGTCCAGCAGGATCATGCCTTCTCGGTCTGGAAGAGGTAGTGGAGGCAACAGTGTCTGGGGTTAGGGTTATCATGGGGTGTCAGAGGCCCTTGCTGAAGTTAAAGGGACAGCAGGAGGTAATGGGGTCTGTTGATTGGATCTGGGCTCCAGGTGGAAGGGCTGCTTTGTGAATGTGCCTGGGGCTCATCAGAATGGCCCAATGAGCCGCTAGCTCAGCTCTGAGGCCTGTGCCCGCCTCTCTTGCAGCACCATGTGACTGAAGCCTCACAAGTTCAAATACCAGGAGCCTCATACTTTTGACAACGCTGCTCCCCCACCTTGCAGCTGCGTTGCTATGGTAACAGAGACCTGAGGTAGCTTCCCCGAGGTAACCCTTGCAGTTGAGTTAGGAGCACAGGGGCTGCAGGCAGACCTTACCTGGGAGCTGCACTGTTGCTGCGCTTCCACTGCCCTGGATGTCAGGAACCAGCCACTCCACGCTCAGACCCTCGTCCCCAGGGTGCTGGAGAGCAGGGATCAGGCTACCCCCGGTGTAGTAGCTTGGCTTCCGTGAGGTATTCACTGTGGGTCAGATTGCCAAGGTGGAGAGGCCACCAGTCACGGAGGCCTTCTGTACACCCTGAGTCCTCTCTAAGCCTCACAGCAAAGTTCCAGGGAGCTGGAGTTCCCTGTTGTGTAGATGACGGGTGACTTGCCCAAGGTCCTACAGCCAGTGGGCAGGGTTGCTGGGTTGGAGCCTGATGGAGCCAGGTCAGTCAGGCCCCAAAGCTGGTATTCCTCCCCCTCACCTAGATGGCTCCCAGAGCAGGAATGTTGGGTCTGATGGGTCCCCTTGAGATGGCCTGATTGCAGGCTCTCCTTGGTTTGGAGTCAAGGGAACAGGGGCTTTGGACAAAGGGACAAGCATCATTGATTAGCAGGTACAGTGGAGGAGCCGTTCTCTGAAATGCTAGAGCAACCCTCAGAGGAACTGTACTGCAAGCAGAAGCATCTGGGGTTTGGAATTTGCTGTTTCCAGTAGGAGCTGTGCCACGTTTAAGCTGAACAACTTTGTATAAATTATATAACTGCTCTGAACCTCAGTTTCTCTATCTGTAAAATGGAATCCCTGCTTTAGGGATCTATGGAGCTTAGTGTTCCATCCCAGAGTCTGGCATATAATGGATGCTTCAAATGATTCCTTCCTCTTATCTCATGTAGCATTGTCCCTTTCCAATGCTCTGCCCCACCTAGCTCAGTGCTTTTGTCAGCAGACTCCACTCCACCACCTTTTCTTTCCCCTGGAGGAGAAAATGGCAACCCACTCCAGTATTCTTGCCTGGAAAATCCCATGGCCAGAGGAGCCTACAGTCCATGGGATCACAAAGAGTCAGACACAACTGAGCATGCATACATATACACTTTTTCCCACCCTCCGCAGACCCCTCCCTACTGGCGAGCTGCTTGAACTGTGACAGGAAAGGCTCAAAGATGTCATAGTAGACTTGGTGGGTGGCGGTGTTGTCCCGGATGTAGAGGAGGTCATCCACTGACACGGGGTCCGAGGCCGACTGCCACATCGTGAGGGTGTACCTGGGGTCCAGAGAGTCAGCTTAGGGCCTGTCTGCGCCCAGCAGCCCTCAGCCCCTCTCCCATGCTCAGAAGTTAACTTGAGCTGGGGGTGTTGGGCACTACCCGCTTCCTGGGGGCAGAAGAAGCCACAGAGGCCTTGGGTAACTGAGAGCAGAGGCTGAGAAGGAGGAGAGATGGACTGGGTTGCCTCTTCACTTGGAGTGTCTATTTGTGGGTCCTCTCTTAGGAAGGAAAGACAGAAGAGGTGGGCATGGAGCTGGGAGTGGTGGGGGTGGATCAGAGGTCAGGTATGAAGAGGAAAGGCAGTGGCCTCCAGTGGGGAAAGTCTGAGGAAGGTGCTTGGCGGCTGGGGGCAGTACAGAGCCGGGGGGAGGCTGGGCTTCCTCAACCCCACAGAGCTGTTAGGGGCAGAGTCTCTAGGTGAAGTTTGTGCACCCTCGGGGAACAGGTGGTTCCCAGGGGAGGAGGCTGTGGGAGGCAAAGTGAGTCTCAATATAAACTCTTATTGGAACTTCCCTGGTGGTCCAGTGGGTAAAACTGCTTCCATTGCAGGGGATGCCTGTTTATCCCTGGTTGGGGAACTAAGATCGCGCATGCTGTGCAGTGTGGTCCAAAATAAATAAACAGATAATAATCATAACAATAAAAAAGCAACACTTTCCAATGGACAGGCTGCTTCAGGTATAGTGACCTGCCTGTCCCAGAGGTGCACAAGCAGAAAGCAGAGATGTTGTGGAGGATGTGAGCACCAGCAGAGGTTGGGCCAGATGGTCATGAAGACCCTTCTAACCATCAGTATCTGGGATCTTGCTGGGGCATCAGGACTGGGAGTGGGTTTGGAGGGAGTGGGGGCCGTGGCAGGGGCCTGGGCATTCTCACCTGTCAGACTGGGCCAGCAGCCAGCTGAAGTGGGGCCAGGCGGCCCTCGCCATGACAGCCAGCACGGGGAAGGTCACCCTCTGGGGCACTGCTCCCACCAGCTCCTGCATCTGCTCCACCATGGCCCGTGTATACGTCACATTTGGGAAAAGGGGCAGGTAGAAGGTGGTCCAGCCTGGAGACAGGGTTGCCTCAGGATACTTCTCCTGGACCAAGGCCAGGAACCTGCAGAGAATCAGAGATGCTGGTCTTTTAGAGCCCTTTCCTCATCTCCTGGGTTCTCATCAGAGTGCTAGGAAGAGGCAGGGTTTATTGCATCTAGATATTAGAGCACAGTCCTGAAGAACAGGGTGGCTTACGAGTTGCTCAAAGTCCCATGGTAGAGCATGGACTTTGGAGCTGGGGAGGCCTGGATTTGAGTTCTGACCTTATGACCTTGGTAAGTTCACCCAACCTCTTTGATTCTTAAAAATGGCATCCGTTCAGGCAGGACAGGGCTTCTCAAACATCCTCATGTGCATGTGGAGATGCAATTCAAAGCCCTAGGTGTGGGATCTGGGCTCTATCAGCTGTGAGAGTCTCTGAACTTTCAGATATTATTCAAAAATTTCATTCAGATTTTGAACTCTTATAAATGTTAATAGGCAAATAATGTTACTCTCTCCCGTTCCCCAGATTATTGAGTAACCTCACTACAAGAAGATCAATCATTTTTTTTATCTTGGGCCACTGACTACAGTTTCAAACTGCTGCTTACTAAATGCTCCTCAGTTTGAGACTTGATAAATATTGGGTAGAAGGATTGTTAGCTGACTGGTTGGAAAGGTGGTTTGATGGATGGATGGGTGGATGGATGAATGGAGATGGACAGTAAAGATCTGGAGGTTAGAGTCAGAAAGACCTGGCTTTGTATGTTTGCTCTGCCAATTATTAGACTTAGGCAGATAATTTAACCTCAGTAGGATATGTTGTATTACTAAAATGAAAATAATAGTACCTACGTCATTCTCATTCTAAGAGTTAAATGGTACTCTACAACTAAACTACTTAAAACAGTGTGTGTGACAGATAATAAACATTCAACAGACTGAGCCTCAATTATTGTCAGCTTTCTTATCTGCAAAATGGTAAGAAAAAATGCTCCCAACCTGGCATTTCTATGGGAAGATGAACTCAGATATATTCTCTCCTTTTATGCGGCCCTCTGTAAACTTGAGCGCACCATGCTGCTAGTGCTACTGTTGTTGGCAGTGCTGGGACCTGGGGGTTGTTTGTGGGGTGGGAGGGGAGGCTGGGGAAGGAGTTAGTGCTTTATAGACTTTAGTTAGTGCTTTCTAGGAGGTCAAGGGTTGCCCTGGCACTGTTTGCTGTCCAGGAATAAACACTCTGCTGCTACTGCTGCTAAGTCGCTTCAGTGGTGTCCGACTCTGTGCGACCCCATAGACGGCAGCCCAGCTGGCTCCCCCATCCCTGGGATTCTCCAGGCAAGAACACTGGAGTGGGTTGCCATTTCCTTCTCCAATGCATGAAAGTGGAAAGTGAAAGTGAAGTCGCTCAGTCGTGTCTAACTCTTAGCGACCCCATGGACTGCAGCCCATCAGGCTCCTCCATCCATGGGATTTTCCAGGCAAGAGTACTGGAGTGGGGTGCCATTGCCTTCTCTGAATAAACTCTGCTAAGCTGCTGCTAAGTCAGTTCAGTTGTGTCCGACTCTGTGTGACCCCATAGATGGCAGCCCACCAGGCTACCCCATCCCTGGGATTCTCCAGGCAAGAACACTGGAGTGGATTGCCATTTCCTTCTCCAATGCATGAAAGTGCAAAGTGAAAGTGAAGTTGCTCAGTCGTGTCCGACTCGTAGCAACCCCATGGACTGCAGCCTACCAGGCTCCTCCATCCATGGGATTTTCCAGGCAAGAGTACTGGAGTGGGGTGCCAGTAGGGCACAAATCCATAATCTGCCAGTGAGAGCCCAGTGAAATCAGGACTGTTGGGAGAAAATGTGAGGGAGGGTCCTCAGCAGCCTGGGACGTCAGGGAAGTTTCTGGGGCAGGTAATGGCTGGTTTAGCAGGAAATGGTGGAAAGGCATTCAAGGCAGAGGGAACAGCATGTGTGAAGGCTCAGAGGTCAGACGACATGGTGTGGCTGGAGGCAAACTCAGCAAAGGTCCCCTGAGCACCTGCTGTACCCAATGTTGAAGGAAACAGACTGGACACAGCTGGAGCAGAGAGGCAAACACTCACTGTGTGGCATTGACCTCTATTGAGAGGCCCACATTGGGACCCCTCTGGATGTCAGCATTGATCCACACAGGCCTTCGAACTTTCCCCTCCTCTGTCAGCCGCCGAAGGAGGTCCAGGGAGGGGCCCACAGCCTTGATGCTCTTGAAGTCTAGTTTGATGCCTGTGGGGAGAGGGCCAAGGGCTTGGGAAACTGGTCCCTTGTGCTCAAGGAAGAAGGAAACAGAAGATATGACTTCCTGGGACAGAGAGAGGAGGTGTGGTGTGTGTGTCAGGGGTGGGAGGGAAGACAGGGCCGGAATTCTGGGTGGGTGTGAAGAAGGCTTCAACGAGAGAAAGGACTTGCCCATGTAGGAGTGATCTTCCATCCCTCATCCCCAAGGGGAGGAAGCAGATGATGGCTAAGGGCTTGGGATTTGGGGCAGGTGTAGGTATTGTCAAGAATCTGATGAAAAGGGACTGTGACTCTTGGACAGGCAGGCTCAGAGGATCCCAAGCCACCCAAGCCTGAATAGCACAAAGTCAGGCTGAAGAATTAGAGAAGAATTTAGAAAGCCAGGCCAAGGGGATCATAATATGTTGACAACATAGGGAGCCATGGAGGATTAAAGCAGGGAGTGACATGACAGTTAGCATTTTGGAAAGCTCACCCAGGTAGGGGCTTCATAGAGTTTGGAGGCAGGAAGCCAGTGAGGAAGGAGGTCCAAGAGAAAGATGATGTGAGTGGGACTGGGTCGGGGGAAGCCTTCAGGGTTAGAATTGGCAGATGCAGCAGCTGAGTAGATGCAGGGAATGAGGGAGAGGCATTAGGGTGATGCCTGGATTCTGACAGTAACTGGCAAAGAGACAGGAGAGGGGAAGGTGGAATTGGCTTTGAGCATGTTGTATCCAGTTCCATGGATTCAGAGCCTGAATGCTCATGTTTGGCCCTTTGCAGCTTATCCTACACTTTTTCATCCCTCATTTCACCCATCTTCCCTGAGCCCAGGCCTCTAGAGTGGTCTGGAAAGCTAAAGCAAGAGCAACTCCTGACAGTCATTGGACTAGTCTCCTAGCAGAGGGACCCCTGCACATGTGGCCTGAGGACCAGAGGGGTGGGCAGCTGGGGAGGGGCTGAGAGAAGTCCTTACCCTTCTGGGAAGAGGCCAGCACAGCCTCCAGCCACTGCTCTAGGGTGTTGTCGCTGTAGATGGCTGGGGGGTGCGCCATGATGGGGACTCCTGTCTCGTTGACTGTGCCAAGCCCTTCTATTGTGATGTCTGCCTCCAGGGCCATGACATTACCTGTTGCATTGGACAGAGAAACTTTTTAAAGCAATTTTTCTCATCATCAAAGTATTACACACTTATAGAATATTTGAAAAATACAGAAAAGCAGAAAGAGAAATATTCACCCACATTTCCATCATAGTTCACTTTTTGATGTATTTTCTTCCATTTTTATCTATGTATAGTTTTTCCACAGTTGAGACCACTCAGCATTTATAATTTTAATCTTTTTCTTTCAATTTTGACACATTTTCACAATCTTTTCATGAAAAAAGAAAAAAACCTGCAAAAGCCCTGATTGAGAGCAGTCACCCTGTCTCAGTCAGCCACTCCTCTGTCTTTCCTGAGACTCTAAATTTTTAGGAAGACTCAGCAGTCTCTGAATTTTTGTTACTAACAGATAATGATGTATATTTTATTCTGACTTTCTGGTTATTTTTTACCATGACTTGAGGAATCTGAGTCAGGGCCATGCTGGGTCTTTTTTAAAAAAATTAATGAATTATTTTTGGTTGCGCTGGATCTTCATTGCTGGGCGCGGGCTTTCTCTAGTTGTGGAAAGCAGGGGCTACTCTTCACTGCTGTGCACGGGCGTCACCCTGCAGTGCCTCTCTTGTGGAGCACGGGCTCCAGATGCATGGGCTTCAGTTGTTCCAGCACGCAGGCTCGGTGTGGTGCATCAGCTTAGTCCCTAACCGGGGATGGAACCCATGCCCCCTGCATTGGCAGGTAGATTCTTAATCACTGTATCACCAGGGAAGTCTGCGGGGTCATTTTTAGAGCCCACATTATCAAAGTACTGTTAGAAAAATTCATCTAACTCATATTCCTGCCAGAAGTACATAAGTTGGTCCATCTCCAGGCACCCATATAGTGCTGAGAATTGTTATTTTTGTCTTTTAAATGTACGCAGTTAACGCCTCCAGTGGCTGTGTGATGCCTGCTGGGAGCGTTCAGGCCAGAAGGGAGTCAAGGACTTTGAATGAGAAGCAGACTGGGAAGAGCAGGCCAGGCTCTCTGATCAATGAGTGGTGTAGAGGGTGGGTGGGGTCGCTATGAGCTCCTGCTCCATCGAAGACAGTTGGCATCAGAGGGGTCTCTTCTGTTTTATACTTGCAGCCCTGCTCCCCTCCAAGTCCATTTAGCATATAGCTGCTAGAGTGACGGTTCCATATACCTGATCCTGTCACTTCTGTTAAAAAATCAAAATTCCCTTAGCCCTGAGAATCCAATCCAAATGCTTGCAGAGTCTGTGAGGTCCTGTAGGACCAGGGCTGGCAAACTTTGCCATCTCACCTCGAGTCCCTCTCTCCCTCAATATCTAGCTTCCATCCACTCCTGTTTCTCCAACATCAGTGTGCACACAGACCACCCAGGAACTGTTCAAATGCAAGTTTTGCTCAGTAGATCTGGGGTGGGGCCCGAGACACCTACCAAGCTCCCCAGTGATGCCCAGACTGCTGATCCACAGACCACACTTGGAGCCTCGAAGCTCAGATATCTTGTCTCCCATCTCTGGGCTCCTACACCTGGCTGTTGCCATGGCAACACTCTTCCCTCCACAGTTTTACTAGGCCCCCTCCAGCTCGTTTGTGGGTGTTGGCTTAAAATATCAAGGAGGCCATCCCTAAACCACACAGTCAAAGTCAGGCTGACAGCTGATCCTTTGAGCGCTCAGCCCCCATGTAACTACTCATATAGCACCATCCTTCCTGAGCCTGAGGGCTAGGAGCAGGCTCCAGGTCTGTGGTGCCCATCACTTGGATTTCCAGTGCCAAGATGGTACCAGGCCTAAAAAAGGAGCTTCAGAAGTGTTTGTTGGATGGTACAAGACTGGCTAAATGAATGATAGAGAAAGCTGAGATCAGGGACTTCCCTGGTGGTCCAGTGGCTAAGACTCTGTCTTCCCAGTGCAGATGGCATAGGTTTGGTTCCTGGTTGAGGAACTAGGATCCCACAGGCCTCACAGTGCAGCCAAAAGAGAAAAAAGTTAAGTTCAACCATCCCAGGTCCAGAAAAGTAAAAGAGCTTGCACAAAGTTGCAGAGAATTTTTGCAAATTTCTCTAAGCCTAGGTGTCTGGATTTCCAGAAGGGAGAGGAAGCTCAGTGCCAGGCTGTCCCCAGCACTGTTTCAGGCACTTTGCACTGTCCCATTTCATCCTCATATTATATCTCTGGCCCAGTGCTCCGGAATCTTTGGTGTCCTCACTGACAAGATGGGGATGAATCTCTCTGGGCTTTAACTACAGCACGTGGACATAAATTATGTTGTATTAAAAAATAAAAATTAAAAACAAAAACAGGTTGTAAACTGTGAAGGGCTATATGAAGGTAACTTTTATTTCTATGGTTTTCTTGTCTTAACTTGGTTACTGAGGAATGCTGAAAGAGGGATCCAGAGGGGTTTGGGGCCCAGCAAGGCCCAGAGAAGTCAGGCCCCAGGTGGGTAGCTGGGCAGCTAAGAGGGTAGCTAAAGAGAATGGATGCTGAGAGGTCTCCTTCCCCATCTAAAATGGGCCAGGTCCGGTCTGGGGAAGGTGGCGGTACACTGGGAGGGACCCAGGGCTGGAACCCAGGTCTCAGTCCTGGTGAGTCTCTGAAGCTGCTGCCTTGCTTGACCTGCACCAGCTGCCTCCCTTGAGATGCTGGTAGCCCCTGAACTCAGGACCGCGTCTCACTCGTTTCTACACCTCCTCTCAAGCTGGGTGCAGAGCAGGGGCCCAGCAAATGCTCAGTGAGGGGGACTAAAGACGGATGGACCTAACCTGCATCCTTGTGATCAGCACCTGGACCCAGCTTCCTCCTGCACGGCCATTCACACCTGTTCGGGGCCTTCCAGATCCTGAATCTGGGAGCCAACTTGTTTGCGGGGTCGGGGGGTGGGGTATGAGGGAAGAGGAGATGAGGACAGGAGCAGGTGCCTGCTTCCACAGTAGGAGCCTTGGTCCTCAGAGGTACAGTCAGGTGAAGAATGCTGCTCTCCACAGGGAGCCCACAGGAAGCTCCGAGGCCCTCCCTCCCCTCCCCCCCACACCAGGCGCTCTACACATCACATCCGGCAGAGGGGTGCCATGGAGGAGCGTGCAGACCCTGAGCCCAAGACTGCTAGTGTGCGGCTCCGCTGTTGACCTTCAACACCCCCTGAAGGAGTTCACGTGGAGTGAGGCACTCTGTGCTGCAGGGAACCTGGTGGGACAAGTCTTTGAAGTGAAAGTCGCCCAGTCATGTCCGACTCTTTGCGACCCCATGGACTAAACAGTCCATGGAATTCTCCAGGCCAGAATACTGGAGAGGGTAGTCTTTCCCTTCTCCAGGGGATCTTCCCAACCCAGGGATTGAACCCAGGTCTCCCGCATTGCAGGCGATTCTTTACCAACTGAGCTATCAGGGAAATATTTTTAGGAACAGGTTTTATGTTCCCAATCCTTACATATAGGGGAATTTGACATGCTTCCCTGGTGGCTCAGATCGTAAAGCATCTGCCTGCAATGCAGGAGACCAGGGTTTGATCCCTGGGTTGGGTAAATCCCCTAGAGAAGGGAATGGCCACCCACTCCAGTATTCTTGCCTGGAGAATCCCGTGGACAGAGGAGCCTGGTGGGCTACAGTCCGTGGGGCTGCAAAGAGTCAGACACGACTGAGTGACTAACACTTTCACATATCTAGAAAAGCACTAAATCCCTTCACGATGACATCAGATCCTTGTGACTAGGAGAAAACCTCTTGTAAAGTAAGCACTTGATAGCATTGAACTCCGCCTTCAACAAAATCTTATATATTGACCTTCCCCCACTACCTCTTTGGAGCAGTCTCTCAGAGCTATCTGAGGTGCTGCTTTCTGGGGTGGGGTCGTCATTTTGCCCCAAATAAAACAACTCGCAACTCTCAAGTAGTGCATCTTTTTTAGTAGACAGTTAGAACTGGACATGGAACAACAGACTGGTTCCAAATAGGAAAAGGAGTTCGTCAAGGCTGTATGTTGTCACCCTGTTTATTTAACTTATATGCAGAGTACATCATGAGAAATGCTGGACTGGAAGAAACACAAGCTGGAATCAAGATTGCTGGGAGAAATATCAATAACCTCAGATATGCAGATGACACCACCCTTATGGCAGAAAGTGAAGAGGAACTAAAAAGCCTCTTGATGAAAGTGAAAGTGGAGAGTGAAAAGTTGGCTTAAAGCTCAACATTCAGAAAACGAAGATCATGGCACCTGGTCCCATCACTTCATGGGAAATAGTTGGGGAAACAGTGGAAACAGTGTCAGACTTTATTTTTTTGGGCTCCAAAATCACTACAGATGGTGACTGCAGCCATGAAATTAAAAGACGCTTACTCCTTGGGAGGAAAGTTATGACCAACCTAGATAGCATATTCAAAAGCAGAGATATTACTTTGCCAATAAAGGTTCGTCTAGTCAAGGCTATGGTTTTTCCAGTGGTCATGTATGGATGTGAGAGTTGGACTGTGAAGAAGGCTGAGTGCTGAAGAATTGATGCTTTTGAACTGTGGTGTTGGAGAAGACTCTTGAGAGTCCCTTGGACTACAAGGAGATCCAACCAGTCCATTCTGAAGGAGATCAGCCCTGGGATTTCTTTGGAAGGAATGATGCTAAAGCTGAAACTCCAGTACTTTGGCCACCTCATGCGAAGAGCTGACTCATTGGAAAAGGCTCTGATGCTGGGAGGGATTGGGGGCAGGAGGAGAAGGGGACGACAGAGGATGAGCTGGCTGGATGGCATCACTGACTCGATGGACGTGAGTCTGAGTGAACTCTGGGAGTTGGTGATGGACAAGGAGGCCTGGCATGCTGCGATTCATGGGGTTGCAAAGAGTCGGACACGACTGAGCGACTGATCTGATCTGATCTGATCTGATGACCACCAACTAAGGACCCAGAGTGGATGTTCCTCCTCGCTTGAACTCCACGAGAAACCGGAGCCTTGGTACCAGGAGTGGCCCTTTGAGCCCATCTGCTTCCTCGGGGAGTGCAGATGAATTTGGGTAAGCCTCTCCTGGTTTTCGAATCTCCCTATTGGTTGAGATTCTGAGTTTTATTTGGTTGTGGAGCAGGTTACCTGCCCACTTCCAGCTGGAAAGATACTGGAGAGGGCCCGGGTGAAATATCCAGGGTATACCCACTCATGATCTAGACACTGACTTGGGCTCTGTTGAAAAATACTAAGAAATTTCCATGCAGTAGAAAGATACTGGGTGGGAGACTTGCTGAAAGATGCCAGAGAATACCCATCCAGTGAAAAGGCCCTGGGCAGAGGGCATGGATTGAAAAAAACTTGAGGAATACGCAGGGCTCAGCTGAAAGATGCCGAGGTTGTTCTGTTGTAGGGAACTGAGCAGTCTTGGTTGAGTGGTTAGGTAAGAGGCTGATCTGACACTTTCCCTCAGTTAGACTGCCTTTATAGGCTTTGTACGGGTAAAAGTGAGAATGTATGAGAGCTTTGCTCTGAAGAAAAGGGACAAGGCTTCTACTGGCCAGCTATGGTTTTCTCAGGTAACTGAGAGATTTATGGGAGTGGTGAAGGTCTAGTCTTCGAAAAGTACAGTGGTCCCATAGGGAAACTCACCTATTAATTAAAATACTTGCTCGTCTGGGGGTCGCACCTAAGAACTGGCCATTCAGTGACCTGAGCAGCCATCTTAGAGTGCTGGAGGCAGAATCTAAGGCACATGAGAGGAGCTAAAACGAGTCTGAGGTGACTCCTGGAGGAGTTCAGCTCATAGGCCTGCCACACAATTTCACCAGTGATTTTTATCCCTGAAAAATTCAGCTTAAAGTGGAAAACAGAATCTCAAACGCAGAAACAGAGGGGTGTCAGAAGGCCAACCTCTGACTAACATTCCAGCCAGATTCATGTCCAATGCGTATGGAGCTGGTATTTGCAAGGACCTCGTTAATTGGGGAAATTATACTAAAAGAGTTCTCAACCTAAAATGGCCAAACTGGGGCTCTTTTGATATTCCGAAATTGGCATTTTTGTGCCCATGATTAGAAAAGGCCGGCCATACTACTTTGCTTGGTATCTAGAAGTGTATAAGAAAGGAAACTATAGAGTAACTTCTTTGCAGGAAACCAAGAAGAAATTGCTTGAAACTATATCAGAACCAAAAAAGGCTGCTAGCACTGACTCTGCCAGGTCACAGGTCTAGTGGGACTGGGAAGTCACATTTGGCATTTATGCCATTTGACTTTTGATTTTTGGGCAACCACTTTGCCATCTTTTGGGAGCACTCTTACCACTTGGCTTTTGATTTCTGGGCATCCTTTTGCCTTGTTATTTTATTTGGAGTGTGACTCCTGGCTGGTGAGGTTCTGGTTTGGTTTGAGCATGCAGGCATCTGGTACCAACTGCTTGAGCTTGTATGGGAAGTGCTTCCTCTAAGGTTCTACACTCCACCTGGGAACCCCTTGGAAAAAAGTTTCAAATGACTGGTCAACCTATAGCTATGATCCAATGACAAGAAAAGTGACCTAAAAATATCAGATCTTTATTGACACAGGATAGGGAAATGGACTGAAGTTCCCTTATGTCCAGGACTTTTCTCCTATAATCAACAGCCTGGGGCTAAGCAAACTAAGACCCCCACTTCCCCAGAAGAACAAACCTTGTTGGGACCAATCTGCCCTTGTTATCAGGGCCAATTTGAGCACTCAGTTCAGTCCAGTCGCTCAGTCGTATCCGACTCTTTGCGACCCCATGAATCACAGCACGCCAGGCCTCCCTGTCCATCACCAACTCCCAGAGTTTACCCAAACTCATGTCCATCGAGTCAGTGATGCCATCCAGCCATCTCATCCTCTGTCCTCCCCTTCTCCTCCTGCCCCCAGTCCCTCCCAGCATCAGGGCCTTTTCCAATGAGTCAACTCTTTGCATGAGGTGGCCAAAGTACTGGAGTTTCAGCTTCAACATCAGTCCTTCCAATGAACACCCAGGACTGATCTCCTTCAGAATGGACTGGTTGGATCTCCTTGCAGTCCAAGGGACTCTCAAGAGTCTTCTCCAACACCACAGTTCAAAAGCATCAATTCTTCGGTGCTCAGCTTTCTTCACAATCCAACTCTCACATCCATACATGACCACTGGAAAAACCATAGCCTTGATTAGATGGACCTTTGTTATCAAAGTAATGTCTCTGCTTTTCAATATGCTATCTAGGTTGGTCATAACTTTCCTTCCAAGGAGTAAGCGTCTTTTAATTTCATGCCTGCAATCACCATCTGCAGTGATTTTGGAGCCCAGAAAAATAAAGTCTGACACTGTTTCCACTGTTTCCCCATCTATTTCCCATGAAGTGGTGGGACTGGATGCCATGATCTTCGTTTTCTGAATGTTGAGCTTTAAGCCAACTTTTTCACTCTCCTCTTTCACTTTCATCAAGAGGCTTTTGAGTTCCTCTTCACTTCTGCCATAAGGGTGGTATCATCTGCATATGTGAGGTTATTGCTATTTCTCCCAGCAATCTTGATTCCAGCTTGTGCTTGTTCCAGCCCAGCGTTTCTCATGATGTACTCTGCATATAATTTGAGCACTATCAGGTCTAAATTCTGGCTATAAAACTATGATCACAGAAAAATAAAGACGATTTTTGACAGTGTGGTCACAATTCTTTAGACTCCAGAGAAAGCTTAAAAAAAAAATCTCTTTAAGAATTCTTGCCCTGAGAAATAACTCCTCCTATGCCTTGAGACCAGAGTTTTCTAGATAACTTACCCGTTATTGTTCAGTTGTTCATTGGTGTCTGACTCTTTGCAATCCCATGGACTGCAGCATGCCAGGCTTCCCTGTCCTTCATCTCCCGAAGCTTGCTCAAACATGTCCATTGAGTCAGTGATGCCATCCAACCATCTTGTCCTCTGTCGTCCCCTTCTCTTCCTGCCTCCAATCTTTCCTAGCATCAGGGTCTTTTCTAATGAATTGGCTCTTCACATCAGGTAGCCAAAGTTTTGGAGCTTCAGCATCAGTCCTTCCAATGAATATTCAGGATTGATTTCCTTTAGGATTGACTGGCTTGATCTCCTTGCAGTCCAAGGGACTCTCAAGAGTCTTCTCCAACACCACAGTTCAAAAGCATCAATTCTTTGGCGCTCGACCTTCTTTATGATCCCACTCTCACATCCATACATGACTACTGGAAAAACCATTTTTGTTGTTCAGCCCCTCAGTCATGTCCGAGTCTTTGTGACCCCATGGTCCAATGAGTATTCAGGGTTGATTTCCCTTAAGATTGACTGGTTTGATCTCCTTGCTGTCCAAGGAGACTCTCCAAGGGACTCTCAGGAGTCTTTTCCAGCACCACAGTCTGAAGGCATCAATTCTTTGTCACTCTGCCTTCTTCATGGTCCAGCTCTCACAAGTGTATGTGATCACTGGAAGACCACAGCCTTGACTGTAAGAACCTTTAAGAGCAGAGTAGTGTCTCTGCTTTTCAATACACTGTCTAGCTTTGTCATAACTTAAAAAAAAGTAAGCGCTTACAAATCAAGCAATTCTAAATAAGAGATAAATCAACCTAAAAGAATTTCAAGTTCACATGAACTGGGAAATATTCAGTATTAAATCAGTACAGTTCAGTTCAGTCGCTCAGTCTTTTTGACCCCAGGGACTGCAGCACGCCAGGCTTCCCTGTCCATCACTAACTCCTGGAACTTACTCAAACTCATGTCCATTGAGTTGGTGATGCTATCCAACCATCTCATCCTCTGTCATCCCCTTCTCCTCTCGCCTTCAATCTTTCCCAGCATCAGGGTCTTTTTCAATGAATCAGTTCTTCACATCAGGTGGCCAAAGTACTGGAGTTTCAGCTTCAGCATCAGTCCTTCCAGTGAATATTCAGGACTGATTTCCTTTAGGATTGACTAGTTGGATCTCCTTGTAGTCCAAGGGACTCTCAAGAGTCTTCTCCAACACCACAGTTCAAAAGCATCAATTCTTTGGCACTCAGCTTTCTTTATAGTCTAACTGTCGTATCTATACATGACTATTGGAAAAAACATAGTTTTGACTAGATGGACCTTTGCTGACAAAGTAATGTCTCTGCTTTTTAATATGCTGTCTAGGTTAGTCATAGCTTTTCTTCCAAGGAGCAAGCGTCTTTTAATTTCATGGCTGCAGTCACTGTCTGCAGTGATTTTGGAGCCCAAAAATAAAGTCGGCCACTGTTTCCATTGTTTTGCCATCTATTTTCCATGAAGTGATGGGACCAGATGCCATGATCTTAGTTTTCTGAATGTTGAACTTTAAGCCAACTTTTTCACTCTCCTCTTTTACTTTCATCAAGAGGCTCTTTAGTTCTTTACTTTCTTCCATAAGGGTGATGTTATCTGCATATCTGAGGTTATTGATATTCCTCCCAGAAATCTTGATTCCAGCCTGCGCTTCATCCAGCCTGGCATTTCACAAGATGTACTCTGCAAATAAGTTGAATAAGCAGGGTAACAACATACAGCCTTGACGTACTCCTTTTCCAATTTGGAACCAGTCTGTTGTTCCATGTACAGTTCTAACTGTTGCTTCTTGACTTGCATACAGATTTCTCAGGAGGCAGGTCAGGTGGTCTGGTATTCTCATCTCTTTAAGAATTTTCCAGTTTATTGTGATTCACACAGTCAAAGGCTTTGGTGTAGTCAATAAAGCAGAAGTAAATATTTTTCTGGAAGTCTCTTGCTTTTTTCAATGATCCAATGGATGTTGGCAATTTGATCTCTGGTTCCTCTGCCTTTTCTAAATCCAACTTGAACATCTGGAAGTTCATGGTTCACATATTATTGAAGCCTGGCTTGGAGTCTTTTGAGCATTATTTTGCTAGCATGTGAGATGAGTGCAATTGTGCGGTAGTTTGAACATTGTTTGACATTGTCTTTCTTTGGGATTGGAATGAAAACTGACCTTTTCCAGTCCTGTGGCCACTGCTGAGTTTTCCAAATTTGCTGGCATATCGAGTATTAAATACCTGGCATTAATGTTTGTTTATTAATCTAACTAATATATACATGTCTAAGAGTCACTAACAGTAACATTAAGCAGAGTATTTTCATTGTGTCTAGGTTTAATGTAAGTTAAATAGTATATCTGTTACAATTTTGTCAGCAAGGAAATTCCTCAAGTAAAAAAACTTCTAAAAAATATAAATCAGGTGAACTTTTAGATAAACTCTATTAAGAATAATTATGCTTTAGGAATGTCTGTCTAAAATACTCTGTAGATTGGGGTAACTTGAAATTCTAAGGGCTAACTATGGAGAACAGTGTGGAGATTCCTTAAAAAACTGGAAATAGAACTGCTATATGACCCAGCAATCCCACTGCTGGGCATACACACCAAGGAAACCAGAATTGAAAGAGACACATGTACCCCAATGTTCATCACAGCACTGTTTATAATAGCCAGGACATGGAAGCAACCTAGATGTCCATCAGCAGATGAATGGATAAGAAAGCTGTGGTACATATACACAATGGGGTGTTACTCAGCCATTAAAAAGAATACATTTGAATCAGTTCTAATGAGGTGGATGAAACTGGAGCCTATTATACAGAGTGAAGTAAGCCAGAAAGAAAAACACCAATACAGTATACTAATGCATATATATGGCATTTAGAAAGATGGTAACGATAACCCTGTATGTGAGACAGCAAAAGAGACACTGATGTATAGAACAGTCTTTTGGACTCTGTGGGAGAGGGAGAGGGTGGGATGATTTGGGAGAATGGCATTAAAACATGTATAATATCATATAAAAAATAAATAAAAAGCAAGCACTTTTCAGGGGGAAAAAAAAAGAAATTCTAAGGGCTATACTAAACTAAGTAATGGGAGTCTATTGAGTAGCTAGGTCATTTCCAAATAAAATAAGATTTTGAAGCATTTATCACTGAACACTAATTTTCCCCTACAGAAAAACTAAAGAGATTTGGGACTATTAATGAATAATGTTTGGTACCTTCCTAAAATGTTCTCTCTAAGAAAGAAAAGGTTTTTGGAAATAATCACTGGTATTTATGCTCACCAATCTACAGAATGCTAATATAAAGGTCAGTTTTTGGTTGCTTAAGGAAAGTAGGATGTGTGTTTTCAGCAAAGAAGATGCGAGGAATGGAATTGCATTTTATGAAGGGAAAAGCAAGTAGGTCTGACTCACAGGTGGCTGTTTCAGGATGGGAGAACAAAGTATTGGGTACAGAAAGTGATAAGAAGATTTGTGGAAAGCAGACCCCGAGAAAAGAATTTTGTGGGTGGTTAGGACTAAGTTTAAAATAAATTTAATTAAGTTTATGTTTAAATGAAGTTAAAAGTAAGCTGGTACAAAAGCTTAAATTTGGCTTTTCTCTATCTTCAGATGTTGAACTGCCTTGGTAATAGATTTAAGTTTCTTTATCTCTTAAATGGTCTGTTCTGAAATCCTTCATTGTAGAATAATTACTGTTTCACAGTGACCTATAATCCTACCTGACTGAATGTTCTAAGCCTTTTTGATATTTGTTGACAAAACTTCCTGCTGCTAAGTCTATTCAGTCGTGTCCGACTCTGCGCAACCCCATAGACGGCAGCCCACCAGGCTCCCCCATCCCTGGGATTCTCCAGGCAAGAACACTGGAGTGGGTTGCCATTTCCTTCTCCAATGCATGAGAGTGAAAAATGAAAGTGAAGTCGCTCAGTCGTGTCCGACTCTTAGAGACCCCATGGACTGTGTAGCCCACCAGGCTCTTCCATCCATGGGATTTTCCAGGCAAGAGTACTGGAGTGGGGTGCCATTGCCTTCTCCGACAAAACTTCCTAAATAATTCAAATGAAGCACTTTCGGCTTCTAGCTAAGAGGGCCCCTGAAACATCCCAAATGTTATCCTAGATTCATATTGAATACAGAATCACATGGGAAGTATTGCTAAGTGAGTAATAAATCTCGGGTTATATTGTATGGTAAATGTTACTAATTTAGATATATTAGAAACTATATGGAGTTCCTAAAGTTCTGATATATCTTGGTAAATGCTATCAGTCATAATTCTAGCTACTATCTTAAAGTGTTGTCACAGCACTTAACCAAGTTTCGCAAAAATGCTTCCTCCTCAAGAAGATTTATAAAAAGGACTTTTGGATAAATATAAGTTTCTGAACTGGGTAAATAATGAAAGGATTCTAATGGAAAACCTGGTGACTTCACAAAGGTTAACGAAAGGACTGAATGAACTGGCGAACATGCTAATAACTTTTGTGGCTTCTGTATGAAAAATTACTGGTTTGAATCTGTGTTTTCCAGGTGCAAGAAAAACCTTCCCCTCAAATTAATTATGACAATAATTTGCTAAAATTATACTTTAGAAACAAATTGAAACATTTATCTTTTCTCTCTATCTGACCCCTCCAGAAACTGGAAACTCTGCTTCTAGTAACTTTATCAGATAAGCTAGGAAAGTTATATCGATAACAGCTACAGAAATCTCAAGGAATTTTGGAGACCTTGAGAAGGGCGGAATCCACCTAGACCTGTTAGGTGAAAGGTGAAATCTGTGATCAGCCTTTGGTGTGACTTTCTTAGCTCTGAAAGGTTTTATTTTAAAAGTTCAGTCTGAGATGCTATAAAAGCTTTGGCAAAGAAAAAAAAAGCCTATGATCAACTATGCTTACATAAATCATCAGGCCAAATTTATTGACACCACTCCAGGCTTCAGCAACACGTGAACTGTGAACTTCCAGATGTTCAAGATGGTTTTAGAAAAGGCAGAGGAACCAGAGATCAAATTGCCAACATCCGCTGGATCATCAAAAAAGCAAGAGAGTTCCAGAAAAACATCTATTTCTGCTTTATTGACTATGCCAAAGCCTTTGACTATGTAGATCACAATAAACTGTGGATACTTCTGAAAGAGATGGGCATGCCAGACCACCTGACCTGCCTTTTAAGAAACCTATATGCCAGGTCAGGAAACAACAGAACTGGACATGGAACAACAGACTGGTTCCAAATAGGAAAAGGAGTTCGTCAAGGCTGTATATTGTTACCCTGCTTATTTAACTTCTATGCAGAGTACATCATGAGAAACACTGGGCTGGAACAAGCACAAGCTGGAATCAAGATTGCCAGGAGAAATATCAATAACCTCAGATATGCAGATGACACCACCCTTATGGCAGAAAGTGAAGAGGAACTCAAGAGCCTCTTGATGAAAGTAAAAGAGGAGAGTGAAAAAGTTGGCTTAAAGCTCAACATTCAGAAAACTAAGATCATGGCATCCAGTCCCATCACTTCATGGCAGATAGATGGGTAAACAGTGGAAACAGTGGCTGACATTATTTCTCTGGATTCCAAAATCACTGCAGATAGTGATTGCAGCAATGCAATTAAAAGACGCTTGCTCCTTGGAAGGAAAGTTATGACCGACCTAGATAGCATATGGAAAAGCAGAGACATTACTTTGCCAACAAAGGTCCATCTAGTCAAGGCTATGGTTTTTCCAGTGGTCATGTATGGGTGTGAGAGTTGGACTATAAAGAAAGTTGAGCACCAAAGAATTGATGCTTTTGAACTGTGGTGTTGGAGAAGACTCTTGAAAGTCCCTTGGACTGCAAGGAGATCCAACCAGTCCATCCTAAAGGAGATCAGTCCTGGGTGTTCATCGGAGGGACTGATGTTGAAGCTGAAACTCCAGTACTTTGGCCACCTGATGTGAAGAACTGACTCATTGGAAAAGACCCGGATGCTGGGAAAGATTGAGGGCAGGAGGAGAAGGGGACGACAGAGGATGAGATGATTGGATGGCATCATCGACTCAATGGACATGGGTTTGGGTGGCCTCCAGGAGTTGGTGATGGACAGGGAGGCCTGGCGTGCTGCAGTTGATGGGGTTGCGAAGAGTCGGACACGACTCAGCAACTGAATTGAACTGAACTGAACACCTATTTCACAAACAAACTAGTCTTAATTCGGTTATATTTGGTAAAAACAAGGGTAAATTTAGGGAGAAAAAGATGTTTCAATGATTGTTAGATTCCAGTTTGTTAATGGAGGTCTGTATCTACTAAGACTTATTTCCTGGTAGTTCTTTGCTATTATGCTGTATTAATGTAAAATTTAACTGAATTTTTAAAGGACACTCTAAATTAGTTTCTGAAGCTTATCTCAGTAATCTATCTTTGAATGAAGATCAGATACCTCATGACTGTGACCAAGACCAGAAAAAGACATAGTTTAAGGAACTGTCTCCTGCGTGGATGGAAGGACGTTTTTTATCAGAGGAAGCTGCAGTACCCTAGGATGAAAAGAAAATGACACTAGAAGCAGACAGCTTGCTCAAGATGCTGGACCTGATTCATATGATCAGTTATAATGTTTTCTTGACTTCTTGGACCTTTGCCTATAAATCAAATGTTTTCTATCATGGACATGATTCTATGCTAGTTTAAAACTCAATCCAACTGTTGGGTTTGTGGCCAGTTACCTGTGTCTAATACTTCTGGATTACCTTGGTGGATTTTTCCCCTTCAGGGCTCTGACTGGATACCCCCTAGCAAATTTATTTTAGAAAATAATTTAGTCCTGTTCTATCTATTCATGATATTACTGTATGGGATCCTCTCACCTGGCCAGTTAATAATACTTGCTCTGACCCTGGCCATAGATTTAAGTTTTCTCTTAGGGTCACTCAAACTCCAATTAGAATGGCAAGCTAAGTCTCAATCAAAAATTGTAACCTCTTGTCTACTAAAAGGAAAACTTGCACAATTATGGGATGGATCTATATGGTTAACACCAAGCTATGGTCACTTAAGTTTAAAAGCTCCTCTAAGGATAATCAACCTAGTAATATTATGAAACTAGGCTGGGTGCTTTATGAATTATGCCTACTATTACCCTTAGAGAGAGTGACTGATATGGGACTTGGTGGATTTGGGGTTTTAATTAATGGCTTTGGCATCTGGAATGGATAGGAAGGTGTAGCCTGGGATTACCATGAACTCAAGGATATATACATAACAAATTAGAGGTAGCTCAAGCCAATCTAACATTGATGCAAGCTCAATAAGTCAAGACATCTGTATTCTACTGGTATGATCATTTAGCAGCTATTTTTCATGACTTCAATGGGATTGGAGGGTGTAATTGACCATATTGAAGCCTTAACAACTTTCACTCAACAAACTTCAAATGATAGTAACCAGATTATTAGCCTATTGAACTCTGAGGTCTCAATGATGAGAAAGGTGGTACTACAAAACCCTCGGCTGTTGACATCGTTGCAGCATTTCAGGGAGGTACCTGTGCCATAATTCAAACTGAATGCTGTGTTTTCATACCTGATGAATCCTTTAATGTCACACCTTTGATGAACCACAAGAAGAATCAGATTTCTGCCTTAAGTGATTCATTCCCTATTCTTGATAATCTTTTAAAAAACTGGTTTGGAAAAAAAAAACTGGTTTGGTGCAAGAGGCTCATGGCTGAAATATTTAATTATAATTCTGCTAATGTTGTTAGTTGTATTATTTGCATTTTGCCTGTTTTACAAGATTATTGTTTCTTGTATTACCAAGTGTATGACTGAGCCTCCAACGAAAGTAATGTTGACTAAACTTGAAACAGTTGATCAAATGTGTAGCTTGATATGTGATCAATGATTATAATAGTGTAACTCTAGATATAGGAAGATGCAACGAGAGGGAATCTTACTTTTTTGTACCAAAACTAGAAGATAGATGTCCAGAGATCTTTGACTATTAGGACCTAGTCCAATAATAGCTCATTGAGTGGCCTATCAACAAAAACCTTCAGAATCGGGAATGGGCCTTCCTAGCAACACACTCCAGTGTTCTTGCCTGGAGAATCCCAGGGATGGGGGAGCCTGGTGGGCTGCCATCTCTGGGGTCACACAGAGTCGGACACGACTGAAGCGACTTAGCAGCAGTAGCAGCAGCAGCAGTACAGGCCAAAATGGTCATGAAATGCCTTCCCAAGTTTCCTCAGTCAGTAAAGAATCTGCCTGCAATGCAGGAGATCTGGGTTCAATCCCTGGGTCGGGAAGATCACCTGGAGAAGGAAATGGCAACCCGCTCCAGTATTCTTGCCTAGAGAATCCCATGGACAGAGGAGAGGAGCCTAGCAGGCTACAGTCCGTGGGGTCTCAAGGCTTGGAGAGGAAACCACCACCAAGTATGGTTGGTTTATGACCACAAGGGGGCACTGTCAACTCTAAATCGGCACTTGCCAAGAGCTTTGACGCTGACTGAACAGCAAGGGCACTTGCCCTCTGCTTCTGTGGAGATTGAATCCGGTGCTGCTGCAGCTGGTTGACCCTTCAACACCCGCTGAGGGAGTTCAGGGTGGAGTGAGCTACTCTGTGCTCCGGGAGCCTGGTTTGACAGGTCTTTAGGTAGGTGGGTATTTTTCCTTTCATCTCCTCATATCTACAAAAGCACTAAATCCCTTCATGATGACATCAGATCCTCATGACTAGGAGAAAACCTCTTGTAAAGTAAGCATTTGGTTGCATTCAACTTCCCCTTCACCAAAATCTTTTATGTTGACCTTCCCCCACTACTTCTTTGGAGCAGTCTCTCAGAGCTATATGAGGTGATGCCTCCCAGGCTGCAGTCCTGATTTTGCTCCAGATAAAACGTAACTCATAACTCTTAAATTGTGCATCTTTTTAGTTAACAGTTGTGGTGACCAAAATAGGACTCGAACACTTGCAGCTGTCAAGTTGTGCATCTTTTTTACTTGACAATTAACTCACTCAGCTAGGGTGATCACATGTCCCCATTTGCTTCAGCATAATTACTAATAATGACCTCTTTCATGACCAAAAGTGCCCTGCTTTCATCCTACCAGTCCACATTTGGCAGAGGAAAAACTGAGCTGCAGATGGGTGAAGTCACTTGTCCCAAACCACTCCTTTGGTAAATGGTGAAATGTAGAATTTGAGCCCACTTCTGTCTGCCTCCCAAGCCTTTGCTCTGGCCCCTCCCATCCACGTAGATGTCCGGTGTGACTTCACCAGTCTAACTCTGGCCTACCATTGCTTCCCCTCAGGATCCCTACCCCAGCTGTGGAGCCACCCTCCTCCCATAGACCTACCCTGGGGACCTAGCAGGACCTGCAGCGGGGAAACTGGGCCTTGGGTCCTTCCCACCCCTGTGGCTATACTGACAGGTGCCTCAGCATGCTCCATGCTGTTGGGCACTGCTTGGTTGGGGCCCTTAGCTTTCTTCTTGGCCAAGGTCACAACTTGGTGGGGCCTGATCCTATCTGCTGCGCCAGGACTTACCTGAGATGAGCCTGAGGCTGGCAGAGCCTCTTTGCCTTCCCTCAGGCCTTATCTCCCAGATAAGAGTTCTCCCTCTTGCCAGGGAATTCTCTCTCCGCCTTATCACTGAAATCTGACCATTGGCCTCCCAATCCTGAAGCAGCAGCAAACTGGCTCCACCCAGCCTGCGATGCCCTCCCCTTTGCTGATCACCAAGCCTGCCTCCTCCAGGAGGTCTTTCTAAGGACTCATTCATTCATTCAGCAATCCTTCCCCAGTCACTTACTCCCAGGCCTTGGTGACTCTGAAGGAGGTAAGAGTCAGAGGCCTTGAGCCTGGGTCTTATTCTGCTTCAGACCTACTGTGTGACCATGGACAAGACCCTCTCCCATTCAGGATCTCACTTTTCTAAAAGTAGAGCAGTGGTTCTCAAGGTGTGATCTTGGGGTCAGCAACATCTGCGCCATGCAAATTCTCAGGCCCCACCCCAGAGCCACTGAATCTGAAACTCTCTTCTGAAGCATGCTCAAACTGGGGACCCTTCTTTCCATCTCAAATAGTCACTGCTTTAGAATTAACAAGCACGTTCGTGAACATGATTTAACGAGCTTTCCCACAGTGCTGAAAAACTGGTCTCCCCTGCTGAACTGGGCCAGGCATGATGCAGTGATTCAGAGTATGGGGTTTCTGATGCTGGCTTGTTGTCATTGTTTAGTCACTAAGTCGTATCTGACTCTTGATACTCCATGGGCTGTAGCCCACCAGGCTCTTCTGTCTATGGGATTTCCCAGGCAAAAATACTGGAGTAGCTTGCCATTTCCTTGTCCAGGGGATCTTCCCAACCAAGGGATCAAACCTGCATCTCTTGCATTGGCAGGTGGATTCTTTACCACCAAACCACTATGGAAACCCACAATGTTGGCTTAGCCACTTTCAAACATTGTGACCTTACTGTGAATTTCGGTTAAGTCACTTAACTTTTCTGAGCCCCCATTTTTCTTCTGAGGGATGGCACCCACAAAACAGGCAGCTTTTGGTACCAGGAGCCCCAGTGTAACTGAGTGTGTGTGTCCCCACAGGGGGTGTGGCTGACTGGTTGCCATCATCATTGTGGATCGGAGGCTCAGGAGTTATATTAAGATAATTCGCTCAGACTTTTACACTCGTTTTGGTAGGGCTAGAATTCAAACACATCTTCTGGTTCCTCAGATTTGAGAGCAAAGGCCTCCTTAGCAGGCAAGTTGTCTCCTGGCAAGGCCTGGGAGGGAGAGCAGGATGTGACCTTGGACCCAGACATCGCCCTACAACCTGAGCCAGTCACATAACCAGTGAGGCCTCACTTTCTCAAGTGGATGATGGCAAGAACGCGGCCATACCCATCCTAATGCTACCTCACAGGTAATGCTGTGAGCCTCGCCTCCACCCTCCCTCCATCTTCTCCGCCTCTGCCCCAGCCTGCCCCATCCTGGCAACTGGACTTACTGCTGAGGGCAGCCTTCATCTGCTCCTTACTGTTGGCACGGTGGTACCAGGTGACCAGCAGGCCATCCCTTTGGCTGATCTGACCCAAGCTTAGCAGGTAGTCCAGCATGTCTGCGTCAGAGCGGCAGGTCCCATCCTGTTCACAGCCTGGAATCAAGGCCAAGGAGGCCGTTAGCATCAGTTCTTGCCCAAGCCCAAGGCTCTTGTCTGTACATCCTACTAACCCTCTCTGGGCCCTGGGGCCATGTCCAGCCTGCCGTCTAGCATAGACAGTGGACCCCAGAGTCGTCAGTGCTGTGAGAGAGAAACATGTGGGGTCCTGAGCACAAGGATGCTCTGGGCCAGCCTGGGGACATTGGAAAGTTCACTGATAAGGGAATATTTGAGGGAGACCTAGAAGGATGGGTGTGTAAATTTAACCAAAAGAGGGGACTAGGTTATTCCAGACAGAGAGGAAAAGTATAAGCAAAGGTATGGTCATAGGAAATGTGTGGTTGCATAAAAGAATGGCCATTGCTCTGGTACAGATACAGAGAAATGAGATAGGACAAGATTGGAAAAGAGGCCTGTGATCCAGCTGTAAATGACCCTCAGTTCAGTCAGTCACTCAGACGTGTCTGACTCTTTGAGACCCCATGGACTGCAGCATGCTAGGCTTCCTTGTCCATCACCAACTCCTGGAACTTGCTCAAACTCATGTCCATTGAGTCGGTGATGCCATCCAACCATCTCATCCTCTGTCGTCCCCTTCTCCTCCTGCCTTCAATCTTTCCCAGCATCAGGGTCTTTTCAAATGAGTCAGTTCTTCACATCAGGTGGCCAAAGTATTGGAGTTTTAGGATTGATTGGTTTGATCTCCTTGCAGTCCAAGGGACTCTCAAGAATCTTCTCCAACACCACAGTTCAAAAGCATCAATTCTTCTGCACTCAGCTTTCTTTATGGTCTAACTCTCACATCCATACATGACTACTGGAAAAACCATAGCATTGACTAGGTGGACCTTTGTTGGCAAAGTAATGTCTCTGCTTTTTAATATGCTGTCTAGGTTGGTCATAGCTTTTCATCCAAGGAGCAAGCATTTTTTAGTTTTATGACTGCAGTCACCATCTGCAGTGATTTTGGAGCCACCAAAAATAAAGTCAGCCACTGTTTCCACTGTTTCCCCATCTATTTGCCATGAAGTGATGGGACCAGATGCCATGATCTTAGTTTTCTGAATGTTGAGTTTTAAGCCAACTTTTTCACTCTCCTCTTTCACTTTCACCAAGAGGCTCCTTAGTTCTTTGCTTTCTGCTATAAGGATGGTGTCATCTGTGTGTCTGAGGTTATTGATATTTCTCCCAGCAATCTTGATTCCAGCTTGTGCTTCATCCAGCCTGGCATTTCACAAGATGTACTCTGCATATAAGTTAAATAAGCACAGTGACAACATACAGCCTTGATGTAATCTTTTTCCAATTTGGAACCAGTCTATTTGTTTTTCCATGTCCAGTTCTAACTGTTGCTACTTGACCTGCATACAGATTTCTCAGGAGGCAGGTAAGGTGGTCTGGTATTCCCTGGGCGCCGGCAAAAAAAAAAAAAAAATGGGGTATGTGCTGGAGATAGCAAACAAGTTTGTGTTTAGAAAGTGCTCCTTAGTGGCAGGGCGAGCATGGATTGGCGAGAGCAGGCTGGTGGCTGAGATTGTGTGGGAAGGGGTGGGCTGAGGCAGGGGTGCAGCAGGAGAGGGGGAGCTGAGAGGTTAGGGTGAGCAGGGAATGGAGATAGAGGATGGGAAGGAAGAAGCCTCGAGGCACAGGACTGAAGATACAGGCATGAGACAGAAGGAGGTCCCCATGTGGATGGAAGGCCCTTCAGCAGGAGAGGGTGCAGGGGTGTGAGGGTAAGTTCAGCTCAGTCCACTGAGTGTGATGCCTGCATGGCCCTCCAATAATAAGTGTTCATCCAGGAGCATGGAAGGATAGCTGAAGCCTGGTAAAGAGGAAGGGAAACAAAGCTAACGAGACTGTTTATTGGAGATCAAATCTTGGTGGGGCAAGTAGAGCTGTGGATGGAGGATAAGTCAATCCTGAAGGAAACCAACCTTGAATACTCATTGGAAGGACTGATGCTGAAGCTGAAACGCCAATATTTTGGCCACCTGATGAGAAGAGCCGACTCACTAGAAAAGACTCTGATGCTGGGAAAGGTTGAGGGCAGGAAGAGAAGGGGGCAACAGAGGATGAGACGGTTGGATGGCATTACCGACTCAATGGACATGGTGGTGGTGAAGGACAGGAAAGCCTGGCGTGCTACAGTCCATGGGGTCACAAAGAGCTGGACACGACTTAGCAACTGAACAACAACAGGGAGGAGAGCGGAGGCCATCAGGTCTGTCGATGGGAACAGAACCTTATGGGGGCAAAGAGTGAGGGATGGAGGAAGCCAAGCAGATGGCATGACTGGGTGCTCCTACCTGGCAAGGTGGTGTTCTTCTGCAGCGAGAAGCCCAGGACCATCGCGAAGGCGAATACCACAGCCGCACTGACACCGCCGACAATAGCCCACTTCCAGCACCCCTTCTTGTTGGCCATGATGACCCTCTGGGGAGAATACCCCTTGAAGGGTAGTGTCTCCTGAGGCTCTGAGAGCTGGGATCGGGTGGGAGGTAGGAGGCTTAGCAGCACCTAATTCTTTCCCTGGCAGGACAGCTCCTGCAGGCCTGGAATGTCCCAAAGACAGCTTTGGAGGCCCTGCCTACCTTCCTGTGCTCCTCCTCTCTCTCTCCCAGGATCTTAACAGGTCAAGCAGAAAATCCTGCCACCTCCAAAATGAACTTTGAGCACAGTAACAGACAGCAGCAGATGTTAGATGGAGCCCACCACTGCTCTCGCCTGCTGCCTGTCTGCTCCAACCTGAGAGCTGGGGGACTAGGGATCTGGACCGAGCTTGACCTTGCTTTCCTGAAGACCTGGAGGTTTTCTTCCCCTGCATACAAGGAGGCACCTAGTTGGTCCTTCCTTCTTTCTGCCCTATTCCAGAGAGTCACGAAGTTCAGGCAAGGGTGAGTGACAGGAACAGATTAGATGTGCCCAAGGAACATGAATTTTCCTTCCATCCCAGATAGATTATCTACCTGGGATTGAAATTGATAGGACTGGCATGCTGGCCTGGGTGGCTGCTGGCCACTCCTGAGTCCATAGGGGAGGGACTGAGTCACTGCCTGGCACAGAGGGTGTCCTACGGTCCCTGGTATAGGAAGGCAGTTAGAGACTGTCCCTATTTCAGGGACCCTGGAATTTAAATCTGTCCAAGAATCACCTGTCATGTGCATGGGGTTTGGGACTTACAGAGGTGCACAGAGAAATCCAGTAGAGCCCCTTACTCGTGTGTGTGTGTGTGTGTGTGTGTGTGTGTGTGTGTGTGTGTGTAGGAGTGACTAGAAGGATGCCCAGGTAGGCAGATTCAGGGAATCTGGGAAGTAAGGAGAAGCTCAGGGGGGAATTTCATTCAGGCCTCCTCTGGATCATCTCTTAAGAGCTGCTCAGGAAGGAATCGGATGTAGAGGTCTAGGACTCTCGGAAAAAACACAAAGCTGTGAGCATCATTTCCTGCTCAAGGCAAAGAGAGAAGAGGGTGGAGGCAGACTTTGGGGACTACAGACTTCAGGGATGGTGGGGGAAGAGAAATCAGGTAAGTGCTGTGGGATAGAACGACAAGAGGTGGGGAGGACCCAGGAAGCCAATAGAAGGGTCACTTAGAGGAGAAAGGGGTGGTCATCTGTGCCTGGAGATGGAGGCCCATAAAGACAGCAAGGCACTGCCTGACTTGACAGTAAGAGTAAGGGTGATGTTGGAGAGGGCAGTGTCCACACTCCATTTACAGTGAGATGGTCACTTTTTTTTTGGTTACAATATCTAACACTAGACAAATCTCTTTTTTGAAAGAAAAATCTAGAAATCAGCTCTTACAATTGACTAGGCTCTCCATGTATGAACAGCCCTCACTTTGTTGCCAAAATCTTGGCTCTCTGTGCACCACGCCAAACAAAAATATAGAGACAGAATTACTGAGGAGAAGGAAAGAGTGGCTTTACTACTTTGCCTGGCAAAAGGGGATCTTGAGGCTAGGGCCTCAAGAACTGTGTCCCCCTCCCTGATGAGTCAAGAGAGGTTACATAGGCAGGGGTATGTGATAAGGATCAACGCAGTAACAGTCTTCATCTCTTCTTCTGCAAAGTTTCAAAAGGGTGAGGTTGCTGGCAAGATTAGGGTGTGTGCAGGACAAAGGTCCATATAGTCAAAGCTATAGTACTTCTAGTAGTCACGTATGGATGTGAGAGCAGGACCATAAAGAAAGGTGAGCACGGAAGAATCGATGCTTTCAAACTGTGGTGCTGGAGAAGACTCCTGAGAGTCTCTTAGACAGCAAGGAGATCAAACCAGTCAATCCTAAAGGAAATCAACCCTGAATATTCATTGGAAGGACTGATGCTGAAGCTGAAGCCCCAGTACTTTGGTCACCTGATGAGAAGAGCTGACTCATTGGAAAAGACCCTAATGTTGAGAAAGATTGAGGGCAGGAGGAGACGGGGACGACAGAGGATGAGATGGTTGGATGGCATCACCGACTCAGTGGACACGGTGATGGTGAAGGACAAGGAAGCCTGGCGTTTTGCAGTTCATGGGGTCACAAGGAGTCGGATACTACTGAGAAAAGGTCTTAGGTGATCCAGTCTCCTATCTTGATAAGCTTCTATGGTCCCTTTAATCTTGCCTTAGGTGGTTTTGTTGCTGTTCCTTCCTTCATTAGTAACTGTTCTGACAGTTGGAACCAAGAGAAGGTCATGGAGCCTGGGTCTGGCCTATAAGAAATGATGGACATAAAGGCCTCCGTTCCCAGAAGTCCCACAGGGTGCTGCTTGCCATCAGCTTTAGAGTTGTATGCTGATTTAGTCTTTGGGATACTCTTCTGAAGGAAGCATCACTTCCGCATTTCAGATAAGGGAGTGGGAGTCTGTTAGCAGCAGAGCTGGGTTATGAGCCTGGGTCTTTCTGCCCAGCAGATTGTGTGTTGTCCACCCCTGGGAAGGATGCTGGTGGATTCTGAGGCACTTAGCTTAGCTGCCTCTCTTGACTCTGTGGCCTCTGCAGGCTGTCTTTGAGGAAGAGGGACTTTATTCCCCTCTGGCTTTTGGCAGGAGGAAGAGCTCTGGGTTGGTCTCTAGGCCACAAAGAACCCCTTTGCCTATGACACTCCTCATGAGACAGATAATTGATGATGGTACTGAGCCCCACTCTGTGCCTGGTACCATGCTAGCTCTGGGGACCCATCAGCCCCCCGTGACATATGGTAGGAGAGGAGAACATGGGGGTTGTCAGGGGCTCCAGCATCTCTTAGGTGGAGCCACCGTTCTAGAGCTGATGCTGCAGGAGTGAGCTTACAGCCTGTAAAGTAAAAGATGGGCAATAGCAGGGCCTGCGAGTGGAGCCTGATGGATCAAGAGGCACAAGGGAACTGGGAGCACAGGGGAGGAGTCCCAGCCTCCTGGGTGGACCACGTGGCTTTCAGGGGAGCCGTGGAAGACTTGGAGAGCCATAGGGGACCAGGGCTAGGGAAGAATGTTCTAGATGAGGGGGCAGTGTGTGTGGAGGGAGCAGAACATGTGGGAGAAGGACTTGCTTGGGAAGGCAGCTGTGCAGTGGGACTGGACCCCGCCGGGT
This sequence comes from Bos indicus, assembly GCF_029378745.1. Taxonomy (NCBI): domain Eukaryota; kingdom Metazoa; phylum Chordata; class Mammalia; order Artiodactyla; family Bovidae; genus Bos; species Bos indicus. The sequence continues at coordinate 91,889,773 of NC_091762.1, read as the reverse complement.
GGGAGACAGGGATGCTCGGGAGAGAAGGCTGGAGAGGCTAGCAGGGCTGGGTCACCCTGATAAAGAGCTTGACTCCAACCAGGAGGGTTTGTCTGTGGGATAAGCAGGAGAGAGACAGGCTCAGCTTCACATTTTGGAGAATAATTCTGGAAGCTGCTATTGAGGAGTGGCTGGAGGGGTCCCCTCCTGTCCCTAGCCCTGGGGCCATCCAGATTCAGCAACCCTCCACACCTCCCATCCTCCCATTCCCTACCACAGAGCCACATGACCTCCCAGTCCATTCCACTCAGAACCACACAGGTCCACCCAGGCCCAGCCTCTCTTTCCTGGGTTACTTCATTTACCTGGCCCCTTACAGGAAAACTGGGTTCACCTCTCATCAGTGCCAAGTCAAAAGACACAACCAAGCCAAAAATTCAGAGAAGGAAGGATTTATTATTGGTAGCATGTAAGAAAGGATACAGGTATGTTCATGAAGGGGGCTTGCACAGAGGAAAATTCTGCATAGAATTGGGGCTAATGATGACAGAATCTAAGTTTTAGTCGATTGAAACCTTGAAGATAAGGGAAGGTCAACATCATCCCATCCTCCACCTGGGTGGAAGCCTTAGTTCTGGCAGAACTCCCTGTCAGATTGTTTACACATACCCCTTGAGGAAGAACTAGGACTCTGTTTTATCTGAACTATTGTTTCTTAAGGGCTTTTCCTTTGTTCCTACACTCCCTTACTTCCCGTAAGATCGTTGATTACTGAGACCTGTTCAAGGACAAGCATTGTGGCCAGGCTTAGGTCACAAAATGGCTTCTCTTATGTCAAGACAGTCATGCCCAGTTCTCTTTCTCGGGGCATGTCTTCCCTATTATATCTGCTTATACCTTCCTCCTATATGGTAAGGATAGAAATGGAGGTCATGAGGAAGCACCCACGTTTCAGATATGGAACAGTGATCTTTAGAGCTGGTGCTGCAGGGAGTTCTTCCCACTGTGCCCTGAGAGAGGGAGTGGGGATATACAGCCTAGAGGTACCTCGGTGAGGAAAGATATCTGAGTGTTCCTAAACAATCAACACTCACCAGTTGGGGCCCCTGAACCACAGGGAGAATATGACATGGATTCCTCTGAGGCATAGAATCTGGGTGCAGTGTTAAGGCCGTGGGAGAAGAAACTGACCAAGGCTAAGGCATCTGGGAGGCTTCCTGGGGGAGGTGGAATTTGACCTGGACCTTGAAGTTTGGGTCCAACTCTTATATCCATACTTGACTACTGGAAAAACCACAGCCTTGACTAGACAGACCTTTGTTGGCCAAGTAATGTCTCTGCTTTTTAATAGGCTATCTAGGTCAGTCATAACTTTTCTTCCAAGAAGTAAGCATCCTTTAAGTGAGATGTGAGAGTTGGACTATAGAGAAAGCTGAGTGCTGAAGAATTGATGCTTTTGAACTGTGGTGTTGGAGAAGACTCTTGAGAGTCCCTTGGACTGCAAGGAGATCCAACCAGTCCATCCTAAAGGAAATCAGTCCTGAATATTCATTGGAAGGACTGATGCTGAAGCTGAAACTTCAATATTTTGGCCAGTTCTTTGATGAGAACTGACTCATTTCAAAAGACCCTGATGCTGGGAAAGATTGAAGGCAGGAGGAGAAGGGGACAACAGAGGATGAGATGGTTAGATGGCATCACCGACTCAATGAACATGAGTTTGAGTAAACTCTGAGTGTTGGTGATGGACAGGGAGGCCCGGTGTGCTGCAGTCCTTGGGGTTGCAAAGAGTCAGACATGACTGAGTGACTGAATTTACTGACTGAAGGTTGGATAGGATTTCTTAGGGAGAAATTTCCCCTAAAAGAAGTGATCATTCTTTCTTTAAAAATCGTTTCAGCAACTGGTTGCTTTCATTCAATTCAAGACTTTTTTAGTGCACATTTATTACCAGAATTTTGGCTTTTTTTGGTGGATGTGTTAATTTAGTGGCTTAAAGAGCACATTTTTAATCTTCCAGTCCCTCTAGGCCAAAATCAACATAAGGTGTGGCTGAGTTTCTTTCTGAGGCCCTAGGGGAGAATCTGTTCCCTGGTCTTTTCCAGTTTCTAGAGCTGGCCTGCATCCTTGGTTCTTAGCCTTATTCCTGTATTTCCACAGCCAGCAAGGTTGGGCATATTAGCATCTCTCAGTCTTACTTTCTTCTGCCTCCCTCTTCCACTTAGGACCTTTATGGTTAAATTAGGCCCACCCGGATAATCCAGGATCATCTCTCCACTTTAAGGTTGGCTAGTTAAAATCTTAATTCCATCTGTAATCTTAATTCCTTTTGCATATAAAGTAAGGTCACGGGTTCCAGGGATTAAGATGTGGCTGTCTTTGGGGGGCCATTATTCTACCTGCCATGGCAAGGGTTAGCTTTTATTTCCCCCTTTTATTTTATTTTGAGCAGCAAGGCAATCAACAGACTCTTTCCTCACACCAAAAAAGAAAAGAAAAGAAAAGCCAACTGGTGTTCACAACTGTCATTGTAAATTTGTAATAAATCACTCAAAATGCTTAGTTTCCAAGAGAAAAGTGGTTACCGATTCCTAAGAATGCAGCGTTGAAATGATTTCCTGTACTTAGAGGCCTCTTTCCTGTGAAAATTGCCCGCTGTCATTTCATATCCTTGGACTCTGTGGACTCACATTGTCCTGAAATCCCTTTAGAGGGTGACTGTCCAGGAGGCAGGATCTATAACTTTAAAGGACATTCAGTTCACTTTTACTGAGCACCTACTCTGTGCCACTTACTGTGTTAGATATTGGGGATAGAGACACCAGTATGGCACAGCTGCTGCCCTAATTGGATCATATATTGTTTTTAAAACCAAACACTAGTAAACTAATAATATATACATATTGTAGATTTTGAAGAAAAACCAAAGGTAGTAAAAAAAAGAAAGAAACAACAATAATACTGCCATCCTGGGAAAGTTATTGTTAAAGTTGTGATGGATATTGTTCTAGATTTTTTCCAGGCATATGTAGTATATAAGCTTTAAAACCAAAAAACAACCTTCAAAAAGAATTCTCTTGTAAAACAAAAGAAAAAAACAAGGGAACAAAAAAAAGGAATTGTCTTGTGATACTGTTCTGTATCACATCCCAACATTTATCGTACTTGTTCCGTTTTAAGGTAGTATCATCTGCCGCAGAATATTTAAATTTGCCTGTTTAAAGAAGGCTGGAGTTCCACGGCTCGTGGGAGACGGCGCAGCTCAGTGCACAGGCTCTGGGCTGCCTGTACTTCCTTCTGACACCCACTAGCTGTGTGACCTGGGGCAGTCACTTCACCTTTCTGTATCTCAGTTTCCTCATTTATTACCTTGTAGGGTTGTTGTATGGGTTAAATGAATAAACACATGTAAATCACTCGGGACAGTACCTGGTACCAACCAAGTGCTTGATAAAGATGATGTGTTGTTGTACATGTGTGTACATAGTTTATAAAATATGAGTTTGTAATCTGATTTTTCCCCACATATATAATATGAGCATTTCCCTATATGATTACATTTATCATTAAAAAAAAAAAACTATTTATTTATTTGGTTGCACTGGGTCTTACTGGTGGCCTGCAGGATTCCTCTCTTCTTTTAGGCATGTGGGATCTAGATCCTTGACTAGGGATCAAAGCTGGGCTGCCAAGATTGGGAGTTCAGAGTCTTGGCCACCGGACTATCAGGGAAGTCCCCCAATTTTCCCTTTTAATAGATGCATAAAATCTCATTCAATGGCTGTTTCCTTAGTTTATGGAACCATTACCTTCCATGTTGGATACCTGGATTGTTTACAGTCTTTTGTTAATAAGCAAATGCTCCAATGAGCCTCTCTGGCCATATTCCTGATGGTGTTCTAGGCCTGATTCTCAGAAGTAGAATTGCACATTTTTAAGGCTTTTGGAATCTGCTGTTAAGATTTCATTCCCGAAGATTTACATCAGTGTGGAGCTGCATGGTTGGGTGGGGTTTCCACTGGGGGAGAGGCAAAGAGCAAGTGGCATTCCAGATAACCGGCAGGATGACCCAAGGCTCAGAAGGAGGGAGCACAGGACATCCTAGGGGAACTGGGGGTAGGCTGTTAAGTCATGAGGTTTGAGTGAGCCTGTGGTGGGGCAATAAGGCTGCAGGGTGGAAAAAGTCATCTTTGATTCACTGGTGATGGGCAGGCTGTGGTGTAGCATGAATCAGGAAAAGGTTAACGGAAATAGGGAACCCAGCGAAGAAGCTCTTGTTAGAAGCCAGACAAGGGACTTCCCTGGTGGTCCAGTGGTTGCGAATCCACCTCCCAGTGCAGGGGACAGAGGTTTGATCCCTGGTATGGGTACTAAACTCCCACATGCCGTGGGGCAAGTACGCTTGTGTGCCACAACTAGAGAAAGCCCACATGCCACACACACATACAAAAAACAAGCAAAAGAGGAGATCTGAATTAGGTGTGAGGAAAGGGGAGGATCTGTGCATATTTTCATCAAAGAATCTTTTGGACCTGAAAACTGACACCACGTGGAGGAAGGAGGAGAGGGAGGGAGGAGTCAGAGGCTTTGCTGGAAGGTTTCAGCCTGTCTCTTGGAGAATCAGGGACCACTGATAGAAATAAGAAAGCTGGGAGGAGGAACGGGTTTTGTGGGAAGAAGATTCAAGTAAGACGTGCTGAGTCACATCCGGTATGTAGATGGTGAACAAGCTGGGGCGGGAAGCCCAGGGATGGGGCTATGTTAGTCTCAGCCCAGGGTGTCCGCAGATCCACTCCTGGCTCTTCCCTGGCCCTGCACTGAGTTCAACCCTGCCCCCTTGTCTGCCTTCCAGCTGCGTCAGCCAAGGGGTGGTACTGGCAGGAGTAGTGTTACCAAAGGTGTGCACTGAGGGGTCCGGCTGCTCACCACTCAAAAGACAGTAAACAGGCCAGGTTGGTGGAAAGGAAAGTTTGTTTATTTCAGATGCCAGCAACTGGGGGTGGGGAAGGTGGCAGACAACTATCCAAAGGCCAACTCACCCCCTGACAAGCAAGGTGGGGGGAGCTTTTATAGACAGAGTGGGGGCAGGGGGTTACATGCAGAAACAGTACAGTCATCTCTAACACTCATCTTCAGATTGGTCATCTGACTACCATCATCGCATCATCTTGGTTGTCTTAGGTACAGTTTTTCTTCGGTTCAGGGGTGCACTTGTTCCCATTTCTTTGCATCAGTTCTCAGAATTGTGGCAGCGCCAGGCCTGGGGACAGTCTGGTCATCATATAGTTAACTTCTCTGCCTGGTGTTCTGGTATCTATAAGACAGCTCACAGGATATGGCTCAGAATATTATCTATAGCCTTTGAGAAAGAACTGAAGATTCTTGGGCTCATAAGTCATATGCTTAATGACTACATTATTGTTATTTGGTCTCCTTTGACTGTTTTCCTTTGTTTCAGCATTTCTCACTTCTCTGATTAAACGTATTCTCTGACTAAAGTTTTGCACAGACAAAGGGCAGACAGAGAACATGGTGGGGGTTGGGGGCAGGAGCCATAAGGTCCTGCTCCGTTTCAGTAGGCGGGGTGGGAGAAGGGAGAGACAGTCTGTCTTGTCATCCCTTTCCCTCTGCTTAAGGGAACATGTCTAGCAATGAATGGCTCCTACGCCCACTCTGGCATCCCTGCCTCCTGCTCATTTGGCTCCTCAGCTATCACCATGAAACTGTTTTCTTTTTAAAATTATTTTTTGGCCAAGAGGCATGCAAAATTAGTTCTCCACCCAGGGATCGAACCTATGTCCCCCTGGAGAGGAAGCAGGAGTCTTAACCACTGGACCACCAGGGAAGACCCTGCTTCTTCTGTTTTAAACATTACCTCTGTTTTAAATACATAGTGTGGTTTCTTGTTTTCCAGGATGGACCCTGACTGAGCCAGGAGTCACAAACATGGATACCATAATTAAAGGAAGGAGTATGGATAAGGTCCCAAGTGAGAGAGGGGAGACCCAAGCCTAGAATCCCAAGGGACACAAAAGAAAGGTGCTGGGTCGGGGGGCGGGGAGGATGGGGACACTGAAAGGGACACGAGAGAAAAAGAAATCTGGGGCAGGGAGAGAACCAGCAGAGTGAAGTGCTCCAGAGATCAAGGAAGGAGGATTCCTAAGTTTGAGCATCATAAAGCAGATGCTCTAGGGAAGGCAGAGAATGAAGATCGAGGACAAGACTTTCAACTCAGCCATATTATCAGAGGCAGAACCCCAGTGGAGAGGAGGTGGCAGAGAACAGATTAAGTGTTAAAGAACAGGGCAAGAGTGAGGTTTGGGAGGACAAAGTGAGAGTAAAACATTTCTTCAGGAAATACTTACTGAAGTATTGAAATACTTGCCAAGTATATTTGGTACCACGTATGGGCCAGGCCTCAGGTACCTGGTGTGCAAAGATACATAAGATGTGGTCTCTGTTCTTAAAGCATTCTCAGTGCAGAGAGGGAAGCAAGTTTCCAGAGATTTATAGCACACTATAATACAGTTCTGATCTATGCTGCAAGAGCAGAGAGAAAGTCCTGAGCTGTGGGGAGGGGCCCAAGGAGGACTTCCTAGAGAAGGTACCACTGGCTTTTGACAGATAAGTAGGAGTCATGCAGATGGAATGGGGATGAAAGGGAGGAAGAAAGCACTCTGGATGGAAGCAACAGCCTGAGAAAAGGCAAAAAGGTAAGAAACGTTACTGTGAGTTTGGGGGAACCGCTGTGTTGCTAATGCAGAAACTGTAGGAGGAAATGGTAGGAGATGAGACTGGGAAATGATTCCAGTGGAATAATTTCCAGTGGGAGCCAGAGGCAGTGGGAGATTCACTTCGATGTGCTAAAACAGAATAACAGACACCCTGGAATCCTGCATGCAGTGACAATATTTTCAAGAATGAGGATGAAATATTTTTTGTAAACAAAAACTAGCAGAGTTTATCACTAATAAACTGTTTTCTAAAATTTTTACTTGTTTATTTTATTTTTGGTTCTGCTGGGTCTTCATTGCTGCATGTGGGCTTTCTCTAATTACAGTAAGTGAGGGCTACTCTTCGTCGGGGTGCACGGGCTTCTCTTCTATTCTCTTGTAGCTGAGCAGGGGCTCTAGGGCACACGGGTTTCAGTAGCTGCAGCTCCTGGGCTCAGCAGTTGCACTTCCTGGGCTCTAGAGCGCAGGCTCAGTAGTTGGTGTGCAGGGGCTCATACTCCTGGACCAGAGATCAAACCTGAGTCCCCTGCATGGCAGGCTGACTCTCAACCCCAGGACCACCAGGGAAGTCCCATCACTAATAAATTCTTATTGAATTTATTAGGGCTATTCTTCAGGTCTTTCGGGAATGGCTCTAGTATTCCTATATTCTTGCCTGGAGAATTCCATGGGCAGAGGAGCCTGGCAGTCTCACAAAGACTTGGACACGACTGAGTGACTAAAACTTTCACTTTTCATTCTTCAGGCAGAAGGAAATTGATCCCAGATGGAATATCTGAGATTAAATTTTAAAAAATGATCACTATTGAATCAAACTTGGGTCCGCTCGCCCCCTTGTGTGCAGTAAAGCCAATCTCCTGACACTGGGTTGCGGTGAAGGAAAGTGCAGTGTCTGTTACCTGGCACCGAGCAAGGACTTTAGGCAGTTAGTGCTTAAAAGACCCAAACTCCCCAATGGCTTTAGGGAAAGGATTTTAAAGACAGGGTGAGGGAGGCAGATGGTGGGGTGTGTGATCAGTTGGTAGACATTCTTCCGATTGGTTGATGGTGAGGTAGTTGGGGGTCAACATCATCAACCTTCTGGTTCCAAGCAGTCTGGGGTCTACATGCTTGTGGACAGCACACAGTTAACTTCTTCCACCTGGTGGAGGTTTCATTCTCTGCAAAACAGCTCCAAGGACATGGGACAGGATATTATCTATAGCCCTTGAGGAAGAATGAAAGGTCCTTGACTTTGTTTAATGTGCTCAGTCATTCAGTCATGTCTGACTCTTTGCGACTCCTTGGATTGTAGCCCACCAGGTTCCTCTGTCCATGGGATTTTTCCAGGCAAGAATACTTTAGTAGGTTGCCATTTCCTCTTCCAGGAGATCTTCCTGACCCAGGGATTGAACCCTAGTCTCTGTGTCTCTTGCATTGGCAGGCAGATTCTTTACCACTGTGCCACTTTGGAAGCCCTTTGTTTAATGGCTAAACTTATTATTTTGTCTTGCTTGACTTTTCCTTTTCTTCTGCACTTTCTCATTTCTATAATTAAATTTATTATTTGGAACTTGTGTAGGCCTAGGAGGCTAAAGAGACAGGTGAAGGAAAAAAACAAGAGACAGGTGAAGGAAAAGGAGGGGATGGTTCTGTCCCAGGAAGGCCCGATAGAGTCCTGCTGCTTACATGATCAGACAAAATATTTGTGGAGTAGTGGTTAAATCTGAAGATTCCCAGGTGGCATTAGTGGTAAAGAACACCTGCCAAGGCAGGAGATGTGAGAGACCTCCTTTCGATCCCTGTGTCGGGAAGATCCCCTGGAGGAGGGCACAGTAACCCACTCCAGTCTTCTTGCCTGGAGAATCCATGGACAGAGGAGCCTGGAGGGCTATAGTCTATAGGGTTGAGAAGAGTCAGACTTGACTGAAGTAACTTAGCACACATGCACACACAGTGGTTAAATCTAAACATCGATTGCATAAAACCATGATATCTAATTGCTGCTGTTTTTCAATTGCTAAGTCATGTCCGACTCTTTGTGACCCCATGGACTGCAGCATGCCAGGCTCCTTTGTCCTTCACTATCTCCTGGAGTTTGCTCAAATTCATGTCCATTAAGTCGGTGATGCTGTCTCACCATCTCATCCTCTACCATCCCCTTCTTCTTTTGCTCTCGATCTTTCCCAGTATCAGGATCTTTTCCAATGAGTTGACTCTTTGTATCAGGTGGCCAAAGTATTGGAACTTCAGCTACAATACAATACAAGCTGAAGCTGTAGCTTCAGCTTCAGCTTCAGCTACCAATACTTCTAATTGGTAGGATTTAAACATCAGAATAGGACTAAAATAAAAGATAACAATGGTATGTAAGTTGGCTGATTAGTGTTAAACTCTTCTGCTGTCTCTTGTTTCTTGATTTTTCTGAAAGAGGATTGCAGATAACAGTATTATCTGTTATATTTTGGATATTTTGGAGTATAATTTTGGATTTTTCTATTTAAAGTATGCACATTAAAATGGCTAGAGTAATTGTAAGGAATAGACATAGAATATGTAAATTTCATACAAATAGAAAAGGTGGGGGGAAGGAGTGAGAGAAGAAAGGCAAAATCAGTAATCCTAAAGAAAGGAAAAAAGAAAAAATATTAAAGAGGAGAGATTCTATTGTATTTCCAGTAATGTCAAGGTAGCTCCTATCAGACCAACCCCCTAGAGATAACAATTATGAACTTTGGACAAAATATGAAGAACAACTAACTACCTGGAGGCTCTGGAAAGAGATTAAAAGGAGGAAGAGACTGGAAGAGAGCCAACATTTAGAAGAAGGGACAGCCACCACATGCAAAAACATATAAAAGCTCACAAACTTAATATTGAATCAAAGAAGCCAGAAGCAAAAGGGTTTGTACTGTATAATCCCATTTGTATAAAGTGTAGAAGCAGGCCAGTCTAAAAGACCTGTAAGAAATCAGGCTAGCAATTACCCTTAGTGCAGGAGATCCTGACTGGAGGGTTTCTGGGATCCTGGTAGTTCCTGTTTGTAGATCTGGGTGCCCGCTACACGGGTGTGCTCTCTTGGTGAAGTCATCCAAAATTGACTTGGTTTGTGCAGTTTTCTGCCTGTATATCATGCTTTGTGTTAGCCATTCAGTTGTGTCCTACTCTTTGCGACCCCATGGACTAGGGCCCGCTAGGCTCTGTCTGTGGAATTCTCCAGGCAAGAATACTGGAGTGGGTAGCTATTTCTTTTTCCAGGGGATCTTCCTGACCCAGGGATTGAACCAGGGTCTCCCGCATTGCAGGAAGATTCTTTACCGTTTGAACTACCAGGGAATGTGACATATATATGATGCTTTAGTGCATACTTTAAAAGTTGAAAAGGAAGCAGAAACAGGGTGGATAGGCAAGCAAAAGCAGACTGTGAAGAGACCAGACCAGGAGCATGGACATGACCTGGCTGCAGAATGCAGGTGGCTGGCAGAGGGGAGAGCCTGTCCTGCAGGACACTACTGAGAAGACGGGCCAGAGTCTGGGCGTCTGACATTAAGGCCCTCAGCCAGGATGAATGGGGTGGAGTTGGGTGACAAACTTTGTTTTCTTGGGCTCCAAAGTCACTGCGGACGGTGACTGCAGCCTTGCAATTAAAAGACGTTTGCTCTTTGGAAGAAAAGCTATGACAAACCTAGACAGCATATTAAAAAGCAGAGACATCAACTTGCAGACAAAGATCTGTATAGTCAAAGCTATGGTTTTTCCAGTAGTCATGTACGGAGGTGAGAGTTGGACCATAAAGAAGGTTGAGCATTGAAGAATGGATGCTTTTGAATTGTGGTGCTGGAGAAGACTCTTGAGAGTCTCTTGGACAGCAAGGAGATCAAACCAGTAAGCCCTAAAGGAAATCAACCTTGAATATTCATTGGAAGGAGTGATGCTGAAGCTGAAGCTCCAATACTTGGGCCACCTGATGTGAAGAGCCAACTCATCAGGGAAAAGACCCTGATACTGGGAAAGACTGAAGGCAGGAGAAGGGGATGACAGAGGATGAGATGGTTGGATGGCTTCATCAACTCAATGGACATGAGTTTGAGCAAACTCTGGGAGATGCTGAAGGACAGGGAAGCCTGGTGTACTTCAGTCCATGGTGTCGCAAAGAGTTGGACCTGACTTAGTGACAGAACAACAACAATTGAGTTGCAGGGTGAGGGGATTTTATGAGAAGACTTGAATGCCAGGTGAGGAAGTCAGACTTTGTCTGAGCTAGTCTGAGCTAGGTCATTTCCAGGCCGTGGTGGAGGGGCTGAAGATGCCTCCTTCTTAGAAAGGACATCTCCCTGCTTCTTCTGACTGTGTAGACATAGAAGGGGCCTCATTGGCTGGGAACTCTGAGTCATGGTGACCTCACAAAGACTGCAACACCAGAGCTGGGGGTGGGGGGGAGCCTAGGTAAGCAGAGGGGTGGCTCTGGGAAAGTCCCAGGGGTGGGGGCAGCCGCCACAGCCTCCACAAGGCAGTTACCACCTTGACCCCACCCCACTGGGTAAAAGTCTCCCTCTGGCTGTAATTCCACTCTTAGAACTTCGTACCTTTGACTTAAGGCTGAATTTTCTGTTACCATGTGGATGCCCCAGGTGGAGGTAATGCATTGAACTTTTACAACAGTTGCTTAAAGCTCATGGACAAAGCATTTAGGCTAACAAGTTCTGAGAATACGGTGGGTGGGAGTCTGGGGGAGGAGAGGGAGAGTGAGATCCAGGGAGGGAATACCATGGACTAGGGGGAGAGGGTGCAGAGAACTGAAAGCCAGACTTGGTCTTTTTCTCAAGGCCACCACCCAACCGTCACCCATAGGGAGGAAGGGACAGTGAGGATGGACATTTACTGGGGGAATTGCTGGGGGCCAGATGCTATGAAAATTCCTATGTGCGTTATCACATTTTATTCTCTATACTTATCTCATGAATTGAGCATTAAGATAGTCATGCAGTGTGGGGAAGCTTCCTTCCCTGACTCACACCTCTGGTGAGAGAGAGGGCAGGTTTTGAATTCAAGTTCAGCTGACTCCAAAGCCCTGGATTTGTGCATTATAGCTGGGCATTAGGAGAGATGTGTTGTTTTCACTGGATTTTTCCTGTAGGATAGAGACCTAAGAGGGTTTCCCAGGTGGTGCTAGTGATAAAGAACCTGCTTGCCAACGTAGGAGACATGAGATACAGGTTCAATCCCTGGGTCAGGAAGATCCCCTGAAGCGGGTGGGGTATGGCAACCCACCCCAGTATTCTTGTCTAGAGAGTCCCATGGACAGAGGAGCCTGATGGGTTATAATCAGTGGGTTCGCAAAGAGTCAGACACAATTGAAGTGACTTAACACATCACAGAGCCTAAGAGCGGCAGAGGGAATAAGGAATGAGAAGTGGGAAGATGTGGTCTCACTGAGTGACTCATACCTCGGAAATCTCTGGGATCCTGTAGGGAAACTTGTGAGCTAAGTATACCTGGGTTTGAATCCTTCCTCTGCCACTTGCGGGAGGCTTTGTAAAAATCTACTTATGTCCCCTGAGCAGTCTGAATTGATGTGCCAGTAAATGAGGATGATGGTACCTGTCTTGAAGAGTTGTCATTCATTCATTTCCTTATTCTGTTAATGTTTTCTGAATCTTCTCTGGGTACTAGGCATTGTCTTGGGAAAACAGGGGTAATAGATATCCACGAAGCTCATTTTCTAAACTGGAGACACACAGGTAAACAGAGCAATTCTCTGACACAGGTGATCACATGAGGAGGGCACCTCAGCCACATTTGAGGGTCCTAGGAACGTTCCTAGAGGAACGGAAACCTAAACTGGCATCTGGAATGTGACTAGATGTTAGCCAGGGGAATGATGAAGTGGTGGGCAGTCTGGGGGAAGTCTTCAGGAAGAGGAAAGGGTATTTGCAAAGGCCCCATTGGAAGCACCAGAAGAAGTTTGAAAGGGGCTCAAGCATGTGGCTTGGAAAGGGATGGATGTAGCTGAAGAGATGGAGGGTAAGGCCTGTGGGCTGAGGCTCTTGGCAAATGAAACACAGATGTCAGATTGAAGGTCTGAGTGTCTCCACTTGTGGCCTTTCCATCAGCTTTATGATTATCACTTTGGGGAGGAGTGGAGGGGCTTGATAAATGCTTATTCCTGGGTCCCCTCAGAGCTACAAAGTGGAATTTCTAAGGATGAAGCCTGAGAATCTTTTTTTTTTTTTAATCAATTAGCTGTTATTTTTGTCTGTGCTGGGTCTTCTTTGCTCTGAGTGGGCTTTCTTTAGTTGTGGCGAGCCGGGGCTGCTCTCTAGCTGCAGTGCTTGAGCTTCTCATTGCAGTGGCTTCTCTTGTTGCAGAGCACGGCCTGTAGGGCTCTGTGGGCTCCCTCGTTGTGGCTTGAAGGCTTAGTTGCCTTGAGGCATGTGGGATCTTCCCAGACCAGGAATCAAACCAGTGTCCCCTGCATTGCAAGATGGATTCTTAGCTACTGGATCACCAGGGAAGCCCTGGGAATCTGTCTTTTAGAAAATATAACCCACACCCCCACAGTCTAAAAAGCCATGAAAAGTCACAGAGGGGTTCTAAGAGGGGGATGGCATGGTTGAATTCACACATATTTTTCCTTTATCTGTTATTTTTGGCCACACTGTGTAGCATATGTGGGATCTTAGTTCCCCTACCAGGGATCAAACCCATGCTGCCTGCAGTGGAAGCAGGGAGTCTTAACCATTGAACAGGAAAGTACTGTCTAAGAGTATCTTTATTTCCCCTCATCCTTGAAGAATGACTTTGCCAGTTACAAAAGTTGTGGTTGACTTCTTTTCTTTCAGCACTTAAAAAATGGGTACCACTTCTTTCTGGCCTTCATGGCTTCAGATGAGAAATTACTCTCATTCAGATTAGTGTTCTTCTATAGGTAATTCTCTCTGATTGCTTTTAAGATAATTTTTTCAATGCTTTTAGTTTTCAGAAGTTTAATCATGATGTATTTTGGCATGGGTTTCTTTGGGTTTGTCCCATTTTGGATTTTCTTATCTTCCTGAATCTGTATGTTTGTATCTTTCCTTAAGTTGGGAAGTTTTCAGCCATTTCTACTTTGGAAATTTTCAACACTTTTTCTCTTCTCTTTTCAGAACTCTGATGATACGAATATTAGATATTTTGTTTTGTTCCACAGATACCTGAGAATCTGTCCAGGTTTTTTTCAGTCTATTTTGTCTCTGCTGTTCAGGTTAAGTAAATTTTATTAGTCTGCCTTCAAGTTCATTGATTCTATCTTGTTATCTTCACTTTACTATTGAGCTCATCCAGCAGCAAGCTAAAATTTTTTTCAGTTATTGAATTTAAAAAATAATTTCTATCTTAATTTTGGTTACTGTATTTTTAAAATAACTTTGATTTCTTTGTTGGGATTTTCTATTTTATCATTAGTTTCAAGAGGATTTGTACTTGCTTGTTGAAGTATTTTTATGGCTGCTTTAAAGTCATTTTCACAAATTCTGACATCTGTTTCATCAGGATGCTCTTTTCCTAGTCTTTGGTATGACAAGCAATTTTTTATTGTGTCCTTGACATTTTGGGTATTATGTTAAGAGATTCTTGAGCCTATTTAACACTTTTATTTTGGCAGGTTAAGGTTTAGGGTGTAGGTTCTGGGCTACTTTGCTAGAGCACTAGCCTGCTTTGTTCTTCAGCTATTGGAGCTCCTGTTTATTTGTACTGCTGTTATCTGCAGGGGAATGAGGCACTTCTCTGGGCCAACTGTGTCCCTGTGGGGTTCAGGAGCTGTGGGCCCTAGTCACTTTTCTGCCTTTCAGTGGCAGGCCCATGATACAAGGCTCTACTCTCACTGCCACTGCAGATGGATTAAACTGCTGCTGCCCTGGGCATGGAGTAGGGAGTGGGGCTCCCCCCGGGGCTCGCTCTTTGTTGGGCTTCTCTTTCTGGTCCTTTGGTCAGAGAAAACAGGGTTTTCTTTTCTTGCAAGTGTGTTTATGCTCTTGGCAGATCTGTGTTACAGGCCTCTCTGGTACCCAGTCTGGAATATATGGGAGATAAGAAGAAAACCCTAGAGAACTCACCACCTTGTCATCCCTCCAGCCCTGGGGTTTCTAACTAGTCCACTGCCTTCTTTCTAGATTTGAGTCCTTTTTTTGGTTTGTTTTTGGTTGTCTGTTGAACTATTTCCAGGATATTTAGTTGTATTTACAAAGGAAGAGCATGGAAAAGTGAGTCTATGCCCTCTTGTCTGTTCAGTTCACTTCAGTTCATTGGCTCAGTCGTGTATGACTCTTTGCAACCCCACGGCCTGCAGCACACCAGGCCTCCCTGTTCATCACCAAATCCCTCAGCTTGCTCAAACTCAAGTCCGTTGAGTCAGTGATGCCATCCAACCATCTCATCCTCTGTCGTCCCCTTCTCCTCCTGCCTTCAATCTTTTCCAGCATCAGGGTCCTTTCCAGTGAGTCTATTCTTTGCATCAGGTGGCCAAAGTATTGGAGCTTCAGCTTCAGCATCAGTCCTTCCAATGAATATTCAGGACCGATTTCCTTTAGGATTGACTGGTTTGATCTCCTTGAAGTCCAAGGGACTCTCTCTTATCTGTTACATGCATTAAAAAAAAAAAAAAAAAAAGCTGTTGTACAAAACACATAGCATAGGATTTACCATCAGTGACAATTGGTACCTTTATAATGTTGCACAATTATCACCATTATCTAGCTTCAGAATATTTTTGTCACTCCAAAAGGAAACCCCATACTCATTAAGAAGTCACTTCCCATTCTCCCATTTCTCCTGCTCATGACAGTCTGTCTGCTTTAATCTGCTATTAATCTCTCTAGATTTGATTATCTAGATAGACCATATAAATGGAATCATACCATATGTGATTTTTTGCATCTAGCTTCTTTCACATAACATAATATTTTCAAAGTTTACCATATTTAGCATGTATCAGTACTCAGTTCTTTTTATGGGTAGATAATATTTCATTGTGTGGATATACCATGTTTTTTTTTTTATCTGTTTACCAGTCAATGGACATGTTGGTTGTTTCCACATTTAGCTCTAGTGAATACTGCAGCTGTGAACTTTTGTGTCCAAGTTTTGGTTGGAACATCAATTTTCAGTTGTTTGTGGTATATACATAGGAGTGAAATTGCTGCATTATATGGCCATTCTAGTTTAACTTCCTGAGGAACAGCCAGGTTGGTTTTTATAGAGGCCACATAATTTTCATTCCCACCAGCAATGTTTGATGGTTCCAATTTTTCTATATCATTGCCAACACTTGCTATTTTCTATTTCTTAAAATTATAACCACCACAGTGGGTGCTAAGTGTTATCTTAGTGTTGTTTTGATTTACATTTCTCTAAAATCACTGCGGATGGTGATTGCAGCCATGAAATTAAAAAATGCTTACTCCTTGGAAGGAAAGTTATGACCAACCTAGATAGCATATTCAAAAGCAGAGACATTACTTTGCCAATAAAGGTCCGTCTAGTCAAGGCTATGGTTTTTCCTGTGGTCATGTATGGATGTGAGAGTTGAACTGTGAATAAAGCTGAGTGCTGAAGAATTGATGTTTTTGAACTGTGGTGTTGGAGAAGACTCTTGAGAGTCCCTGGGACTGCAAGGAGATCCAACCAGTCCATTATAAAGGAGGTCAGTCCTCGGATTTCTTTGGAAGGAATGATGCTAAAGCTGAAACTCCAGTACTTTGGCCACCTCATGAGAAGAGTTGATTCATTGGAAAAGACTCTGATGCTGGGAGCGATTGGGGGCAGGAGGAGAAGGGGATGACAGAGGATGAGATGGCTGGATGGCATCACCAACTCGATGCAGGTGAGTCTGAGCGAACTCCAGGAGTTGGTGATGGACAGGGAGGCCTGGCATGCTGCAATTCATGGGGTCTCAAAGAGTCGGACACGACTGAGCGACTGAACTGAACTGAATGACTAAAGTGTTCTACTCAAGTTGTTTGCCCATTTTTAAATTGGGTTGTTTATCTTTTTGTTGTATGTTGTAAGATATTGTTAGTTGTTATTCTAGATACTAGATCTAATCAGGTATATGACTTATAAATATTTCGTCCCCTTCTGTAAGTTGTCTTTTCACTTTCTAATAGTGCCTTTTGATACACAAGTTTTTAATTTTGGTAATGTTCAATTTATCTTTTTTTTTTCTTGTTTCTTGTGATCTTGGTGTCATATCTAAGAAACCATCGCCAAATCCAAGGTCATGAGGATTTATCCATATATTTTCTTCCAAGAGTTTTACAATTTTAGCTCTTATATTTAGGTCTTTTGTCCATTGTGATTAAAGTTTTATATTTAGTGTGAAAGAGGCCAAATCTATTATTTCAGGTGTTGATTTCCAGTAATCCCACCACCATTTGTTGAAGAGAATATTTTTTCCCCGTTGAACAGGTTTGGCATCCTCGTCAAAGATCAGTTGACCATAGATGCATGGATTTATTTCCTGACTCTCAGTTCTATTCCATTAGCCTATATTTCTATCTTTTTGCCAGTACCATACTGTTGAATGCAATTTTAAAGGAAGAACTTTGTGCTCAATTTGGAAAATGGTTTGTTGGGAGCAACCCTTATGCACAGGGATCCTTGTTGAGAGGGCAATTCCAAGACAGAGTCCCAAAGCAGTGGGAGCCGTACTAGGGTTTAGCAGTGGTGATGGAGATATGAGGAGATACTTGGGAATTTTTCTGGAGCCAGAATTAGCAGAACTTGGCAAAATTTGGATTCAGCAAGTCAAGAAGAGTATAGTCAAGGATGATATTGTGTCTGGCTTGGATTATGGTTCCAGTGCCTTGCAATGTAAGAGAATAAGAGGATCTGATTTGGAGGAATGATGGCAAAGTCTGTTTGGATTTTCTAGAACCGAGGTGCAACAATGTCAGACGTGTGTGCGTGCATGCGTGTATACATACTCATACAAGTGCCTGACACATTCCAGGCCCATACATCTGATAAACGTGTTCTCAACAAGGAACTGGAAGATCCACTGATAGTTCCTCTTTCTGAGAGCCCCAGAAACCCTTACCAAGGGCCTGGAAGGTT
Source organism: Bos indicus (assembly GCF_029378745.1). Classification (NCBI taxonomy): domain Eukaryota; kingdom Metazoa; phylum Chordata; class Mammalia; order Artiodactyla; family Bovidae; genus Bos; species Bos indicus. Next base: position 91,871,990 of record NC_091762.1, on the reverse strand, counting down.
TCATAAAGGTAGAGGAGAAAGGATGGGAACCAGTCAATGATTTCAGTCTCTGATGGGGCTAGGTGGTTTATGGCCACCCTCTGTTCTCCCCAACGGGGGCTCCAGGACCTGGGGGCAAAAGCCAATAAGCAGCTGTATAGCAACTTCCTTTAGTTCCCCTGGGTCCCACCTCAACAACCACCATCTTCCTGATGCACAATATCCCCTTGGTGGAGGATAAGATGTGGGCTGTCTACCTAAGCTCTGAAGACTCACCTGTGTGTTGCAGGGTGGAGGAGGAGGATTGAGGAAATAGAAGAAAGTGAGGGAGATCTGCTCTTTTCTTCTGGATGAAGGAGGGTCAGCCTGGCTTGAGACCTATGGCTTTTTGCCCAGTGACCAGTATTATGCATTTATTGTGTCAGAGGAGTAGAGCTTATGTTCTTTCACAGGTTAAACCAGGTAGGCCTTCCAAAATCCTACTGACCGCATCATAGGCTGTACCTGACTCAAATTTTTTCCAGGTTGAAAATGCCTCCTTTTGATAAATATGACATGTGTTTGTGTGTGTGTGTGTGTGTACAGAGAGGAGAATACGCGAGGGATGATCCAGGGTATTTTGGAGCCCTGAGGCTTTTTATAATTTTGAGGCTCCTGTTTAAGTAGAAGACAAAATTATGAATACAAAATTATGTACAGGCCCTTTGGAAAAGAACAGTATGAGCAAGGAGCCTTGAAATTTTAAATTTCATTAGCTTCGGGGTAAAATCACCTCTGGTGTTGATGGTAAGTGAAACTTCCTTCCTCTGAGGCAAGTTGCAAAGCTCTGCATGAACTGCTGGCTTGGGGGTGAAGGAAGGTCCCACTGGGCTCTAAGTACCTTACTCTGCTCATAATGCCTCACAGAGAGTAACAGAATGAGTAACTAATTTAGAGAAGACCTTCAGTGGGCCAAGTGGGCTCCATGCCAGATGCTGAGACTTTAACCACCCTGGGTGGCAGGCTTTATGTTCCCCATATTAGAGACGAGGAGGATGGGAGTGGGGAGTGTCTCTTGCCCAAGTTTGCTGACACTAGTAGGAGGATGAGCTGGGAATTGAACCCAGGACAACATGACTGTGAATCTGTATTTTTTTCAAAGCCAAGCCATAAGGTGCACAGCAAAATGTATGGTATGAGTAAATGATTTAGTGAATGAGTTAGTGCATGAATGAATAAGAAATGATATGTGATGAAATGAGCTAGCGACGGAATGGATGAATGAATGAAGAAGAGATAAAAGGATGAAATAACAAGCTCATTTATTGAACGTTTACTGTGTGCCGGGTGCTGTGCTAGACTCCTTTCTATTTTATGTATTTATTGTAACGTTTGGCCGCGCTGGGTCTTTGTGGCTGCGCGAGGGCTTTCTCGAGTTGTGGCCAACAGGCACTGTGTTCTAACTGCAGAGTGCGAGGTCCTCATTGTGGTGGCTTCTCTTGCTGCGGCACGCGGGCTCTAGGGTAGGTGGGGGTGCTAGACTCTTGTGGATCTTGTGGTTTAGCGAGGAAACCAGATATTGTGTGCCAAGAAAGGGGAAGTGGACAAAATGCCCTGGGAACTTACAGGTGGACCTCACCTGTCTGGGGGACCTGGAAGGCTTGTAGCATATAAGCTGAAATCTGAAGGGGTGAAGCTGTAGGTGTTAGCTAGGGAAAATGACTGAAGAAGGATGTTTAGCCTGTGGAGGGCCAGACTTGGGTGTGTGACTTGACCTCCCCTTCCTTAAGCATACAATGGAGTAAGCATATCTAACTTCCGGGTGTGTATGTGTGTGTGTGTGTGCATGCAGGGGGATTTTGTGAGCAGAAGTGTGTGCCTGGCCTTTAGACTTTGCTCAGTAAGTACCAAAAAAGCCACTCTTGCCTGACTTGATCTCCTTTCGCATCTCCTCACAGGGGCCCAGTCCTGCTTAAGAACACCATGCATGCAGGTGAGCTGTCCCTACGGTTCCCATAGGGAGGGAGGCCCAGGTGTGGGGGTGGGGCAGGGTAAGGTGGGAGAGTTTCCTCCTTTGTCTAGTCTTTCTGGAGTGGGATGGGGTCGGGGAACTGGGGAGTTCACCCAGCAGTGAGGTTGCTGGGCTGAGACAGGCTCTGCTTTGGATGATATCCTCAGGTTCTCCTCCATTTAGTTTGCCTCACCCAGAACAAACTGTTAAGGGCAGTGGGCATCTCTGCCAAGGCTCCTTTGGGCATCTAGTGCCACAGCCATTCACAGAGTAGTTCTTGCAACTTAGGGGTTGGCTGGAAGTAGTAAATAAGGAGACGTCCCCTTCTCCCTTTCTACCTTAAGGTGGGAGAGTTTCCTCATTTGTCTAGTGTTCGTGGACTTCCTACTGTGGACCTAGTATTACATTAGGTGCTGGGGATGCCCCAGGGACTAAGATGTGCATCAGTTCAGTTCAGTTCAGTTCAGTCACTCAGTCGTGTCCAACTCTTTGCGACCCCATAAATCGCAGCACGCCAGGCCTGTCTGTCCATCACTGACTCCCGGAGTTCACTCAAACTTATGTCCATCGAATCGGTGATTCCATCCAGCCATCTCATCCTCTGTTGTCCCCTTTTCCTCCTGCCCCCAATCCCTCCCAGCATAGTTCTCACCAATGTCCCCACTCATCTCTAGCAGGGGCTGGACCACTAAACAAATCATTGGAATAAAGTGCTGTGTATCATTTGCTTGGAGGAGTAGAATCAGCGAGGAGAGTAGGGGGAGGTTCCAGGCCAGGGAAACTACATTTAAGGACTGTGAGCTGAAAGGGAACGGGGTGTGGTCAAAGAAAGGAACACAGAGGATGAGGCTGGAGCTGAGAGAGCTAGGGGAGAGCCATGTAGGACGGAACTGGACAGGTGGGCTGGGCGTGGTCATGGAGGTCATCCATGGGGAGCCATGGAAAGATTTCAATAGGTGAGGCTGAACTTGCCTTTTCTCTCTCTCAGGAGCACTTCAGGGAGCTCGACAGTCAGCTATTGGATAGAAGGGGGCAGTGGCACTGACAGACCTTCAGATCGGGCATGGCCTTGGGTCCAGGGACTAGTCTGGTCCTCTGTGAAGACGCGAACATGACACCCAATCTCAACTCCACTGAGGCCCCCGGTTTAGGCTCTGGCATCATCTCTGGGCCCAGCCTAAACACAGACCTTGTTGCTCTCTTGAATCCATCCCTGAGTCCTGGCGTGGCTCTTGTTCCAGACCTTAATCCAACTCTGATTCCGGTCTCAGAGGAGGCCCCTGGCCTGGAGTCTGATAACACCCCCAGACCTGATGACAGCAGGTCCACGACTCCAGGTTCCCTCCAGATCACTGCTGCCCACTCTGGTGAAGCCCTGGCTTTGGATTCCAATCACCTCTCAAGGCCTAACTCACAGGGGACCCTAAGTCCAGCCTCAAACCTCATTCTGAACCCCCACTCTATGGAGGCCCAGGGTATGAGCTCGGGGACCCATGCTGGGCCACATTCGGAGGAGGCTGTCAAGTCCCTCTCGAGCAATCTTTTTGATTTGGGTCAGAGCAACTCCAATCCTTCCAGGCCTGAGACAAACCCATTTTTAAGGCCTTATTCCAAAGACTCCCTTGTTCTGGGCCACAGCATTTCCAGGCCAGGCTCAAAAACTCTCCTTACTCCAGCCTCAACCCCTTTTCTGGATCCTGACTCCAATCAGCTGCTCGGCATGGGCTCAGGGAACATATCCAAGCTGGACCTGAACGCAGCTTCAGGTTCTCCTGAGTCCCTTATGCAAGACACGAACGAGACCATCACTGTGGTTTCACATAACATCTCTGGATCTGTTTCAAAAAGAGCCTTTGGTGCAGTCTGGAACACAAGCCCCAAGGGAACCATCAGCGTGGCTTCAAATGGCAACCCCAAGTCTGATTTGAACATGACCGTCACTCAGGCTTCAAGCTTGACCCCGGTTCCCGGTTCCAGCGACGTTGTCAGCCTGCACTCCAGCACGAATGGACCCACCTCCACCGTTTCGCCACCCTCGTGCATGACCCTGATCCTGGGCTCCAAGGAGACTCTGAGCCTGGGTTCCAGCCTCATCTTCAGCGACACCTCCACCCTGACGCTGAGCAGCCAGCAGGAGTGTTTCGAGGACAGCAGTATCCACACCATGCCTCTGGAGGGGACTCTGGAGAGCTGGAGTGAGATGACTCGTGTGGAGGTGGGCCAGTTCCCACCGGGGCTCCCCACCGGCAACACCACAAATAAGGACTCCACGGCCTTCCAGAGCATCTCTCAGGGTGAGTAAGGCCAGAGTGCCAGCCCCAGAGAGGACACCGACCTGGAAGAACTCTATTCAGATTTGTAGGGCAGGGAGGGAAGAGGAGAGGGGAAAGGAAGGACACAGCATGTAATGGATAACATGCAATACATTAATTATACACGGGAGATCTAGTGCTCAGCCCCTGCTTGCTGTGTGACTTGGGATGAGCTACTTAATCTCTCTGAGCTTCAGTTTTATTAACTGTAATATAATATTCCATATAATGATACTTTATCCTGTACAAATTACAAGTCATCTAACTATACCTTCTTTTCTTTCTTGATGAATTTCAGGCCTGGTTTCTCAGGTCAGAGTTTGACCAGTGGAGCAGGCAGACTTGAGTTTTTGAGGTTCCCACCTAAGTGAAGCCTTGGGGTCCTCTCTGAAACCCGTGACTCACTTTTGATGTGCAAGAGTTCTGTAAATGAATCCATCAGTGTTTGATGTTGTAAAGATCTTTTCCCAGTTATTTATATCTCCAAATATTTTTATTTGCTCATTTACCAATACCACATTGCAATTTTAAAAAATTACCATGGCTTTACAGATATGCATTCATATCTGAAAGAATCCCTCTTTAAAGTTCGTAAAATTATTCCATGGACAACAGCCTCCACACCATGCCTGGAGGCTATTCAAACACCCTCATTCTTCTGTATACATTTTAAAATACATTTGTCTAGGTCCTCAAACAATCTCTCTGGCATTTTTATTGGAATGTTATTAATATATCCATCTGTTCAAGTGAAATGGAGTGAAATTGAGGTTCAACTTCATTCCTTTACTTGTGGAGTCCAGTTATTATTGTGATCTAATTCACATACTATACAATTTACCCATTTAAAGTACACAGTTCAATGGCTCTTGGTATATTATATGATAAATCTTTTAAAAATTGTAGTAAAATATATATAACATAAATCTGCCATTTTAAACATTTTTAAGTGTTTAATTCAGTGGCATTAGTCACCTCACAATATTGTGTTACCACTGTCTGTCATCCCAAATAGAAGGTCTTACCATAAAGTAGTAACTCCCTATTCCTCTCTCCCCAGTCCCACATGAACTCTAACCTGCTTTCTGTCTCTATGAATTTGCCTACTCTAGGTAACTCATGAAATGGAATCACACAGTTGTTCTTTTGTATAATGTTTACTTAGCATAACATTCATCTATGTTGTAACATGAATCAGTACTTCATTCCTTTTTGTGGTTGGATAGTATTCCAATAAATGTACCACATTTTATTTGTCCATGGACGACTATTTGGCTATGATGGATAATGCTGCTATACACGTCAGCTCAAAAATCTCTGAATCCTTGCTTTCAATTCCTTTAGATATATACCTAGGAGTGAAACTGCTGAATCGTATGGTAATTCTTGTTTAGCTTTCTGAGGAAATACTAAATTATTTCCCATACCAGCTGTACCATTTTGCACTCCCTCCAACAATGTACAGAGGTTCTAATGTACAAGGGTTTCTATTGCTGCACTATTAATCTCTCCTTGCCAGCACTTTTTATTTTTGTTTTTTTTTTTTTAGAAAACATTTTTATAATAGCCATCCTAAAGAGTGTGAAGTAATATTTCAATTGTGATTTCGATTTGCATTTCCCTAATGACTAATAAATGATGTTGAACATTTTTTTAATATGCCTATTGAACATTTGTACAATGTCTTTTGCCTATTTTCACATTTGTTTTTTATTTTTAATTTTGTGGCCATGCTACACAGCATGTGGGATCTTAGTTCTGTGACCAGGGATCAAACTCATGCCCCCTGCATTTGAAGTGTGGAGTCATGATACTGGACTACCAGGGAAGTCCCAAAATTTAGTTGCTTTTTGTTGTTGAGTTTAGGAGTTCTTTATATATTCTGAATATTAATTCCTTATCAGATACACAATTGGTAAATATTGGCACCTGTTCTGTGAGTTGTCTTTTTATTCTCTTAACATTGTCCTTTGATGCACAAGTGATTAATTTGATGAGAATCAATTCATCTACTCTTTTATTGTCTGTTACCTTGGTGTTATGTTTAAGAAATTTTTGCCTTTGTTTATACTCCAATACCAAAGAATGCTCAATTGCACTCATCTCACACGCTAGTAAAGTAATGCTCAAAATTCTCCAAGCCAGGCTTCAGCAATATGTGAACCGTGAACTTCCTGATGTTCAAGCTGGTTTTAGAAAAGGCAGAGGAACCAGAGACCAAATTGCCAACATCCACTGGATCATGGAAAAAGCAAGAGAGTTCCAGATAAACATCTATTTCTGCTTTATTGACTGTGCCAAAGCCTTTGACTGTGCGGATCACAATAAACTGTGGAAAATTCTTCAAGAGATGGGAATACCAGACCACCTGACTTGCCTCTTAAGAAATCTGTATGCAGGTCAGGAAGCAACAGTTAGAACTGGACATGGAACAACAGACTGGTTCCAAATAGGAAAAGGAGTTCGTCAAGGCTGTATAGTGTCACCCTGTTTATTTAACTTATATGCAGAGTACATCATGAGAAACGCTGGGCTGGAAGAAGCACAAGCTGGAATCAAGATTGCAGGATAAATATCAATAACCTCAGATATGCAGATGACACCACCCTTATGGCAGAAAGTGAAGAGGAACTAAAAAGCCTCTTGATGAAAGTGAAAGAGGAGAGTGAAAAAGTTGGCTTAAAGCTCAACATTCAGAAAACAAAGATCATGGCATCCGGTCCCACCACTTCATGGGAAATAGATGGGGAAACAGTGGAAACAGTGTCAGACTTTATTTTTGTGGGCTCCAAAATGACTGCAGATGGTGACTGCAGCCATGAAATTAAAAAACGCTTACTCCTTGGAAGGAAAGTTATGACCAACCTAGATAGCATATTCAAAAGCAGAGACATTATTTTGCCAAAAAAGGTTCGTCTAGTCAAGGCTATGGTTTTTCCTGTGGTCATGTATGGATGTGAGAGTTGGACTGTGAAGAAAGTTGAGCTCCAAAGAATTGATGCTTTTGAACTGTGGTGTTGGAGAAGACTCTTGAGAGTCCCTTGGACTGCAAGGAGATCCAACCAGTCCATTCTGAAGGAGATCAGCCCTGGGATTTCTTTGGAAGGAATGATGCTAAAGCTGAAACTCCAGTACTTTGGCCACCTCATGTGAAGAGTTGACTCATTGGAAAAGACTCTGATGCTGGGAGGGATTGGGGGTGGGAGGAGAAGGGGACAACAGAGGATGAGATGGCTGGATGGCATCACTGACTCGATGGACATGAGTCTGAGTGAACTCTGGGAGTTGGTGATGGACAGGGAGGCCTGGCATGCTGAGATTCATGGGGTCGCAAGGAATCGGACACGACTGAGCGACTGAACTGAATAAATATTTAAATAAAATATAAATAAATAAAAATTTCTTAAAAAAAAGATTTCTTCCCTAAAGTAATAAAAACAAACAACATGTAAAAAAGAAAAGAATTGTATTTTTTGAGCTGAATAAAATGGAATGATTCTGTAGTCTGAAAAATAAGAGAAATTATTGCCATATCCAATGTCATGAAGATTTCTCCCTATGTTCTCTTCTAAGAGTTTTATAGTTTTAGCTTTTAAGTTTAATTTTTGAGTTAATTTTTGTGTACAGTGTGAGGAAGGGGTCCAACATCATTCTTTTGCATGTGGATATCTAGTTTTTTTAACACTATGTATTGAAAAGAGCATTCTTTTTCCACTGAAAGGTCTTGGCATCTTTGTCAAAAATCAATTGACCATATATATAAGGATTTATTTCTGTTTATCCCATTGGTCTTTATGTCTGTCTTTATGCCAGTAACACACTGTTCTGGTTTCTACAGCTTTGTAGTAAGTTTGAAAGGAGGAAATAGGAGTCTACCAACTTTGTTCTTTTTCAAGATTGTTTTGGCTATTTAGGATCAATCTTTGTGTTTCAGTAGGATAATTTTATCTGTTTGTATTTTTAAAAACAATGTATTTTCAAACTGTATTTGTCCTTTAAAAAGTTTTCCAAGATATATAACATGATGTAAAGTGAACTACTAATCTTAAGTGTACAGCTTGATGAATATTTACATACATAAACACACTGGTAAATCCCACCCAGATCAAGACCCAGATCTTTATCGGCATCCCAGAACCTTCCCTTGTGATCCTTTCCAACCAATTCCCCTTCTCCTGGGGTTGTTCATTGTTCAGTTGCTAAGTCATGGGCTGCAACGTGCCAGGCTTCCCTGTCCTTCACTATCTCTTGGAGTTTGCTCAGATTCACGTCCATTGAGTCAGTGATGCTATCTAACCATCTCATTCTCTGCCATCCCCTTCTCCTTTTGCCTTCAATCTTTCCCAGCATCAAAGTCTTTTCCAATGCGTTGGCTCTTTGCGTAGGGTTTCTCAGTCTTGGCACTACTGATATTTTGTGTTAGACAGATCTTTGTTGTGTGGGTGTGGGTGTATTGGGGCTGTTCTACACATGTAAGATGCATCCCTAGACTCTGCAGAAGATACTAGTAGGAACATCCTCCCACACAAGTTGTGACAACAAAAGATGTCTTCAGACATTGCCAAATGGCAAATAGGGGTCAAGATTACCCTCAGTTATCAACAGTCACAGAAGGAACAATTCTTCAGATTTGTATCACCATAGACTAGTTTTGTCTGTTTTTTAACTTTCTATCAATAACTACCGTTGTTTATACTGTTTTGATTCTGGCTTCTTTAGCCCAACATTATGTCTAGCGGATTCATCCACAGTTGCATGTGTCACAGCTGATTCTTTTTATTATTCTGGAGTATTCTATCTTATGAACTTACCACAATTTGTTGATTCATTCTGATGGACACTGGAATTTTTCTACTTTTTGGATAATATGAATAAAGTTACTTTGAACCCTTTTGTACATGTTAGTGCAAAGATAACTCTTTTTCATCTAGAAGAAGAATTTCTGGGTCATAGCAAAACACATGTCCAGCTTTAATAGATACTGCAAAGTTTTCAAAGTGGTTGAATTAATTTACCCTCTCACATGTGAGACTTCCAATTGCTCAACATCCTCACAGACATTTGGTAGGCAGTTTTTAAAATGTTAGCCATTCTGGTGGGTATCTAATGCCATTTCCATGTGATTTACAATGGCATTTTTTGATGATTACTGATGTTAAGCATCTTTCAATATGGTTATTGTCAATTTGTATATCCTTTATAATGAAGTGCCTGTTCAAGTCTTCTGTTCATTTAAAAAATTTGTGTTGTCTTTTTCTTATTGGTTTGTGGAACTTCTTTATATAATCCTGATATGTGTATGCAAAGGTTATGAAAATAGTGTTATATTTTCCTCCATAAGTTTTACCATTTTGTCTTTCACATTAAATTTATAATGCATTATGCATTAATTTTGGGAAACAATTTGAGAGAGGGACTTAAAAGGCTCATTTCCCCCCCATGTGAGTATCTAATTGCTCTGGACCATTTATTGAAAAAAACCATAATTTCCCCCACTGAATTGCAGTGTTCAGATCACATCAGATCAGTCCCTCAGTCGTGTCCGACTCTTTGTGACTCCATGAATCGCAGCACACCTAGCCTCCCTGTCCATCACCAACTCCTAGAGTTCACTCAGACTCACGTCCATCGAGTCAGTGATGCCATCCAGCCATCTCATCCTCTGTCCTCCCCTTCTCCTCCCACCCCCAATCCCTCCCAGCATCAGAGTCTTTTCCATTGAGTCAACTCTTCACATGAGGTGGCCAAAGTACTGGAGTTTCAGCTTTAGCATCATTCCTTCCAAAGAAATCCCAGGGCTGATCTCCTTCAGAATGGACTGGTTGGATCTTCTTGCAGTCCAAGGGACTCTCAAGAGTCTTCTCCAACACCACAGTTCAAAAGCATCAATTCTTTGGAGCTCAACTTTCTTCACAGTCCAACTCTCACATCCATACATGACCACAGGAAAAACCATAGCCTTGACTAGACGGACCTTTATTGGCAAAGTAATGTCTCTGCTTTTGAATATGCTATCTAGGTTGGTCATAACTTTCCTTCTAAGGAGTAAGCGTCTTTTAATTTCATGGCTGCAGTCACCATCTGCAGTCATTTTGGAGCCCACAAAAATAAAGTCTGACACTGTTTCCACTGTTTCCCCATCTATTTCCCATGAAGTGGTGGGACTGGATGCCATGATCTTCGTTTTCTGAATGTTGAGCTTTAAGCCAACTTTTTCACTCTCCTCTTTCACTTTCATCAAGAGGCTTTTGAGTTCCTCTTCACTTTCTGCCATAAGGGTGGTGTCATCTGCATATCTGAGGTTCTTGATATTTCTCCCGGCAATCTTGATTCCAGCTTGTGTTTCTTCCAGTCCAGCGTTTCTCATGATGTACTCTGCATGTAAGTTAAATAAACAGGGTGACAATATACAGCCTTGACGAACTCCTTTTCCTATTTGGAACCAGTCTGTTGTTCCATGTCCAGTTCTAACTGTTGCTTCCTGACCTGCATATGGATTTCTCAAGAGGCAGATCAGGTGGTCTGGTATTCCCATCTCTTTCAGAATTTTCCATAGTTTATTGTGATACACACAGTCAAAGGCTTTGGCATAGTCAATAAAGCAGAAATAGATGTTTTTCTCGAACTCTCTTGCTTTTTCCATGATCCAGCGGATGTTGGCAATTTGGTCTCTGGTTCCTCTGCCTTTTCTAAAACCAGCTTGAACATCTGGAAGTTCACGGTTCACATATTGCTGAAGCCTGGCTTGGAGAATTTTGAGCATTACTTTACTAGCGTGTGAGATGAGTGCAATTGTGCGGTAGTTGGAACATTCTTTGGCATTGCCTTTCTTTGGGATTGGAATGAAAACTGACCTTTTCCAGTCCTGTGGCCATTGCTGAGTTTTCCAAATTTGCTGGCATATTGAGTGAAGCACTTTCACAGCGTCGTCTTTCAGGATTTGGAATAGCTCAACTGAAATTCCATCACCTCCACTAGCTTTGTTCGTAGTGATGCTTTCTAAGGCCCATTTGACTTCACATTCCAGGATGTCTGGCTCTAGGTCAGTGATCACACCATCGTGATTATTTGGGTCGTGAAGATCTTTTTTGTACAGTTCTTCTGTGTATTCTTGCCATCTCTTCTTAATATCTTCTGCTTCTCTTAGGTCCATACCATTTCTGTCCTTTATCGTGCTCATCTTTGCATGAAATGTTCCTTTGGTATCTCTGATTTTCTTGAAGAAATCTCTAGTCTTTCCCATTCTGTTGTTTTCCTCTATTTCTTTGCATTGATCGCTGAAGAAGGCTTTCTTATCTCTTCTTGCTATTCTTTGGAACTCTGCCTTCAGATGTTTATATCTTTCCTTTTCTCCTTTGCTTTTCACTTCTCTTCTTTTCACAGCTATTTGTAAGGCCTCCCCAGACAGCCGTTTTGGTTTTTTGCATTTCTTTTCTATGGGGATGGTCTTAATCCCTGTCTCCTGTACAATGTCACGAACCTCATTCCATAGTTCATCAGGCACTCTATCTATCAGATCTAGGCCCTTAAATCTATTTCTCACTTCCACTGTATAATCATAAGGGATTTGATTTAGGTCATACCTGAATGGTCTAGTGGTTTTCCCTACTTTCTTCAATTTAAGTCTGAATTTGGCAATAAGGAGTACATGATCTGAGCCACAGTCAGCTCCTGGTCTTGTTTTTGCTGACTGTGTAGAGCTTCTCCATCTTTGGCTGCAAAGAATATAATCAATCTGATTTCGGTGTTGACCATCTGGTGATGTCCATGTATAGACATGTGTTGTGTTGTTGGAAGAGGGTGTTTGCTATGACCACTGCATTTTCTTAGCAAAACTCTATTAGTCTTTGCCCTGCTTCATTCCGTATTCCAAGGCCAAATTTGCCTGTTATTCCAGGTGTTTCTTGACTTCCTACTTTTGCATTCCAGTCCCCTATAATGAAAAGGACATCTTTTTGGGGTGTTAGTTCTAAAAGGTCTTGTAGGTCTTTATAGAACCGTTCAACTTCAGCTTCTTCAGCATTACTGGTTGGGGCATAGACTTGGATTACTGTGATATTGAATGGTTTGCCTTGGAAATGAACAGAGATCATTCTGTTGTTTTTGAGATTGCATCCAAGTACTGCATTTCAGACTCTTTTGGTGACCATGATGGCTACTCCATTTCTTCTGAGGGATTCCTGCCCGCAGTAGTAGATATAATGGTCATTTGAGTTAAATTCACCCATTCCAGTCCATTTCAGTTTGCTGATTCCTAGAATGTCGACATTTACTCTTGCCACTTCTTGTTTGACCACTTCCAATTTGCCTTGATTCATGGACCTGACATTCCAGGTTCCTATGCAATATTGCTCTTTACAGCATCGGACCTTGCTTCTGTCACCAGTCATATCCACAGCTGGGTATTGTTTTTGCTTTGGCTCCATCCCTTCATTCTTTCTGAATTGCAGTGTTACCTTGAGGAAAATCAACTGACTGTGTATGTGTAGGTTTATTTTTGGACTCTTTCTATTCCTTCGTTTGCCTATCCTTAACCATTGCCTTTAATTACCGTGTTTTAGAGTAAGTCCTTTATATTTAGTAGTGAGACTCCTCCACTTTGTCAGGATTGTCTATTCTAGGTGCTTTACTTTTCCATTTTAATTCTAGAAACAGCTTGTCAATTTCCATAAAACTTAATATAAATCTGTTAGATTTTTCACTGAAATTTCATTGAATCTACAAATCAATTTATGTAGCATTGTCTTCTATATAATATGTTTCTGGGGCTTCCCTATGGCTCAGTGGTATAGAATCCACTTGCCAATGCAGGAGAAAGGAGTTGGATTCCTGATCTGGGAAGATCCCACATGCTTCAGAGCAACTAAGCCTGTGCACCACAACTACTGAGCCTGTGCTCTAGAGCCGGGGAGCCGCAACTACTGAGCTCAGACGCTACAGCTACTGAAGCCCATGCTCCTAGAGCCTGTGCTCAGCAAGAAGAGAAGCCGTCGCAATAAGAAGCCCGTGCACTGCACCTAGAGAGGAGCTCCTGCTCGCCACAACTAGAGAAAAGCCCGTGCAGCCACAAAGACCCAGCACAGCCAAAAATGAATAAATAAACAAAAAGCGAAATGGCATCTAGATCAAAAAAGTGAATTAGATAATACTGTTTCCAACCCATAGTTCATTTATATTTAATATAATTATGCATAGTTAAAAATTTTTTAATTTTTAATTGGCCTATAGTTGACTAGTAATCGTATTCTTTATTCTGCTTGCTCTATATTTCTTTTTTTCTCCTTTTCTGGTTTTTGGGTTGCTTTTCCTCCCTCTTTTCTTCCTTATTTGTGTGGAACTTATATACTGTTTAAAGTCTGTTACTGATTCTCTAGAAGCTACAATGTGTATATTTAATTAATCACAACGTCCAAACTAGTCAATGCATTTATCTTCCTCCCAGATGATTTAAACATGTAAACCTCATTTAACGCCTGCTTTCCCATTTATATGCTCTCCTGGTAATGTATGTTAATTTTATCTTTTCTTTACTCTATGAACATTATTATTATTTTATGCAGTTAATGTTCTTATATTTACCCAAATATTAACCTCTTTTTTTTTTTTTTTTTTTCATTTGCTTATTGCATCTCAGACCTTCATCTGGGATTAATTTCCTTTTGGCTGAAGTATACCCTTTTGCTTTAGTGAGCTCTGCTGATGCAAACTCTTTCCATTTTTACTGAAAATGCCTCTATTTATCCATCATTCTTTTAAAAATTTGAAATAATAAAAAACTTGCAGAAAAGTTGAAAGTACAGTATAAAATGTTTTTCTGAATTGATAAGTTGCTAAATGATACCCTGTCAATCTTGAATTTGCATGTGTTTCTTATAAAAAAGGATAAAAATCAACCATCAAAATCAGGAAATTAACACTGATACACTGCTACCATCCAATCCTTAGGCTCCATTCAAATGTAACCAATTGTCCCGGAAATACCCTTTATTAAAAAAGGATCCAGGTCAGAATCATTCATTGTACTTTTCTGTCTCATCTGTTTCGTTTCCCTCAGCCATCAGATCTTCCTTGACTGTCACGCCCTTGATATTTTGGAAGATCATAGGCCAGCTGTTTTATAAGATTTGCCTAATTTGGGGCTTGTCTGATGTTTTCTCATGATCGGATTCATGTCATGCATCTTTGGTGGGAATAGCATAGACATGATGCTGGGTTTTTCTCGCTGCATTCTATCTGGTGGTGTATGATTTTGATTTGTTCCATTACTGGTTCACTTTGATCACTTGAGTTCAATGGTTGCTGCCAAGGTTTTCCACTATAAAGTCATTATTTACCCCTTTGTCATAAATATGCAAAAAATACTAGAGAGATCTTTTGAAACTATGTAAATATCCCATTTCTCATCAAACTTTTCAATTTAGTTATTTCTTTTTTTTATATTAGCATGGACTTATCATTTCTTAGTTTACTTGATAGACTATATAATCTGTCGTTACCATCATTTATTGTGATACTGAAGCTTTCCCCTGTTTGACCAAGGAATACTCTTTGAGCAAGCTTTTACGTCTTTTTGACATATCCTCACAGTTTTTGGGCTTATTTCCTTGTTTTCTGGTACAAGATGTCTCAGATTCACCTGCACTTTCTCTGCCCGAGTCCTAGAATCACCTCATTCTCCTCTTTGTTCCCTTTAGTGGACAAAGGTGCTTAGAAGAAGCCAAGGTTTTAGTGCTAGCTGTATTCACTACCACTGAGATGTCTCTGCTTCCCACTGTTGACTCCATCCTCCAGTAGCCCCCGGAGGTTGGTGACCAAGATGTCCCTGAAGCTCCAGGGTCTCTCTCCTTGGGCTTCCCCTCACTGCCTTAAGTCAAGGACTCTATGGGCCCTGCTCAGCCAAGTGCCCACACCTGGACCAATCACTGTGGCTGGGGGCATGGGAATCTCTTACTGAGCAAGCATGGTTTCCAGATCCACCTTTATTCATTTTTGTGTTTATTGAAGTCTAGTTGATTTATAATATTATACTGATTTTAAGAATAAAGCCCATCCTTATTTGAAGAGGGGTGATGGGTGGGCCTTGTAGCTTCACCTACCTATATGAAATGAATAGCCCGCAGGGAACACAGAGGCTTTGCCACCAAAAGAAAGATGAGGAATTGTGGGGCTAACAAAATAGCAATTATCTATTAGGTTGGCTGAAAGATTCATTCAGGTTTTTTCGTAAGATGTTATGGGAAAAGCTGAATGAACTTTTGGCCAACCAATACTATAACAAGTAAGAGTTTAATTATAAAATGTGATAACAACCAAGAGAAGAGAACCGGATGATGCACGACAGGATCACAGTGGGCCCTCCGTTACTCTGAAGGTCAGGGGAGGCCGCTCTGAGGAGTGGCGGGCAAGCAGACCTTGTCCTCTACCTGGGCAAGGGGGTGTGAAAGCAGAGGCCCAGGTAGAGGAAAAGAGCTTGTGCAAAGGCCTGAGAGCAAAGCCTGCTGGGCCTGGAAGGAGGCCAGCGTGGTGGAAGCATGGTGAGTGAGGGGAGAGTAGGGGAAAGTGAGCTGCGGAGGTGGGCAGGGGAGACTGACCCGGCAGGGCCTTGAAGGCGCTAATAAGGATGCGAGCCTTATGCTCTGGGACACGGGGTGCCCCTGAAAGGTTTTAGTGATAGGGGCCCAGTCTGGCTGCTGGGAAAGTAAGGCTTGGAGGAGCCCCATGGGGAAGGGGAGATGGGATTCTGCTGCACTGTATCTTTACCCTCCCTCTTCTTTCCTCAGTGGAACTGCGACATGCAGGAGCCTTCGATGAAGCAGCGTCATGCCTGGTGGAGGTGCCAGGGCAGAGAAATGATCGCGGCAAAATGGCTCTGGTATGCTTCCTGCCAAACCACCTCCCTGCCACCTATTTCCTGGGATGCCCTCTCCCTCCACCTCACACTCCACCCTCAGCATTTCTCTGCCAGACTCTTCTCTGCTCTATGGCTTTATTAGTTTATCTTATTTCTTGTCAGTCTCTCACACTGGGATTCATTCTCCATAAATCAGGGAGTTTTGTCTGTCTTATTCTCAGCAGTATTCCTAGAATCTAGAGCAGTGCCTGGCACGTCCTAAGTGCTTGATAACAGTTTTTTTTTTTTTTTTTTAAACAACTGAATGAATTGTGAAGGTCTCTAAAAGGGGAATGACCCTTTTCAGGACCCAGCCTGGGTCTTGGCCATGTAGCAGGCCTTGGGAGGCCAGAGAAAGCCAGCATCTTCATGATTTGGTGAGGGCCAGTGGAAGAAGACTGGACAGGCTGGTAGTGAGTGTAACACATGGAATGTGAGTGAGCCTAGTTGGCAGACAGCGTCTGGAGCAGGGCCCCTGCCCAGGCCAGGCCATACAACCTGTCTTCTGGCCAGGTGGAATGGGAAAGAACTTGTAGCATCTTTAAACCACCACACTGCCCATCAGATACACTTGTTTTGCTTTCTTTACTATATATTTTGTCTCTTTCATGTTTTTTTTCTTCTTCTACCTTAAGATAAAGAGAACTAATAGATTAATGGGACATTGGTTAATGTATTCCCTCTCCGGTAGCAGAATGCCGTAATCCGACTACTGGGTGTCCTTACAAAGGGTAGATGCTAGAAGGCCCTCACGAGGTATCACTAACGATGGCATTTCAACTTGAGGTGTTGGAACCCTTTCTGTCCCACCAGCTCCTGCCTCTTCTTCCTTAGTGGACAGGTGCTTTACAATCTGAACCTGATATCTGGTCTTCCCCCAAACCTGACCTCCAGGGATTATCCTCAACCTGCTGCCACCACCATCTTCTCAAATCTTTACCACCCTCCCCACCCCGAGTTCCCTTGCGGTTTCTCACGTCTCTTGAGCTGATGCTGGGGGCTGGCAGCTGGGGAGGAACAGGCAGCTTGACCGCAGGTGGCAGGTGCAAAGACGGGGTGTAAGGGCAGTCCCGGGGCTGGGCTCCGCGTGGCTCTCACCCTGTGGTTTCGCCCTCTACTGCCCCTGAGGTCGGGAGTGCCCTCAGCCTCCAGAAGAGCCAGAGTGTGCTGGACAAGGAAGAAGAGAAGAAGACCCTGATGAAGAAGATGATGGTGCGTATGCAGCTTGCGGGTCTGTGGCATCAGGGTGGTGGGGGGCAGAAGACCCAAGTCTACCCACTGATGAGGCGGGGTTGGGGTGGGGTGGGCAGAGGACATCAAGGCACAGATACTTGGGCCTGGGTCTCAGCTCCACCCTGAACTGCCCCCCGCCTACCTTGAGGGAGCTTGGCCAAGTCACTTCCTTTCTCTAAGACTCACTCTTAATATCTCACAAGTGACTGTGATAAAAAACCTGTGTCAATGGAGGACACAACCCAAAGGTTAGTTCCCTGTAAAATCTTAGGCCCCCGGGAGCAGTCATTATTATTTTATGTGTTATTTCCCCCCATAGTTCTTCTGATGGGGGAACTTCTGAAGGAACTTTCTTTTTCTCAGCTAAATGCAGTCACTTCTCAGTTATCCACCAGAGTGTCTGGGCTGGGATAGTCACTGAAGTTTCCAGAATTATATCAATAGTTAGCTATAAAGAGAGAAAAAAAATCCGTGCCTCTGATACTTTCATTTAATTAACATTAATTGAGCACCTACTGGGCGTTGGTGTTAGATCAAAAGTAAGAAGTAACCGGAATTAAACTGGACCACTTTCAAGGGTCATGCACGGTGTTTGGGGGCCAGTCCATGGTTTAGACTTCCCTACTACAGGGCTGCTGAAACAGTTCTTGCTGAGCCCTGCATGTGTGTAGCAGGTCAGGCCCGTTCTGAAGGCCTTGAACTGGGGGCTCTGGACCGGGTTAGAGCAGTCAGCTGGCTCCCTTCACTGGAGCCCAGGCAGGGAGTGGAGCCGGCCCAGGCTGAAGAGTGGCCCCATTCCCTGAGTGGCTGCAGTGCTGGTGGTCTGTGGTGGCCTGCCCCCCTCACTGATACCTCCATGTCCCCCATCCAGAAGCAGATCCAGGAGGAGCCGCTGGATTCTCTCACGAGTTCCGTCCGTCAGCAGGCCATGGAGACCCTGACCCAGCTGAGGTGACCTCGGCCCCTTTCCCAGCCCTCAGCCCCTTTCCCAACCCTCAGCCTCTGCCTATATCTTCAGAGGCCTCTCTGCTGTGCGTGGCCCTTTCCTAGTCCCAGGCCTTTTCCCTTCCCCTTGCCCAGGCCCTGCTGGGGCTATCTGACTTGTACGCCACCACCATCCTCCTCCCTACCTCATTTTGCCCTTCTGTGGATCTGAATCTCAGCCCTTGTCCCAGCCCTGCACCCTTCACTTCCAGCCTCCAGCCTCAGGTGCCCCCTCACTCCATGCCCTCACTTTCTGTCTCTTCCCCAGTCATTCCCAGCCTGTCCTGGGTTTGCAGGAACGGTCGGAGCTGGTGAACACGTGTGTGAAGAGTGTGTTCTCCCTGCCTACCATTCAGGCCATGCAGGAGAAAGACCAGGCCAAGGCAGATGCCTTACAGGTGAGGCAGGGCCCTCCCAAGCAGGGCCTTGGGGCTGACTGGTGTCCTCAGAGGGAGGCACGTCCCTGGACTCCCAGCAGGGAGAGGAAGGGCATTATGAGAGGTAGATTGGAATCTTTGACCTCCTACTTGAGGAGCTTGGGCAATTCACCTCCCTTCTCCTGGCCCGAGCAGGCACTTAATAAATATTTGGTGAATGAGTGAGTCTGTGGAATAAAGGATCCCTCATCTGAAGCATTGTCTACTTTGGGCTCTGCCCCATGAGAAGGATGTTGGCAGATGTTGGCGTGGCTTAAGAGGTGGCCAGGATTAGGAAGAAAAGGCCTGAGGATTGGGCAAGTTTGGGTTGAGGCCTGGAAGTGGAACCTTAAGGGGCTCTCATGAGAACCTTCAACCCCCTGCAGGATGGTCCCTGGAAGAGTGATCAGAGGAGACCCTTCATGTGGAATGGGGTCAGTGGGGGAGGTTAGGGAGAGAGATTTCAGCTCTGGGTGAGGCACATGCATACATCCTTTTACCCAGCAAATTTTAACTAATACCTAATCCAGAAGTACAGGGCTGAGATACTGTAGGGCTGAGGGGCAGATTCTCAAAGTATCATGCAAATAAATGCAGAATTACAACAGTACTTGGTGCAAGCAAGAAGTACATGGTACTATTTTGAGCCTGAAATGGAGGGAACCTGACCGTGTTGGGGTTCAGAGGTCGTAATGCTAGAGGCGAGAGGTTTAGAAGAGTTAACTAGCTGAAGGGAGTGGCAGAAGGAAGAGCGTGAGAGGCCGAGGGAACGGCCTGTGCAGCAGCCTGAGGATGGAAAGAACATGATGACTGCAAGGATGATAAGGAGGCAGAGTGGCTGGAGTCCAGAGGGTGAGGTGAGAGAGCAGTTGGAGCCAGACTAGCCACAGCGTGATGGCTCTGAGTCTTGGAGGTGGTGCACTTGAGAGGAGACCCAAAGGGGAGGCAGGGATGGGTAGGAACAGAGCCTGCAGCCTTCTTGTAGTACCAGGCCAGGCCAGCAGAGGTCAGTGCTGCACGGTGATGGACTGCAGATGGGCAGGTAGGAGGAGGGAGTTGGTGAACAAGGCTTCCGTGGTGGTTGTGGTGTAAGCCTGGTGTGCTCAGACTCAGGAAGCCTGGAAAGAGATGACCTGGAAGGAAGATGTGGAGATGATGGGAAGAAGAGAGGCAGGGAGAGAGGGCCTCAAAGACACCCCTTAGCCTTGTGTAGGTGTCATGCCTGCACCCTCCTAAGACAATTTCAGGACTGTGGTGTGACTGGGGAAGGAACAAACAACTGGGGAGGAGAGAGCTGACTCCTGGAAGGGGCAACTTAGAAAATCTATTTGGATCTAGGAGTGGTAATTTTAAAAAGAATCAGAACACTTCCTTGGAGACAATAACACAAGTAGGGCTGGTTGTCCATTGATCTAGCCCTCATGGTTCTTGAGCATTTTCCCACCCATCTTCTCATGTTCCTCATGAATTGAAACTTTGGTTTTATGACCTTGGACAAGTGTCTCTTCCCAGTGAGTTCCCAATGCAGAGGGCTGGGGTTCAATCCCTGCTTGGGGAACTAGATCCCACATGCTGCAACTAAAGAAATAAAGATCCCGCATGCCACAGCTAAGACCAGGCACGGCCAAATAAATAAATAATTTTTAAAGAACATCTCCTCATTTGCACAATGAGAAAAACACTTTGAGGACAAAGTGATAGGGTTGTGCCAGTCATGAGGCAATCACCTGGCCTGTGGTAGATTCTCTGTAATTCTCAGTAGATTCTTCCTGGGCCTCTGCTTCTTGCCCTTGTAAGCTAAGAAGTTCACGGATAATAATTACCAGTTTCTCCATAAAGAACCTGTAACCCATGGAGGGGAAGCCAGTTGCCCAATATCACACGTCAAGTTTAGTCTCACATGGTGGGACCAGAAAGCAGCATTCTTGGGCTTGAGTACAAGCCCTCCCCTGACCCACATCAGGAATTGCCCAGGGTTGGGGTCTGCCCCAGAGGCTCCCTAGTGACTTGGTCCTCTTCCTGTTCACAGATACTTTACTGTCAGACCTTGGATGCCCTGCAGACACTTCTCAATGCCCTCTTTGTTGAGGACCCCACTCCTGCAGGGCTGAAGAGCATCTTGGAGGTGTGGGGGCAGGGAGGAGAAGAAGGGTGGAGGAGGATGGGGAATCGACTCAGGAGAACTGGGGCTGGGGGTCTGGACCCAGAAAGAGTGATTTGACTTCAGGATGTAATCTTGTGCCAGATTTCTGCTTCCCTGCCCCTCTCACTAGAGAAGGAAATGGCAACCCACTCCAGTGTTATTGCCTGGAGAATCCCAGGGATGGGGGAGCCTGGTGGGGTCTCACATAGTTGGACACGACTGAAGAGACTTAGCAGCAGCAGCAGCAGCCCCTCTCACAGGTCGTGTCCCAAACTCCTTCTTCACCCTCTCCCTCTCCCCCATACTCCTGCAACTCCTGCGATAGCTGCCCCCATATCCTTGCTTTCTAAATTCTTGTCCTTATGTCTCTCTCCTATCTTCAAGACTCTCCACCTTTCTTCTCTCTCCCATTGACCTCTGTCCTCCCTCTGGTCTTCCAGTTCTGTCCTCAGCTTCTGGACCCCATGTGTCCCTATGCTCTAAGAAGAGGAGGAGGGCTGTGGTGGGTTGCCTTGATGCTCTTCCTCAGAAGCTTCCTGATAATTGGTGAAGGCTGGCCTGCCCATCCAGTGGGGCAGAGGCTAGCATCCGGCTCATAGCTCTGAGTCTTACCCTTCTCCCCACAGCCTCTGGGGCCCTGGATGAACTCTGGGAAGGCCCACGAGAGAGCAAGGGCTGTGAAAAGCAATGTCTCTGTGTTGAACCACGCACTTCTGACCCCGCCTTTCCTTGTGAGTGGCTCTGGGAGTGGGGAGGGGAGGACTGCTAGGGAGAATGTTCTCGGCTCTGAGGGAGCCCATGCATCTGCCCAGACATTCCTAGGTGGTCCTCACTCCTCAGAGGATTCAGCTCTCCAGGCCAGGCCATCTAGCTCTGTTCACCATTTACTGTATAGCATTATTGAACCTATAAGTCTCAATCCCTAAGATTATGACACAAACAGATGTCCTCGGGATTCCCGGCACTGGGGCTTCTTCTGGGGAGGCTCATCATTCGCATCGGGGATCCTGATGAGGAGATTGGCCATGAGGCTCTGGACGGCATTACCATCCTCTACACCATCTTGGAGCTTCAAAAACGTAAGCCCTTTGGAGTGCGTCTAACACAAGGCTTTTGAGCAGGTACTCAGCCTAGGAATTGAGTGGACCCTTGGCAACAAGGCACTGGTGGGAGATGGACAAGACCAACGCAAAGTTCAAAGGGGTCTGGAAATTAGCGTGAAGTTTAGTCCCCACAGAACTAGGAGACAGAGGTGACAAACACATTTTGATTTAAGCAATGCTTCTATACAAGCCTCTTCTTTTCCTTCCTGGTTTAGTTTGTGATTCTCATCTTCACACTCCCATGCCACCACGTGCAGCCAGGAATGATAGCCCCAGTGTCCTGGGTTTCGGTCTGTCTCCCCTGTTAGTCTATAGTTCATTTGAGTCTGTGTCTCCTTCACCATGGTGTGCCCAAGATCTCGCCCTGGGCCTGGCACACGGTGGGTGCTCAGTGAACATGTATCAGATGAGTAAACAAAGAACAGGTCCTGTCTTGGAATCTGGAGTGGCTAAAACCTGTAGGTGGGAGAACATCTCTGAAACAGCTGTGGGAAGAGAGTGATATGGTAAGGGCTGACACAGAAACCCAGCTGGCACTCACTGCCCCTAGAGGCGTGCACTATTGACTGTTACTTGCCTCCCCCTTTCCCCAGAGTCCCAGCTCTGCTCCAAACCAAGGGACCTTGGCCCATTGTTTAAAGTCCTCTGGCTCTGGAAGCAGAGTGACCTGGTGGGTACCAGACCTAGCTCTGGCCCTTCCTGGCTGTACAAATTCAGGCAAGTACTTTTCTTGTTGAGGCCTGGGTTTCCTCATTTGTAAAAAGGACACAGTAGGATGCAAACCACAGGCTTTTTGGAAGATTAAATGAGATCATATGTGTAAAATGACCAGCTCATTCCACACATTATGGGCCATCCCTCCCCATCTTATTAGTTTCAGTCTTTTGGGATCTATATGGTATCCCTTCTCTTCTTGTTCTCTAGCATCTGGGGCAAAGATTTAGTCCCTAGGAGACTTCCCCTTCTGCCCAAGAGCCACGTATATCTTCTGAGTGACGGATAAAGGTGATATAAGTCATGTTAATGTTCAGTCTTGGGGACAGGAATAGTATACACTCAATTGGTATTGCCAGATTTAGCAAATAAAAATATAGGACACTCAGTTAAATACAAATTTCAGAAAAACAGTAAATACCTTTTGGTATATTTAAGACATACTTTTGCTAAAATTACTGGTTTATCGGAAATTCAGATTTAACTGGGTATTTTGTATTTTATGTGGTGACTCTAAGGACAAATTCCCACTGTTAGAGTCTCAAGGAGTGATTTATCCAGGTCTCTGGACTGTAGGAAGCAGCAAAGCTAGGATCTGAACCTTGGTCTGCTTGATGCTAGGCCCCACAGTTAGTGCTAGTGATAAAGAACCCACCTGCCAACGCAGGAGATACAGGAGATATGGGTTCAGTCTCTAGGTCTGGAAGAACTCCTGGAGGGAGGGCATGACAATCCACTCCAATATTCCTGCCTGGAGAATCCTATGGACAGAAGAGCCTGATGGGCTACGTCCATGAGATCACAAAGAATTGGACGTGACTGAAGCGATTTAGCCTGATACCAAGCTCTGATATCAGGCCTCAAGCTCCTTCCTTTTGCAGACAACCTGCTTGCTTGGTCTGTATGCTATTCTGCCTCAATGACCCTTCCTCATGCCCATGTCTTGTATCTTGTACATGCTGAGGAATCCAGGTAGGACCACCATAAGACTCGGGAAATGTGCCTAAAATGTGTTTCCTTCAGCAGAAAATAAGGATCTCCCATTTGCAGGTACTATTCTAGGCACTGGGGACACAGAAGGGAAAAAAAATGTTAATTCAGTAGTCCTCCTGTTGAGCTTATCTTCTTGTTGTCAGAACACAATGAACAAAATAAACAAGTAATATATATAGTAAGTCAGATGATGATGAGTATCGAAGAAAGCAGAAAAAAATAGAAAAGGGAGGTTGGGAATACCAGCGGTAAGGCAATTGCAGTTTAAAAAGAGGTGTGGCGACACACCCAGCAAAAGTGGTAGAGAAAATTCACTGGCGAGATGTGAAGCCACTGAACTCTCACACACTGCTGGTGGGAGCATAACTGGGCCCCACCGTGGAGAACTCTTGGCGATATCCTCTAAGGCAGAACTTCTACCCACCTTGGGACACGATTTCACTTTTAGCTTGTTGCTGCTGTTGTTGTTTAGTTGCTAGGTCGTGTCTGACCCTTTTGAGACCCGGTGGACTGTAGCCCGCCAGGCTCCTCTGTCCGTGGGATTTCCCAGGCAAGAATGCTGGGGTGTATTGCCCTTTCCTTCTCCAGGGGATCTTCCCGACCCAGGGATTGAACCCATGTCTTCTGTATTGGCAGGTGGAATCTTTACTACTGAGCCACCTGGGAAGCCTCTGCTTCTAGCTACATGCCTACAAAAGGCATGGACTAGATATAATAGAACATTCATATCAATACTATGTATGATAGCTGGAAACAACCCAAATATCTATCTGAAGTAGAACAGTAGACCAGTAAATGGTAGTATATTCATACTGTGTAAAGTTGTACAGCCCTGGGAATGAATGAACCCACGCGGCTTGCAACAATGTGGGTGAATCTCACCCACATAAATGTTGAGTGAAAGCAAGACATAAAGGATAACATAGAGAAGGAGTCCATTTATATGATGTCCAACAGCAAGGAGCTCTAATCTGTGGATTTAGAAGTCAGAATAGGAGTGGGGGAGGGGGATTACGGCCTGAAACAGGGGCATGGGAGGGCCATCTGGGGTTGTTGACTGTGTTCTGTTTCTTGACTTGAGTGAGAGCTACCTGGATGTGCTCATCAAGAAGATTTATCATGCTGGTTACCTATGATTTATGCACATTTGACATCCATGTTTAGCAAAAAGTTAAGAAACAAAATAGGTAGTTAGGTCTCACTGAAAATGTTCTTGTTTTGCAGGAGCCAGAGATAAGGAAGAGACCAATAAGAAGGAGCTGTATGAGAGCAACAAGCGTTTCCTGGGGCCCTACAACCCTGTCAGCCCATGCCAGAATATTCTTCGTGTGATTGCGGTGACCACCTGCTACCCACTAGCCCTGGGCCTTCCTGGGGGATGGGGACGAGGGAGGAAGGGCAGCACCAGCCTTCTCCAGTGCCGCCTCCTCTCCTTCCAGCCCTCCAGGCTCAATCGCTTTTATATTCCTTTACATGCCTTCCTCAACCACATAGGTCCATCCTGTGGGCTCCCCACCCCTCTGGTCTGTGCCATAGTATGTGGCACCCAGTTCTGAGGGGGCAGGGGTCATGTTACCCCCTCTTTTTGTCACAGTTCATCAAAGGGTTTGACACTCAATGATTAACCAAGTATGTGGTCCCTTTGCTGACCTCTGCCCATGTCTGGCGGCATTTGTGCATTGATGCAGGTCTCACCCCGGGTCTGCCCACGTGTGTCAGGATCTCTCTGCCTTTGTTTCAGGAATTCGGAGATTTCCTGGGGCCCCAGCAGGTAAAGGACCTGCTGCTAGCAGCCTTGGAAGGGCTGAAAGGTGGCTCTGAGGCTCGGGAGAAGGACTTGGGGGAGATGATGCAGCTAGCCTCAGAGGTCACGCTCAGCTCGGTGCTGGAGTGGTACCGACACAGGGCGCTGGAGGTGGTAAGGCCCCCTGGGGGCAGGGGCTGGGCTGGGAGACCCCACAGGGCTCGCTAATCCTGCAGGTATGGCTGGGTGGGTGGTGAATGAATTCTAGATGCTCTCAACTTGCTTATCAGCCCCCAAGAGCTCAACTGTCTGGTGAGGGGTGCGGGAGGGCAGTGAAGACAAGCTGTCTCCAGGGAAGGGGCAGGCGCTCTGCCTGCCTGTCTCCCCACTTCTCCCCTCTGTGCCCTCCTCTTCCTCATCGCCCTCTTCTCCCTCCTCCCATCTCCCTGCTCCCGTATCCCGCCTTGGCTTCTCCGCTTGGCCCTCTGCCTGCTCCCTGGTGGTCTGGCTGTGCCCCAGATCCCAGAAATCATGCATGGCATCTATGCGCACCTGAGCCACATCCAGGAGCCGCGGGCCCGCGAGGTGGCTCTGCTGCCCGTCTCTCTCCTGGCCAGCTCCTTCATGACCGAGGTCGTCGTCGCCCTGCTCATGTGTCCCCTCCCACTGGACAGGTACCAAGTGATGGGTGCTTCCAGCCACTGCCTCTCAGAGAGTTGATACAGCCCCCTATTCCGGGACTGGGAATCCCTCCTTCTACCCAGGGGAGTCCCTCGCCCTCCCAGTGGTCCCTCTTCCATGATCTATGTTGCTTATGACAACCCTAAGCCCTTCCTGCCAGGTGTCTGTGCTGCACATTTATTTGTTCTCTCACAAGTATAATAACCCCATTCTACAGATAAGGAAACTGAGGCTTATGGAAAGTTTCTAGCCTTAGGAACCTACTGAATAAGCAGCAGAATGAGGACCTAAACTCAGATCTGACCAACCCCAAGCCCAGAGCTCTTCAATGATGCCATGGGAAAAAGAACTGAATGTTGTTCCTAACTCTGCCTCCAGATGCTGTGTGGTCTTGGGTAGCTTTGTTGCTCTCTCTGGGCTTCAGTTTTTCCCCATATGTAAAAGGAGAAAATAACACCCACATTCTCACCCCGAATGGGTGGGCATGATCAGTAAAGCAGCCGGTCATGCTGAGTGCATGCCCTGTGCTCCATGTTGTCAGCCTTCAGGGAGCTCTGGTCTGATGGCAGAGGGGACTGTGGCCAGATGGTGATCAGCTTGTGGGCAAGAGAGACAAATCTGGCTGCTCCAGGCTCCTGGCCCAGGAAATGCTCCCACACCTCTGAATGAAAACAAGGCAGAAGTGTGTGATCCACGTCTTAAGGCAGTTGGTTGAGAGTGAATGGAAAAGAATTATGCAGAACTGTGCAAGTGGGGTGCACTTCTAACCAGGAGACCTGGTGTCATTCACAGAAACCAGGGAGAGCAGTGCAGGAGGGACACACTCCCATCTCCCACCCGGAAGAATTTAACCCTTTCTGGCTTCACTGCAAGCCAGGGAATTTTCTTCTTAGAGCCACTAAACATTCAGACTCAAGACTGCCAGGACCACATCTGACTTCAGTTACTTCAGGAGGATGTAGGACAGGGCGGTATCCTTACAGCAGCCTGTGCAGGAGGATTAGACAGAGCTGGGATGAGATTTAAGGAGGCCTCGCTCGCAAATGCCACTCCTGTGCATGCCTGAGAGTGAGGACCTCCTTAAATGTAGTGCCCTGGATGCCTCACTTTCCTCATCCTAGTATTGGCCCTGGGCCTCCCAGTTGAAAGATGTAGGTGCTACCCTGGCTTAAGTGGCTTGGGCTTTAAAGGAACTCGAGTCTCTTATAATGACTCTGTGGACTTTGCCTCCCAGATTCTCACAGGGACAAGCCCAGTCACAAGAGTCGCTGCACCCTGAGAAGCTCAGTGCCGCAGCGTCCCCAGTGGTCCTTAGAGTTCATTTGCAGTTCTTTTTCACCCAGACACAATTTACCAATTGGGTCATTTTTACCATAAGCAATGTTGCCTAGCAACATAGTTGACATACTATCTTTATCAAGTTTCCAGGGGAACAGAGCTGGAAAGTTAATGGAAGGTTCAACTCTTAACCAGATTGCGGGGTGGGGGTGGTGGTGGAAGGTGTTTGTTAACCCTTTAGTGCCCTGGGCTGTCAGCACTTTTCACCTCCCCAGGATAGAACCTATAGCCTGGTGCGGGTTAATCCAGATGCTTTTCCCTGACTGGTATACCACCTTCTTTTTTGTTTTAATTTTTTTGTTATTTTTTTTTTTTATTTTTGGCTGCACTGGGTCTTCGTTGCTGCTCCCAGGCTTTCTCTAGTTGTGGTGAGCGGGGCTACTCTCTAGTTCTGGCACACGGACTTAGTTGCCTTGCGGCATGCAGCATCTTCCCAAAACGCAAGGATCAAACCCATGTCCCCTGCATTGGCAGGCGGATTCTTAACCACTGGACCATCAGGGAAGTCCCTGGTGTATAGCTTTCTAAGGGTCAGGAGTGGGAGCTCCTTGATGTTATGTGACAAATGCAAGACCCAGGCCCCAAAGGGCCCCTAGGCATAGAGGAACAGGAACAGGCATTGGAGTCATCAGACCTGGTCACTTCTGGACTCTGTAGCTCATTAGCTGTGTAGTCTTGGATCGGTGATTTTACCTCTCTGAGCCTTCACTCTGCATCTGTAAAATGAGACTGACAATCCACTGTGAGGGGCCCTGTAAGAACTCAGTGACCCTGAGTTTCTTGAATATCTTGCTCATGTCTGCTGGCAGATAGCAGATGCTCGATATTTGCTGAAGTCATAACTTGTATGCAAAACACCTGGCAAAGTACCTGAGTAGGGCTTTTGATCATTGTTAGCCCCAGGCTTCTTAGATTATTCAAGAAATTTTTCGGCACACTCATGGATGCGATTTCAAAGGCATCTTCCCTTCTCCCTCCCAAAATAATTCGGCGGCAGGGTTGGCCCCACTGCCCTTGTCCCCACTAACCGTCCCTACTCTTGGCCTGTCAGCAATGGAGCAGAGATGTGGAGACAGCTAATACTGCGCAAGCCCAGCTGTGACGTCCGAGACCTCCTGGACCTGCTCCTGACCAGCCTGAAGGAGAAGCCCGTGACCAAGAAGGGCCGGGCCTCCATCGTGCCCCTGGCGGTGAGGAGCTCTCCTCCTGCCCACTTCCTCCCCTGCCCAGCAGCCCCATCACTGCCCCAACACGTCCTCCTCCTGCTCTCGCTGAGCTCTGCACACCCATCTTCTACTGCCTGGCTCTGCCCGGAGCTAAGTGGGTGGCCTTGAGCAAGTCTGTCCCCGGGCTCTTGTTTGTGATCCACCAGACCACCAGCAGCACCATCCTGCTGCTACTTACAGTGACCATGGCAGCCTGGAATAGTGGGCACTGAATGACCTGGGACTCACACACCTTAGGCTGAGAACTGGCCTTGCTCTGTTACTATTTTGTAACCTGAGCAAGTTACTTCACCTCTCTGAGGCTCAGTCTCTGCATCTGTAAATAGAAATAATATCTACCTTGTATGGCAGTTATGAAAATTAAACGAGGTAACTCATTTATTCTTTTTAGAGACATAAAATGTCTAAGCGCATCTGCTGCCACTCTCAGAGGTTGGCCCTGGGAACACGGAGGCAACGGGCTCTGATGTGGGAAGGGCGCTGAGTGGACAGACAGATTTCTCTCTGGCTCTGTCACCACCACCCTGGTCCTAGCCAGCTGGATAATACCCCATTCACCTCCCTGCTTCCACTCCAGCCCTTCCAATCTGTATCACAGCTAAGAAAATCTTTGAGAAGTGCACATCTGCTCTTCTCAACTCTCTCTATGGCTTCCCATTGCCCTTGAGGATAACACAGAGCTCCTGCTGGTGCTGCTAGGCCCCGCAACCCTCGCTGGCCTCACTATACTGTGTGCTCCTCTTGCTTGCATGGCTCCAACCTCGTTATTCTTTGTCAGGTCTTAATCACTGTGCTATCTTCTGTCACAGGGCCTTTGCACACGCTGTTTTATCTACCTAGATTTCTGTCCGCCAAGTTAGCTTCTTCTCATCCCTTATTTCTTAAGCTATCCACCTCCTCAGGGAAGCCCTCTCTGACCAGATCAAATCTGTGCATACTATATTTTCTTTCCCAGGTGGTTCAGTGGTAAAGAATCTGCCTACCAATGCAGGAGATGTGGGTTCAATCCCTGGGTCAGGAAGATCCCCTGGAGAAGGAAATGGCAACCTATTCCAGTATTCTTGCCTGGGAAATCCCATGGACAGAAGAGCCTGGTGGGCTATAGTCCACTGGGTCACAAAGAGCTGGACATGACTGAGTGACTAAGCACATACACATCACATACTTTATCTTGGAAGAGTTCACCCCAGTTGTGATCTAACAATAGTGTGTGTGTATA
This sequence comes from Bos indicus, assembly GCF_029378745.1. Lineage (NCBI taxonomy): Eukaryota > Metazoa > Chordata > Mammalia > Artiodactyla > Bovidae > Bos > Bos indicus. The sequence continues at coordinate 91,842,025 of NC_091762.1, read as the reverse complement.
GAGTGGGTCATTTGATTAATCTATGAGATGCCTGAATTCAGCGCATACAGTAGACCCTCAAAAATTTTTTTTGTTGGGTTGATTTATTTATTCAACAAACATTAAGCACCTACTATGTACCAGGCATACTCAGCAGTTTCTGGGGATTCAGCAGAGAGCAAGACAATCTGGTAGAGGAAAGCCAATGAACAGAGACATGGTGGATAGAGGAGCGGGTGGTATTATCCCTTAACACAGGAAGATACTGATGCTCAGAGACATTCCATGTCTCATCTAAGGTCACACAGCTACTGAGTGGTGGTGCCAGGACTAAAACTCAGATCTCCTGCCCCTGAATCCCATACTTTACCTCTGGATCTCTCTGCCTCTCTCCCCCAGCACTGAGTTCTATGACTAGGACACCAGTGCCCATTCCATCCTTGGTTTGGGCATCACACACTCCTCTGATTACTATGTTGGCATATTCTCAAGTCACTCAGAGGAGACAGTGAGGGAAGTCTAGTTTTAACAGTCGCCAACAAAGAGGCAACTGATACCCCACCTCACCGACCAGGCACTGATGTTATGAACCAGTAAGAGGCAGGGCTCCTGTAATCTGAAAACCTGGGTTCAAGCCTCAGCTCTGCCCCGAGGGGCTGGGTATCCTTGCAAGTCCCTTCACACCTCTGATCTTGTCTCCTGCCCTGCACAGTGGGGTCAAGACTCTACCTCATAAATGTGGGAAGAAATCCTTCCACCATGATTCTTTCAGGGCTGTGTCAACAGCAAAGGGTCACTGTGATTGTTCTGGGGCAGGGCTCACCCAGAGGCCCTGGATGCAGTGGTGGGGGATCTGGTCTTGCCCATGTAGGGCCAGAGAAGAGCAAAGATCGAGGACCAGCCTCCTAGAGAATCAGCCCAGGCCCAGTCAGGAGTGCTGGGATGGTGGGTGGCGACGTCTCACCAGCTTCCCCTCCACCTCCAGGCAGCCAGCGGCCTGTGTGAGCTCCTGTCCGTCAACAGCTGCATGGGCCGTGTGAGGCGCATCTATCCACAGCTGCTCCTGGCCCTGCTCATTCAGGTCCATTACCACATTGGCCTCAGCCTGCCCGGCCGCGTGGCTTCCCGCAAGGATGCCAAGAAAGATGCCCAGACCCCTGGCTTCATCCCTGTACGGTATGTTCCTGCTGTCCCCGGCAGAGGGACAGCCACCAGCAAGGCTGTTATGAAAGTCTTTAGGGCAATTGATTGGTAGAAATTAGCTCCGCAGCTACAAAAGAAAACAGAAGTGCACTTTTATGAGACAGAGCCAGTCGTGTTCAAGAGCTATTTGTGAACATCTGCTGTACATGTTCTCTGCTTAGGGCTGGATGGCAAGAAGGAATCAGCCTTCTCCAAGGAGATCACCATTTCATTTTTTCTCTTCCCTCCCTAGAGATATAATTTGTATTAGATTTATAACCAAGGCTGAACTATTTGATTTTCATTTGTTAATTGGAACAGTTAATATAGGCGCATGAGTAAAAATCTTCAAAGACGGTAAAACAGTCTCTGTTCCTCTCTCTACCCCAGTTTTCTTTCATAAGAACTGGGTTCTTTCCTGCCCTTCGGTCGGGGTTGATGCAGAGCTAAGCCAATGTGTTTTCATTCTCTGCTTTCACACCCGTGGTAGTGAACCTTACACAGTTACATATTTCTGCTTTTATTATATACTGTGTCTTTGAGATCATCACACACAGAGCTGCCTCATTATTTTTAACAGCCGCATAATATCCCTCTGTGTAGGTTATAATCTACCACCATTCACTTAACCAGGATCCTCTCGATTTAGGTGCTTCACAGTCTTTTACAAGCAACGCTGCCATGAGTGAGGCTGTTTATATGTCTTGATATTTACGTGTGACTGTACACATAGGATGAATTCCGGAAAGTAGAATGGGTGCATTAAAAGGTTTCTGTGTTTAACCATTATGATGGAACAGGAAGATATGGTGGGAAAAGTTCTTGATCAGTGAGTGAAAGGAGATGAAGTACCTCCTAAAGCACCCAGCTTGCCAGTAGTATATGACACTTCATTTCCCCACAACTTTGCCATCACAGTCTCATCTTTGCCAATCTGAAAGTTGAAAAAAAAAATGTTTTTTTGCTGTAATTTTAGATTGCATTTATCTTACTATGAATGTGGTTGAGTTTAAATGCCATTTCTATTTCCTTTTCTGTGAGCAACTGTTCTTGTTCTTTGCCTAATTGTATACAGGACTTTTGGGAATTTTTCTTATTTATTTGTAAGAGCTCTTTATATATTAAGGTCTGGCTTGCTGGGAGTAGGGTGACATGAGATCTCAGCCCCCCTTGTCTTGGCAGCTGGGTGGTCAAAGTGGTGAAAACCCTGCTGCTGAAGATGGGCTGCTCATATGAGGCTAACTTTCTGGAGGAGCAAGGTGGCTGGGAGCTTATGGGGCAGGCAGAGAACCACCACCGTGGAGTGTCCCTGCTGGCCAGGTGAGGACCCCGGGGCAGGGGTCAGAGGGAGGGAAGAGACCTCAGTGTCTTCAGATGGACTTGGGTTTGCATCTCTTTCTGGGCAAGACCCTTCCCTTGCTCTCTCACCTATTCTCTAAGATCGGCAGAGTATTGTCTCCATCAGCAGGACGACAATACAAATGTGAAAGGTGACATATGCTCTACAAACTGTGGTTGTAACAGTACCTGGCATTGTGGAGCTACTTGGGTTATTTATAAAGCACCTTTCTCACCACATTATTAATTTAATTCCCATGCTAATACAGAAATGATGGTCTAGCCGAGCAGTTTAGAGTGTAGTCTGAGAGCAGGTCTGCCTGCTTCTGAATCCCAGCTTACCATTTCCCAGCTGTGTGACCTAGGGCAAAGTTCCTTTCCTTCTCTGTGTCTCAGTTTTCCCACCAGCAGTATAATAACAGGACTCACCTCTGAGATTTGGGGTGAGGATTAAAATACTTTGAACAGCCTCTGCATATAGTAAGAGTTCAACGCATTTGCTTCTGTTATCATTATGCTGACTTGTGGGGCAAGGATTATTAATGCACATTTTGCAGGGGAGGGTGCCAAGTTTCAGAGAGGGATAGTTATCCACTAAAGGTACACACAGCCTGGAAGTGGCAAGGCCAGGAAATACCCCTCTGACCAGGATCAGGGCTCTTCCCCTCAGCCACACACAGCCTCCTTAGGGAAAGGAGATAGGGGGCTGCAGCAGCAGCAGCAGCACCTTGATTTCACTAATGTGGTTCCTGCAGGAAGATCCTGCTTCTTAGCCGTAGACCCTGAGTGTCAAGGGTGGTGCTGTCCTCTTGGGTCTCAAGATACAACTGTATTTATTGGGCACTTGCATGCTCCAGGCACCTTGCAAAGAGCCATCTATTCACAGACTATTCCATTTAATGCTCACCATGACTGACTGAGTGCAGGAGGAGAAGAGGGTGACAGAGAATAAGATGGTTGGATGACATCATCAAATCAACAGACATGAGTCCGAGCAAACTCTTGGAGATGGTGAAGGACAGGGAAGCCTGGTGTGCGGCAGTCCACAGGGTCGCAAACAGTCAGACATGACTTAGTGACTGAACAACAACAGCAGCAATGACTGATGGATTAACACTATTACTTTCTCAGAGTTACCCAAAAGGACTCTGAGGCCCAGAGAAGTTAGGTGATTTGCCCAAAGTGACACAGCTAGTGGTAACAGAATTTGAACCCAGGCTATCTTATTCTAGATTCTATGCATGGCTGATACACTTTTCTGGATTCATTGACTAACAGCATAGTGCAGACTTGAGGGCGAATCATCCACAGGGCTTGTTAAAACACTGATGGCTGGGCCCCGCTTCTAGAGTTTCTAATTCAGTTAGTCTGAGATGGGGGCTTGAGAATGTGCATTTTTTTTTTTTAACAAGTTCCCTGATGATGCTGATGCTGCTGATCCAGGGGCCACACTTGGAACATCACTGGCTTAGTAGAATGAACTAGGCAGCTGGAGTAGGGACCCCGGGGTTGGGGTGCCAGCTCTACAACTTTCCAGCTCTATGACCTTGGGCAATTCACACTTAAAGCCTCTGTTTCCTCATCTATGAAATGGATTAACAACAGTAACCTGCCTCAAAGGGTAATGGTGAGGATCAAATGCAGTAAGGACTTGAAAGCGTCTGGCTTGCTGCCTGGCGCCCAGCCAGTGGGTCCTCACGTTCTTTCCTTCCTGTCTTTTCCTCCTGGAGTGGTCCTGCACATTCAGGGGTCGTAGGCCTGTCTTTCTTACTGATTTTCTCTGTGGTCTTGGGCAAGTCACTTTCCCACTCTGCATGTCAGTTTTCCCACCTGTAAAATGAAGCAATGTGATCAAATGGCCTCTGAGATCCTGTTCAGGTGGAAAACCCTGGGGATGTGGGAACACAAGGGACTGGGGCTTGCCCAGAGTTTTGAGTGTGGGGGCCAGACCCCCATGCAGCAGGTCCCCTTGGGGCTGGAGCGCCTGAGGGCACTGCTTCCCTCACCCCCAGGGCCATGGTGCACTACTCCTGTCAGGAGCTGTGCCGCATCCTCTACCTGCTCATCCCGCTCCTGGAGCGAGGCGACGAGAAGCACAAGATCACCGCCACTGCCTTCTTCGTGGAGGTACCAAGCGGGTGCCCAGAGCAGGGCAGGGGCTACCCGGGCCTTCCCAGGAGCATAGGCCTCAATTCCCATTGCTGGTCATTTCTCTTGTGTGATAAGTACTTAATACTTTAGAGTCTTTCCTGAACATGATTTTTCTTGAGTAAAAAGATCTCGTGGGTCTTCTCCCTCTTCCTTCCTATCTCTCCTCTTCTTTCCATCCCTCCACCCCGTGTCAGTTTTCCCAGACTCCCCTAGTACCCCGGGCAACCACCATCCTTTGCCATGTACCAGATACCAGATTGGAGACACAAATATAAACTTGGTTCTGCCCTGCTCTCAGGAGTTCTTGGTGTGGGAGGGGAGACAGAGGACATCCTAGTTATATCACAGGGTACCAGAGAGTGACTTGTGCTAATGGGGGCAATTCAGGCTGTGGTGGGTGAGCAAAAGTCTTGGGTGTATTGGGTGGGGAAACATCAGGGAGGCTTCCTGGAGGAAGTGACATCTAAGCTGAGTGAGTGTATGGTGGTAGTGTATAGAGCAGGTACTGGAGAGAGTTGAGTCAGGACAAGGTTGGTAGTATCAGCCCAGAAGGGAAGACTTGCCAATAATAATGGCCAACAATTTTATTGAGCGCTGACTACCTTTCAGGTGTATTCTTAGAGCTTTACACATACTGATTCATCTAATTCTCACAATAATCCTATGATGCACATATTATTCCAACCCCTACTGTAGAGAAGGAAACCAAGGCACAGATTTAAGCAACTTTCCCAAGGCCACACACCTTGGTAAGTGGCAGATCCAGGATTCAAAGCCAGACATCTGGGCTCTAAAATACACACTCACTCTTTAGCTGTGTGTGTGTGCTTGTGTTTATGGATGTAATAAATATATATATATATCATAAAAGTTATCATGTTGACCATTTTTAAGTGTACAGCTCACTGGCTGTACATTCAGTGTGATGTGCATTCACACTTTTGTGCAACTGTCACCACCATCCATCTTCAGAAGTTTTCATCTTCCTTCCCAACCTGAAATTCTCTACCTATTAAACACCAACTCTCCTTCCCTAGTCCTCTCAGACCCTGAGCCCACCGTTCTACTTTGTTTCTATGAATTTTCCTGTTCTAGGTTTTATACGAACGGAACCACCAATATTTGTCCTTTGGTGTCCTGCTTATTTCACTTCATATAATGTTTTCAAGGCTCATCCATGTTGTAACACAGGTCAGAATTTCATTATTTTTTAAGTCTGAATAATATTCCATTGTATGTACATACCACATTTTGGTTCTCCAGTCACTAGTCGATGACACTTGGAAAACCCACTTGCTTAACCACCACCCTGTCCTCCTCCTGTGATGTTCTAGCTGGCACACAGTGGGTCTGGGCTATCACCAGGGTCTGTGCAGTGGGGCTCAGAGGCTCACTGTCTGCTCAGACAGTGGAAGGTTAAGGACGGCTTCCTGGATGAGGTGCCATTTGAACTGGGCCTTGAGTAAAGGCAGCCAGGTGGACAGGGGCAGCGTGGCAATTCCAGCACTGCCTCCCCAGTGGACTGTGAGCCTGGGGAACAGGAGCCACATCATGTTTGCCTGGCATCCCTAGACCCAGCCCCAAGAAGGCCTCTAAGAAGAGGCGATCAGATGGGTGAGTGGGTACCCAGGTAAGCACTTTGCCTGGCTCTGCAGGTACCAGCAGAATGTGTCACCTCAGGAGGACATGCATGTGTCTTGGGGTTGGGAGTCCAGGTTACAGTCTCAGCTCTGCCGGGATCCCCGTGACCCTGGTGAGGAGCTGGGAAAGTATTATTTCTTGAGGGTGTGCCATGTGCTGAACACCATGCTGACCTCTTACGTATATGACCCCACTCATCTGCACAGCAGCCCTACAAAGCAGGAATCGTGATACTCATGTGTTGGTGAGATAAGGGGCAGTTTTCGAGGTCACACAGCTCAAGCTGTCCAGAGAGATTCAGACCAGCTCTGCCCACCTGGCTCCTCTTCCCTGGTTAGCCTTGTGGGAGAGGCGTTACCATAAGGTCAGGGACTGTAGGCTTAATCTTTTCCAGCACTCCCCTGGAGCCCTGAGCAGTGGCCCTCCCTCCCTGGGACAGGGGTCCTCACCCAGCTTCAAGTCCTTCTCTCTCTCCTCAGAAGTGGTGGCCCAACATGTTCACAGTGGTGCTTTGATGCTGCTCAGATGTCCTTTCCTGGATCCTCTAGACCCCCATGCTGTGCCTGAGGGGGTACTTGCTTCTCCCAGTGGTGGGTGGAGTCCTCAAGGGAGCTGTGTGACCTTCGGCAAGTTGCTGAAACTGTCTGTGCCTTTCTTTCTTCATTTACAATACAAGGATAATGAATTGCCCACCTCATAGGGTTTTGATGAGGAGTAAGTGAGTTCATGAAAAGTGCCAGCGCAGGAAGCACTCCCCAAGTCAGCTCTGTTGCTGTTACGATTGTCACATTTTTGTGTCTCTAGTCACAGCCCAGAACCTGGTGCAGAGCAGCTGAGTGTAGTTCTATGGACGGGTGGAGGGCGGGTGGTAGGTGGAGCCCCACCTTTCCGGCCTTCCCCACCCCCACCCCATCAGCTGTCCTGTCTGCTCTCTCCAGCTTTCTCTTCATCATAGACACGTGGTCTCAATAGTCACAGTAGATGCAGGGCCAGGGAACAGATGGGAGAAGTGCTTATGAAGATGACTAGGCAGGAGTTGAAGACTGATTGGGTGCTGGAGGTGGCAGGGGAGAGGGAGAGGAAGGAGATGGGGATGATGCCTGGTTTGGGGCTGGGACAAAGTGGGGCTGATGGTACTAACCTTGCAATAGTGGGTACTAGAGGAGGACAATTCCAAGAAGGAAAGGAACCATTTCTTGGTTGTAAACTCATGCAACCAGGGTTCCCTGAGCACACACTCTATCCCAGAGCTTGTGTCAGTAACTGGTGCCCAAGGAGAAAGGCTCAGTTTGTGTCTTCACAGAAGCTCCAGGGGGATAGGATACAGGAGGCAGTGCATAAGCACGTCGGGGCAATAAGGTTTCTGTGTTCAGGGTCCCCAGGGGTGCAGAGAAGGGGGCAGTCAGCCTAGGTGAGGCCTGGGGACTCTCAAACATGGCTCAGGGGGCTGACTTTTGGCTGGAGCTGTGCGTGGTGAGATGGGGCTAGAGTGGAGGTGAGAGGCCTGGCAGAAGAGCATCCCTGCCCACACAGAAGGGACAAAACAGCCTGGGTCATTCCATGAATGATGGGAAGCTTGGTTAGAAGCTTGTTGGTGGTAAGAATACAGACTAGAGGGTGGATAGGTGTGAATGAGGCCCCAGAGGCAAATGGGCCCTGAGGGTACTCCTTGCGCCGAGGAGTAATTCTCTTTATTCCCTCAGCTCCTCCAGATGGAGCAGGTACGGCGGATCCCTGAGGAGTACTCTCTGGGGCGGATGGCAGAAGGCCTGAGCCACCGGGACCCCATCATGAAGGTGCTGTCCATCCGAGGCCTGGTCATCCTGGCTCAAAGGACTGAAAAGGTGAGTGGAAGGCAGGGGAGAGCCCACGCAGCCAAGGCCCCGACAAGAGGAAGGATGGAGCTTGGCCATTCGCAACTCTCCAATGCTGGTGACTGGAATCAGAGCTCATTTCTTTCTCTGTCTTAATTATCCCATCTGTAAAATGGATATCCCTTAATAATTCCCTATATGCTTTATTTTTTGAAAAGTACTTCCCGAATTCAGATTTTTCTCAATGACCCTAAGAGCAGTATGTTTAGGAGGGGCTGGGGATAGCAGTAATTATTCCTAATTTAGAGATTAGGAAGCTGAGTCACAGGTTGTTGTTTCATTAGCCTTTTAAAAAGAGCTGTGTTTTTCTCTACTAAGCACTGTCGTTACAGCTTATGATTTAGAGGGACAAAGGGACAGGACATAGACTCCGAAAACTAACAACACAGGGTATCATCTATAGATAGTGCCAAGAAGTGGGGAGACAGCAAAAGCCCTCAGGGTTGCAGGCTAGGAAGGAGTCAGTGAGGCCAGAGAGGGCTTTGGAGACAAAGAAGTTTGAGTGAGGGCGTACCAGGCAGGCGGGATAACATAAGCAAAAGCCTGGAGGTAGGACTTGCTTGACCAAGTTCATCTCTGTGACTCAGAGGCTGGGCCCCTCACCTGTTAGATCAGATAGGAGCCCCCATCCCAAATACTCCTTCTCTGCAGGCTGCCAAGGTGCAGGCCCTCCTGCCCTCCATGGTGAAGGGTCTGAAGAGTGTGGATGGGCTGCTGGTGGTGGAGGCAGTCCACAACCTCAAGACCATTTTCAAGGGGCAGGATCGGAAGCTGATGGACAACTCAGTCTATGTGGAGATACTGCAGATTCTGCTGCCACACTTCAGTGATGTAAGGAATTCCGTGAGGGTGGAAGGATGGGGGTGTAACACCTGGAGGGCAGTTCTTTACTACTCTGGGGGTCGTAATAGCTCCCACGGCCCGTTGGGACCTGAGCAGGGCTGAGTCAGCCCAGGGGAAGGGGCGCTCGTCCCAACTGGTCCAAATTCTTTGTAATTGGTTTGCACAGAGAAAGTTCCTTCTCTAATTGGTTCTCATAGAGGGAGGTCTTTTTGTGTGCTCCTTACCCCAGAGACTTGCCTGTCTGTGATTGGTCCATCTAGAGGAGTCACAATTTTTTTCCTTTTAACTTTTTTTTTTTTTGTAATAGGAGTATAGCCAATTAACAATGTTGTGATAGCTTCAGGTGGACCACAAAGGGACTCAGTCATACACACACATGTATCTGTTCTCCTTCAAACTCCCCTCCCATCCAGGCTGCCGCATAACATTGAGCAGAGTTCTCTTAGCTATACAGTAGGTCCTTGTTGGTTATCCCTTTTAAATACAGCAGTATGTACCTGCCAATCCCAAACTCCCTAACTCTCCCTTCCCCCATTCTTCCCCTAAGTGGGGGGTCACAATTCTTTGATTGGTCTCCGCAAAGGGGAGCATTTTTCTACTTGGCACAAAGGCACCTTTTAGGACAGTGGGGTCCCTGCTGGGAAGAGTGGGCAGAGCTCCTGACCCAGGCTCTGTTGAGGGGGAAGCCAGCCCCAGATCACCCCCATCAGGTGGCCTTCAGTGTTCTTCGTCTCTGTGGGTCTTGTGCTCGGAGGGGCCCTCAGAATGAGTGGGAAGAAGGCCATGAGCCTCTACGTGGGGCACAGAGGTGCAGGCAGACTCCCGGAGGATGGAGCTCGCCTGAGCCTCTGGATCTGCCCCAGTCACGAGAGGACGTGCGCACCTCCTGCATCAACCTGTACGGCAAGGTAGTTCAGAAGCTGCGGTCGCCCCGCACCCCGGCTGTGGAGGAGCAGCTGATCAGCACCTTGGTGCCCCTGCTGCTGACCATGCAAGAGGGCAATGCCAAGGTGAGCCAGGTGAGTGTGCATAGCCCTGAGTCCTGAGGGTGCAGCCCGCTTTACAGAACCCAGCCTGGAATCACAGACAATCCTAGGCACACACACACAGACAATCACAGGCAACCAAGTCTGGCCAAGCCTGTTTTCAAAAGGTACTCATGCCAGTATTTCTTTTCAAAACACCCAACTTTCCTTGTATGTTTCAAATATTGATAGGAATTGTTTTCCCAAAATCCAGTTTCATACTTTTTTTTTTTTTCCGGAGCATAGTTCAACTCTTCTGGAATTGCATAGCTCTGGTATTCTCTTCCTATTGGCCCCCAGAAATGTGTGAAGACCCTGTTCCGCTGTTCTTGCTTCATGGCTTGGGAATTGCCAAAAAAAGCTTACAGCCGGAAGCCCTGGGACAACCAGCAGCAGACGGTGGCCAAAATTTGCAAGTACCTCGTGAGTGCTTCTAAGACTACAGTGGGTTCTTATGAGCGTGTTGGAGGTGGCCAGTTCTTTCCTTGTCTCTTCCTCCTTTTTACACGAGCATCCTTACTGACAATTCCATTACCATCTACAAGCTGTTGGCTCCTGGAAGTTCATCTTTGCCTTGACTTCTCTCCCCACTTCTGGTGTTCCTTCTCCAAGGCTTACTGGACATCTCTCCCAATGACTGTGTGTGTGCTATGCTAAGTCGCTTCAGTCCTGTCCTACTCTTTGCAACCCCATGGATGGTAGCCCACCTGGCTCCTCTGTCCATGGAATTCTCCAGGCACGAATATTGGAGTGGGTTGCTATTCCCTTCTCCAGGGCATCTTCCCAACCCCAGGGATCAAACTCATGTCTCTTATGTCTCCTGCTTTGCAATGCAGGTTCCTTACCACTAGGGCCACCTGGGAAGCCCTCCCCTGCCCACAATGACTACACACAACTAAACTCAGCATATCTCTTCTGAATTAAGGCCTTCCCAACGTCAGTTCTCTCTCCTTCTAAATCTCCGAAGCTGAAACCTAAAACCATCCAAGGCTTCTTGATCCCCCTCACCTTCACTTTGATCAATCTTAAATATCCTAAATACCTCTGAATCTGTTTTTTCCTCCCCTTCCCATTATTATTCCCTTAGTTCAGGTCATAAATGTTTCTCAGATGGGTCCAGCCATCCAGTGAGTCCCCCAGTCTTGAATCTCAGCCCCTCCAATCCATTCCCCACTCAGGCTACCAGAATGATCTGGTTAAAACCCGAGTCTGTCTATATCATATCCCTGCCTGAGGGACTCTACCGGCTCCCTCTTCTACAACAGTAATTTCCAGCATGTATTCGCTGTGATGGCAGTCCTACAAGAAATGCCCCACAGGAGAGAAAAGATCCAAGACAAGTAAGTTTGGGAAAAACTGTATCATTATCTTCCTCTCGGAGATTTGCAGTGTCACCAGCACCTTACAACTCTGAAATGCTCTGTGCTGAGGAAATTTCCTGGTTGATTCATGGTTTCCCCAAATTATTAAGCCACAGAACCCCCTGTCCAGGTAACACCTGAGAACATTCTGCGGTAGGAGAGAGCCCTACACACAGTGACACGCTACACTGCATGATGCAGCCGGGTTCCTTCACGTACCTTTTCGGACGCTTTGCCATCTAGGCCCATCTACCTTTCCTGTAGTCACCGGCTGTGTTCCCCGGGATGCAGGCTCTGAGGTTAGCATGCAGGAGGTTTATTAGGGAGCACCCTGGGGCCAGCTGCTGTGGAAGGGAGGGCAGGGAGTGGAAGTGGCAGAGGGGTCAAGCTGCAGTGTGGTTTCAGGGAAGGTCTCAGCCAGCATGATGCGGAGATTCTTCACACGGGGGCTGGCGGTCAGGTCTCCACACCGACTGAGTGGTCTGTCAGTTTCTGGTTCTGCCCCTTGAAGAAGGTCTTGAGGCTGTGGTTTGCCTTGTCATCAGTTGCCAGCTGGCCTGGGAAGGGACGTGACCGGGCCAGCAGTTCTCTTCCACCAAGGCAATCTGTACTTGGGGGAATAAATCCTTCACACCCTAAGGGAGGTCTGGGTGGGGCATGCAGCATCCTCATTCCCCCACCAACCTAACAAATAAACAAAATAACACATTGTTATTTTGCAGTAATAATCATTATCAATAGTGCTCAAAGCCTCTGCAGTCCAGTGCTTAATATTGTTACCTCCTTTTACAGAGGGAAAAAGAGGCCTGGAGGAAGTGTTTGGCCAGTGCTGCTAATTCAAATACTAACCATGACCAGTGACTGGGAAGATAAGTGATGTAGGGGTGGTAGGGCCATGGCAACCTGGAGGGGCCAGGCTCTTTGAAAGCACGAATGGAGAGCTCCAGCCACCATGCAGCCAACTCTCACCAGGGCCTTCAGTTTCACAAGAAAAGCTAGATTTTTATAAGACTTTAATTAACAATCAATTTAGTTAAAACACAGGCCTCTACCCTGCCAGCCATTTGTGGCCTGTGGGCTGCCAGCTTGTGACCTCTGTATTAGACCCTCTAGATTCTCAGTCTCTTCTTTGCTCTCCAAGCATCAACAGTTCTGCTCATATGAAGGTCAACCTCTAGCCTTAGCTTTAGGGAGGGGTCAGTAACCTAGTCATTTATACATTTATCCATCCAATACTTTCTGGGCACCTATACCATGCAAAGCTCCATCCAGGGTGCTGAGGACTCTGAGCTGAGTGAGAAGGTCCCTTCTTTTGGGGGAACTAGAGATCCAGTGGGGGAGACAGGTATAAGTCATTATAAGTCCAGTGTCATAGGTGCCATGACAAAGGCTGTGCAACATGCTGCAGGGATGTCTTCAGGGAGGAGACGGTTTCTGAGCTGAGCCTCAAAGAATGAGAGGGGACTCATCAGGAAGGAAAGAAGGAAAGGGACTCCAATAAGGAGCAATGGCTTGTGTCCAGCACGGACTTGGGCAGAGTTGTGCCTCGACCTGGGATTGGAGCATGCATAGTGTGCATGGAGGCAGTGGTAGAGAAAGACCTAAGGCTGAGAAAGAACATGATCATGAACACTTTGCACATTAAGCCCAGGAGTTTACTCCCTGACATTGTTATTGCTTGTTGTTCAGTCGCTCAGTTGTGCCTGACTCTTTGCGACCCCATGGACTGCAGCATGCCAGGCTTCCCTGTCCTTCACTATCTCCTGGAGTCTGCTCAAACTCATGTCCATATAGTCGATGATGCCATCCAACCATCTCTTCTTCTGTCATCCGTTTCTCCTCCTGCCCTCAATCTTTCCCAATATCGGGGTCTTTTTCAATGAGCTGGCTCTTTGCATCAGGTGGCCAAAGTATTGGAGCTTCAGCTTCAGCATCAGTCCTTCAAATTAATGTTCAGGGTTGATTTCCTTTAGGGCTGACTGGTTGGATTTCCTTGCTGTCCAAGGGACTCTCAAGGGTCTTCTCCAGCACCACAGTTACTCCCTGACATGCAGATTGTCAATAGGAGAGTGATCAGACCAGACCTCCCTTTATCTCCCTCAACAGTCTCTTAGCAGATTGCCTGCCCCCTGGTTTCTACTTGATCAAACCCAACTGAACACCGCCGTCAGACTATTTTGCCTAAAACATTACTTTGTCATTGCCCTATTAAGAATGGATGCTGGCTTCTTATTTTTTAATGCATAAGGAAGCCCTATTTCTGTCTGTATTTGAAGGACTTTTAAGACCCTCCTAAGTCTGTAGTTTATTCCCACTGCTTTGTAACTTGAATCCTTCACCCTAGTTAGACCCGTCTCCTTAGTCATGTCCCTCACATGCCATATCCATTCTCAGCTCTGGCTGGACTTGCATTTTAGAACTTGCCTTCTGGCCTGGAGCAGGTGGGTGGATTAGAAAAGGAGACACCCAAGGCAGGAAGATCATTAACATGATTGTTGCAGTCAGCTAAGAGAACATGAAGTCTGGCTTCTGGAAGAGTCCAGAATGGGTAGCAGAGTTATGTAGGAGGCAAAGGGCCAGGGCTCAGCTGCCTGACTGGGTCCTGGTTCCTGGCTTTGGGAGGGGTAGATGGGAGGTTATTCCCTCTGAGGGCCCAGCATTCTCTGGTTTCTCTTTGTCCCAGGTGGACACCCATCGAGACAGCGCCTTCACGTTCCTCAGTCAGGGCTTGGAGTATGCCAAGAGTCCTCGGGCCTCCCTCCGGAAGTCATCAGTCATGTTCATAGGTAACCTGCCCTGGCAGACCTAGTTCTGCTGCTTCCTCCCCTTGGAAGGAAACAGTGGCCCTTCTGGCCCAGGGTGGATGCCTCCCTTTGTATGCAAGGCTTGGCCAGCACACAGCTTTGATATAAATTAGCAAGGTCTCCCTTCTTCTGAGATCACTGCTTGGGAAGTGGACCAAGGTCATAACCTTGGCATCTGTAGGCAGTAGAATCGCTGCTTCACCTACCCCACCTCCCGCCCCCAATACAGCAAGGTCCAGGCACAGCAGGAGCCTGCCCTGCAGCAGGAAGCACCAGTCTGCACAGGGGGAAGCGAACTAGGATCTCAGCTTCATAATCCCCTTTCTGTGTGATGCCAACTGAGCCTCCTCTGTAAGATCTATAAGGCGATTGGCGAGATAGGGATCAACTCCTGCTTTGTGGCCTGGATGAGAATTTTTTAAAATGTGAAGACTGGCAGATAAAGGTTCTCCCCCAGTGACAGTCACCTTCCTCCTTCTTCCCACAACCCCAACCTCTGTCTTTCTGGGGAAAAAACCAAGTAGGTTCCCTTCACTCAGAATCCTCCACAGGACACTTCTGTTAGTATGCTGTCTCCTCTCAGCCACTCCCCTTCCCTCCCCCAAACAGCCACATATCCTTCAAGGGTCTGCAGGAGACTCTACTGCAGAGAGGCTTGGAGAGGCCCCCACCTTGTTCCTTTGCCCAATTCATGTGCAATTTTTCATTCGTCCTGTCATCCATGCCTGTATCCATTGGCTTCTGCCTCACACACTGATTGAGCCTCTGCTCTGTGTCAGGCACTGCACTTAGTCTAGAGAAACAAAGAAATTTTCAGGAGGTGATGCCGATGGTCAGGACTGGGGATATGTGGGGGCAGCTGTTAACATGGTCAGTTCTGGGACAGATAAGCAATGCCCAGGCTGGAGGGGGCATCCTTTGGGCTGTGGGGACATGCTCAGGGGGAGCTCCTCAAACAGAGTAATGTATTTCCTAAATTCTGGCTTCTCTAAATCTTGTTCCAAACTACTCACTTCCAAGAATGTTGGTGTTTTGATTCCTAACCTCTTGCGGGTTACAGATCTTTTGTGAGACCCTATAGAAATTTAGGAACACTTGCCCTAGAAATATGCACATATACATGCCCTTGAGCAAGTGTCTCAAAGGCCCTCAGACTATCTTTCCCGCTCTCCCATCCCTAGCAGATCTAAGCTGAAGAAACCCCACGTCTGGCAGGAGATGTTCATGAATCACAAGTAAAACACATCACAGTGTGTACACAGGTGGAGACAGAGACTCTGGGAGCCTAAAGAGGCATTTATAACTAGCTTGGGGCAAGGTAGGGAAAAATTTCCTAGAGGAGCAGCCACGTTAAATTGAATATTCAAGGACAAATAGGAATTAGTAAGGTACAAAGTATGGGAGGGGCCTTCTGAGAGGTAGGGCACATTCAAGGATCTGCAGGTACTTCAGGAGCCACTGCAGCAGGGGAGGGCTGAGCTATGTTGCCGAGGAACTGAGTTTCAGCCTCTCCAGGGACCCCACCAACCACCTGAGAGGAAGGTATGCAAGGCACTTGGTACCCTCCTGTTACTGCTCCTTGGAGAGGGGGCACCGAGGCAGCACCTCCCTGAGTCTTGGATGAGAACACTACAGACCAGCCTGGGGAAGGGATCTCCTAGGACCACCTCTCAGAGTCAGCTTCGGCCCTGCTCCTGTCTCTGTCCTGTTGCCCTCTCTGCCCACTGGATCTTCCACCCATCCCAGGACCCCTCTCAAGAAATCTGACCCAGGGTCAAGACGAAGTTCTCTGTGTCCTCGTTTGTGGGACCAGGAGAGCTTTTCCGAGGAGGTCTGGTCTGAGGGGGGCGGTCAGAATCAGGAGATGGACCCACTCACATCTTGGATTATGCTCAAGGGTCCCTGGTCCCCTGTATGGAGAGCAGCATGACAGAAGATCGTATGAATGAAGTTAAAGCTGGTGAGTCCTGTCCTGCACTGGCGAGATTTGCAGAGCCAGTGTGGGAATGAGTAGGCTCGAAGCAGGGAATGGGAGAGGGGAGGGTTACACATGACCCAATGCCAGGGGCTTCAGCTCAGTCCAGCTGTGCTAGCACTGACCCAGGTGAGTACATATTAGCTACTGTGGAGTCGCTAAGACATAGAACACACAGTCCACCTGCTAGGGGAGCTTATAATCCAGGAAACCAGACTCAGAAAACAAGATCAAAAACCATTTAGTGCAGAGCAAGTAGTTCACACTCTTAAGGGGGCATGTTAATTTCATAACTGGGAAAGCTGATGGGAGCATGAAGGAAGGCTTGGGCAGTCCAAGAAGACTTTCTGGAGAAGGCAGGTTTTGATCCAAGCTTTGAAAGACACGCACAATTTGAAGAGCTGGGAGATGAGGGGATGCTGAGCAGATTACCCAAGCTAAGATATGAAGTGAGAAGGATGAGGTGTGAGACTCAGGTGGGGACCTAGACTTAACAAGTGACCTCTCTCCTCCCCATAACTCAGCTCTGGAAAACTTGAGACACGACCCAGAAGCATCGGTGTGCATCTGTGCTGCCCAGGCCCAGGACAACATCCTGGCCAGCTGCTGGCGAAACTCCTGGCCACTGCCGCACGGGGACTCATGGGTGTGTGACCCGGCCACCACGCACCGCTGGAGCCCTAGCTGTGAGAACTTGCCCACTTCCCACCAGCGGCGCTCCTGGATCATGCAGGTGCTGGGCTCCTGGAAGATATCTTTGAAGCAGTGATGTTCCTGAGCCCCCAGCCCTCCTTGGAGGTGGCCATGGCCCCAGCCACACTCACTATAAATGCCACATAGCTTGCCTCTCCCCATGGAGTTTTTCCTGTGAGATGAGCAAGTTCTTTATTATTGATTCAGTCAACATTCATAGATGCCCGTAGGCTGTCTTATAAATGGGGAAGCTGAGGCCCAGAGAGGTGGAATGGCTTGTTTAAGGTCACACAGTAAGTTTGCCAGATGTCTCAGCTTCCCCTCCCTTACAGGGAGAGAATAAGAACAAAAGGAGATGATGATTTGGTTAGGCTTTGGAGAAGGAAAAGAAGAGACCCCCCATCCCCACCCCATGATATGCATATCCCAGAATCCTGATCTCTGAGCCCCACCCTCGAGTCTTTGCCCAGAGATTGGCCACCACTCATTCGGGCAACATTTACTGAACACCTAACCTGGACCAGGCCTGCTCTGAGTGCCAGAGATACAGACATGAATGAGACCCAGCCCCAGGCCCCGGGCATTTGATAGTCTGATGCAGTGGTTCTCAACTGGCGGTGATTTGGACAGGTCTGAAGATATTCTTGGTTGTTTCCACTTGGGGAGGGGGCTGTTATCATCAGTGGGTAGAGGCCAAGGATGCTGCTAAACATTCCACAGTGCACACGACAGTCCCACAGCAAAGACACACTCATCCTAAATTGTCAAAAGTGCTGAGGCTGATAAACTTTGGCCTCATGGAAGTATTAGAGATGTAAAACACCAACAGCCCAGCAGGTCAATGCTGTGCTGAACAGTGGTGTGGGGACTGTGAAGTCCAGAGGCTAACTGCAGGTGGGAGATCAGGGAAGGATTCCCAGAAAAGAGACACCCCCTCCAGTGGGTTTGGAAAGATGCCTACACATCAGGCATGTATGGAGAAGAGCAGGGCACATGAGACCAAGAATCAATGGCAGATCTGAAGGTGCTCTGGAGCTCAGAGTGGGAGGGGAGAGGAGGACAAGGGCTGGGTTAGTATGGCCTTGGAACCTGTGTTAAGGAGACGACTTCAGAGAGCCTGGGAAGGTGTGGTGGGAAGGGGCGAGGCAAAGGGGGAGATGCAGGAGGATGTCTGCTTTAGAGAGCTTCCTCCTTTGCACACACAGGCGCTGCTGTGGGGATGGCAGTAGCCGTTCTGGACAGGAACCTATCACTCCACAGTCACATTAAGTTTATGCATGCCCATGACTCAGCACTTCCACCGTGGGCACACATCTCAGGGAATCTTCCCACAGGTCCATAAGGCGAGATGTATGGGGAAGTCTCTCTTAGTGTTATTTGTGATGCCTGGGACAGGAGGCAGCCTGGGGTTCCACCCTGAGGGGATGGATGGGCACTGTGGAGTCCCATGCAGCAGTTCGAAGCAGTAAGGGTACATGTAGCACCATGGATAGGACCTAAAACCTAGTGCTAAGGGGGAAAAAAAAACAACATATAAAATGCATGTACAAAAGAAGTTACATTTGCAAAGGACACTTACAAACTGAAAAATGCACATTAAAACACATTAGAGTGATAGGAGGAGGAAAGGAGGAAGGCTCAGAGGAATAAATGAAAAAAAGGAGAGGAAGAAAGCTCATGCAGGAGTGGAGGGGAGGTGCTGGGTGGGGGATGGAAAAGAACACGGACAAGGACGTCTGGCCGGGGGCTTCGAGGTCTGGCAGGGGCCTGGGCTACAATGCAGGATGGACAGTATGACTGGACCTGTGGGAGATTGGGGAAGAATTTTCAGAATCTGGTGGTTGACAGCAAGGACAGAGAGACCTCAGGATGGTGCCCAGATTTCAGGGCAGATGACCAGGCCAATGATGTCCCCCACTGAGTGGTCCTCAGGACCAGGAGCAGGTTTGGGGAGGGATGAGCTCATTCTGGACATGGTGAACTTGAGGCGCTTGTCTGCCATGATAGTGGAGATATCTCCTAGGTACTGGCTGCACACCATGGAGCTCAGCAGAGGGATCCAAGATGTAAACAGATTTGGGATATTCATCTGTGCACAGGTGTGAGCTAAGATTCCCTGGGTGCGTGTGCAGAGCAGGAAGAGACATAAGTCTGTAAGATGACCACACAATCATCTTCCAACAAATGTAGGCCAAGGCCATCAGGATCCTGGGCCTGAGATAGAATAAGAAATGTGTGTGGTCCTTTTGCGTAACCTTGTCCATTGCCAAGAATGTTCATGAGCATTGCCCCGTTTGAATCTCATGGTAGCCATACGGAGTCATGGGAAAGACAGGCTGGCTTTATTATCCATGTGCTACAGATGAGGACAGGGCTCAAAGATGGGTGGTTCTTGTCTAATGTCACGCCAGGAAGCAATTAGAAGTGTGGATCCCAAAGGCCTCCCAACTCCCATGCCTGAGCCCTTTCCACCCAGAGACACTGCTACTTTCACTAGACACAGCCCAGGTCTGGGTGGCCTTGACAAAGAAGAGCTGCCATGTTTTAGGTCTGGGTGGTTTCGAAACACAGAGATGCCTGGCAGGCTCAGTTATTGGCAACGGCCCCCAAACAGCCTCGAGTTGGAAGGGTCAAAGAGC
Source organism: Bos indicus (assembly GCF_029378745.1). Lineage (NCBI taxonomy): Eukaryota > Metazoa > Chordata > Mammalia > Artiodactyla > Bovidae > Bos > Bos indicus. Next base: position 91,822,520 of record NC_091762.1, on the reverse strand, counting down.
ACTTCCCTTCTCTGAACCTTCCCTATCATCACCTGCAAAACTAGTTCTTATGGGATTTCATAGGAATCACACTTTTAAAATGGAAGCAAAATGACTTTGCAGGCTCTGTATTCAAGAAGAGAAGAAATGAAGAGGAGAATAATACAGGAATCATTAGGGACTAGGCTGGAGGAGGAAGTGTGGAAAAGGAGATTTAGATTTGGAAGAAGAGAGCATACGGATCAGGTGTTCCCCTGGGCACAGGTGACACAGAAGGTAAATGACACAGTCCTGGCCCTGAAGGGCTCATGGCCCCTCCAAGTGTCATCCTGAGCCCTGCTGTCTGTCTCATTCGTCAAATAACGAGCAAGCCTGCTAGCTCTGCTTCTGGGCTTCAGATCTCTCTTCTCCCCTGGCTTCTCACCAGCATCCTCCTCGTCAATTTCTTAACCCAGCATCTCCTATCAATCCTTCACCTGGCAACCCAGGCCTTCCTAGGACAAATTTTCCCTTATGTCTGTCAGTATCTCACCGTCCTCTGCAGCAACCTTTCACCCTTTGATCTATGACCCCCACCTACTTTACCGACCTTCCTTTTAACTCAGCATGCAGGCTGTTACCCACCCCCATGTCTCTGCACGTGGACTTCCATTGCCTAAAATGCCCAACTTCCCTCCAGCCCCTATCCATCTGCAGAGACCTTCCCCATCTCTGCTCTGAGATCTGCATCACTTCCTCAATGAACCCTCCTCGAACCCCCCAAGGAACAGCCATTCCTCTGTTCCTCCACTGAGCCGGCTTGTGACTAGACTGGGTTTAGACTGGTCTGCTGTGTGCCTATCTTTCCTTCTAGACCAGGCTGTGAGCTCCTGAGTCTGTGGCATCCAATGCAGGGCCCAGCAGCCATTTGCTGGGAACCCAGTGGTTGCAGGAAGGCACACCTAGCCCAGAGGCCTTGTTGCCATCTCAGCTGTGGGGGGTAGGGGTTTGTGCATGTGTCCTAAGTCACTTCAGTCATCGTGTCCGACTCTTTCTGAGCCCATGGACTGTAGCCTGCTAGGCTCCTCTGTCCATGGGATTCTCCAGGCAAAGATACTGGAGTGGGTTGCCCTTTCCTCCTCCAGGGGATCATCCTGACCCAGGGATCAAACCTGCATCTTTTGGCAGGCGGGTTCTTTACTACTAGCCCACCACAATTCAGACTATTTCTGAATCCCAATCAGAAATAGTCTGATCACATCATTCTTTTCCTCAAAGCTCTCCAAAGGGTCCCATTGCACTGTGAGGAAAACCCAAACCCTCAGAATCACAGCTCATTATCTTTCCCACCTACCTGCTACTCACTGTCTTTTCTGCACCTTGCACCTTTAGCCCTCTCTGTTCCCTTCTTGGAGAAGGCTCTTCCCCAGACACCCCCCGGGCCACTTCCAAGCTTCTTCCTTTGCTTGAATGCCTGCCCAACCTGTTTAAAACTTTTCTCTCACAGTCCTTGCTACCACATGACGAACTCCCGTATCTTACTTGTTGTCTGGCTCTCCCCTCTGCTTACTGCTTCCCTGGTGGCTCAGATAGTACAGAATCTGTCTGCAATGCAGTAGACCCAGGTTCAATCCCTGGGTCGGGAAGATCCCCTGGGGGAGGAAATGGCTACCCACTCCAGTATTACTGCCCGGAGAATTCCATGGATAGAGGAGCTTGGCAGGCCTAGTCCATGGGGTCCACAAAGCGTCGGACCACCACTGCGGGACTAACACTTTCACTTTCTCTCCTCTACCTTATCAACTCCTAGAGGGCAGGGATTTTACTTGCTTTGCCCAGCACTGTATACCCAGCGACTACAACAGGACTGGCACAAGAAAGGAGCTTAGAAAACGTGCTGACTGGTTAAATAAACCAGTGAATTAAGTGATAATGCGCTATTGTGGGGTGCAGGGCTCATCCACCGTCCCGAAAGTATTCGAAAGTGCGCGGCAGGGTAGGCGTTTCCCGGGGGAGGGGTGGAGTCGGGTCGGCCACGCCTCCAGCAAGCCGGAAGCAGCACGCCGGCGCCGCCCGGAAGATTGAGAGGGGGCCACCCGCGCCGCCGGAAGCTGCCGTACGGATCTCGGTGATCCAGGGCGATGGCTGGATCACCGGGGACACACATGGAGCAGCAGGAGCCGGGCGCCACTTTGGACGACGGCATGGACTCATTCTTGGAAAAGTTCCAGAGTCAGCCTTATCGTGGCGGCTTCCACGAGAGCCAGTGGGAAGAGGTGGGCGGGCCCGGGGTCTCAGCACGTGCGTGCGTGGGCGTCGTCCCAGCTCCTGGGGCCTCCCGGGCGCTGAGGCGCTCTACCGCCAAGGTTTGGCGCTGCCAGTGGATAGGTGGTTTCTACTTGCGTGTAAAAAATCGGCCCCGAAGCTTTAAGGGTCTTCTTAAGCTGGCAGTATGTTTAGGTGTTCAGGTTTTGGAGTCAGAAACTTGTGAGTGCAGAGCTTACCTGAGACCGTCCTCTTATGTGTATAATTCCTCCGACTGGAGCACTAATCTCTTAGGATGGTTGGCGAAGCTAAAGTGAGAGGGTGGGTGAAGTGCCAGGAACAAACGAGTGCTCAACTCGCTTGGTAGTTACTGCCGCTCTTGTAAGAATGTGAGAACTGAAGGGTCTTTAGGTATTCTGCACTCTTATTTGGAGAAGGCAGTGGCACCCTACTCCAGTACTCTTGCCTGGAAAATCCCATGGACGGAGGGGCCTGGTGGGCTGCAGTCCACGGGGTCGCTAGGAGTCGGACACGACTGAGCTACTTCACTTTCACTTTTCACTTTCATGCATTGGAGCAGGAAATGGCAACCCACTCCAGTGTTCTTGCCTGGAGAATCCCAGGGACAGGGAAGCCTGGTGGGCTGCCGTCTCTGGGGTCGCACAGAGTCGGACACGACTGAAGCGACTTAGCAGCAGCACTCTTTATTTTACAGGTGGGACACTGAGGCCGGGGAGGAAGAGATGTCATGAGGATTTGCAAATTATGATGAGTGAGAAAAAACTTTGATGTGGAGACCTGGAATTGGGTCTACTCAGTGGAAATTTTATTCGTATAGTTCATTCTTCTCTTAACAACCTCCAGGAATTTGAAAAGATTCCTCTGTTTATGAAGAACTCGCCATCAGAAATTGATCCCCTGGAGAATCCTGACTTGGCCTGCCTGCAGTCAATTATTTTTGATGAAGAGCGATCTCCAGAAGGTATCTTCAGTGACTCTCTAAGCTCCTCCATTAAATTGAGATAAAGTGTGAGTCAGAAAGGTTTTGATAGATTACAGCAGTAGTTAGCCGGAGCTAACTTGTCACGTTTATTCCACATATACTTCTTTGTATACCTACTAAATACTAGGCACCAGGATACAGGAAGGAATGAGACTGCCCTCAAAGGTCACACTCCAGTGGATAGCTCAACTCTGCTAAAGACAAACCTGTGTGATAAGTGCCAAGGTGTTGTGGGTGCTGTTGGAACACCAAAGGTGGGGGGCAGGGGGAGGGGGTGGTGTAGAAGTGGGCTTTCAATGAGTGGGAAATTTGAACTGAATTGTAACAATTTTCTAGGCTTTTGCTAAAGTGAGGAGGGGAATTTGCATTCAAGGGACTCAAACAACATATTAAAAAACAGTAGTGTGATTTCCCCCCATTTCTTCTGTAATTAAAGCCCTTTCTTCAAGAGATAAGTGTACTTTTTTCCTTTATGCTTTTTTTGGTGTGTGTGAGCACTTAATAATCTACTTTCTAAGATATTTAGAATTGATTGTAGTTAAGTACATGTGACTTTATTTCTCCATATTGATACCCAGTTTTATAGCATTCATTTTTGAGTTTTCTTTCCCTATTGGTTCTTTTTGGTTTGTCATTACATTATTGTGTGATTTAGATTTTTAATGAGCCCTTTAAAAAATAGGGAATAGTGATTTTTTTCTTCTCTTTTTTGCAGATCAGGCCAGGACTTACAAAGACGAAGGCAATGATTACTTTAAAGAAAAAGACTACAAGAAAGCTGTTATTTCATACACTGAAGGATTAAAGAAGAAATGTGCAGACCCTGATTTGAATGCTGTTCTTTATACCAATCGGGCAGCAGCACAATACTATCTAGGTAATTTATTCTATTATTTAGTACTTTCTAAAAGATTAACTTATAACAAACTATTACATGATGGCTAGTGGGGAGGGTTTGAGAGTGTCAGAGGAAAAGGAGCTGTTTATCCTAGAAACCTAAGATAGCTTACTTTAACTGAACTTTGATCTTCCAGGTAGATTGGTCAAAAGGGATGTCAGATAGATTGTATAATTCTTTCTGTTTGAGCCAAATGAGTAACATCAAATACCTTAATACATGAGTTGGTATGATTTGGAATTTTTGAGCCCAGATGCCTCTTCTCTCTCGAAAGTAAGTTTTTTCTTTTTTTTTCCCCTGGCCTCCTCTCAAGGATGCTAGAAGGATTAAGGTGATAAAGTTCTTTGTGTGAGAGAAACTGTATTAATCCAAGGGAGAATTTCTCAGTAGTGTGTGGGCCCTTTGAAGTAAAACGTTCCTTGGACAAGTAAAATTGGACAGTGCTGCTGCTGCTTTGGTGATTTGCAGTGCACGTTAGTATGTTAACACTGAGAAAACCTACAGCAGAGAACCTTATCCTGTGATTCTCAGGTTTTGTGAGCCTCTTTTTCAAGTAACACTTAGGAATATGCAGGACTGTTCTGCAGACATGACTTTGGGAAACAACTGATTATTTGGGTGACATCATTGTTGGTATCTAATCTTAGGCATATTAAACCCTTGTTTCTTATCACACAGTTTTAGAGAGGACCTGGGAATGACTTCAGCCTTTTCTGAGGGACTGGTAGACAATAAGCCTTAAAGTCTAGCTGGGATAGGTCTACTGGGACTCATCACCTTTGGAGCAGAGTTTCTTTCCAGTCATAATCTGCTCCAATTTTTTTTCTTCTTTAACCTGTTTGATTATAAAATTTTAAAAAGTAAAAGTGGTATAGAATTTTGGAGATTATTTGAGCCAACCAGCCCCCTCATTTTACATAGGCGTAGAGAAGAACCCCTTTGGTTAGTGCCAGACTCTGGACTAGAAACCCAGTCTTCTTACTTCTAGAGGAATACATTGTCTTCATTCAGCACACTGAGTTCTTGTTCTGTGCTAGGCACTGGCATCATAGAAATGAGTAAGACCTGACTTTTCCTTAAAGGAGTTTCATTCATTTACCTATTCAAACAGTAAATACAAAGCATTTACTATGTGCTAGGCACTGCACTGTGAGTAAGAGCTACATAGTTCCTTTCTTTGGGGAACTAAAGAATGTTACAGATAGGCCTGCTGCTACTGCTGCTGTTGCTGCTAAGTCGCTTCAGTCGTGTCCGACTCTGTGCAACCCTGTAGATGGCAGCCCATCAGGCTCCCCCGTCCCTGGGATTCTCCACGCAAGAGTACTGGAGTGGGGTGCCATTGCTTTCTCTGACATATGGGCCTAGTAAGACCAAAAGCACCTTGCAAGAAAAACAAAACAAAACAGGTATTTGCGATACCAGAGGAGCAAATGCATAATAATCAAGAGATTTCTTAAATGATGTCACTGGTATGGCTTACAAACCACTTTCACATTTTTTATCCCTCTTGAGTTCATAGCAACTATGTATGGTAAATAAGGTTAACAGGTTTATCCCTAGTTAACAGAGTAAGAAACTGTAGTAAAATGTAATAAATGTGTAAAATGCCCTAAGAGTATGCAGTGCCAGAATTAGGATTCAAAGTCAAGTTTGCCTTAGAAAACACTAAACAAAGACGCCTTTGTCCACTCTTACAGAGGTACCTGCTGCTGTTGATTCTTTAGTACTGGGTACTTTGTAGGCTTTTCAATATACTTGGTAGCTTTGAATTTTCCCTCTACTGGCTTAGACTTCAGTTGTCTCAAGCCTAATTAGTCATTTAGCCTGTGTCTCTTTGTTCTCCAGCTTTAAAATGTGTTCCATTTTCTCATTCTTGTCTCTGTATTAATGGCTTTTTTTTTTTTTTTGTCAAGTGATAGGGGTTGAAATGCATATGTTCAGTCTACTACCTTTAAGCAGAAGTTTTTGGATTTCTCTTTATGTATTTTTTCCACAAATAAGATCATGCTGTTGTTCCAATTCTGTGTTCAGTTTTCACTTAATTTTATAATGTAAACAATTTCACCTGTCATTAAATTATTTGTGAATACTGAAGTTGCATCATATGGACATGGTGCTGCTGCTGCTAAGTCGATTCAGTCGTGTCCGACTCTGCGAGACCCCATAGACGGCAGCCCACCAGGCTCCACCGTCCCTGGGATTCTCCATGCAAGAACACTGGAGTGGGTTGCCATTTCCTTTTCCAGTGCATGAAAGTGAAAAGTGAAAGTGAAGTCATTCAGTCGTGTCTGACTCTTCTGGACCCCATGGACTGCAGCCCACTGGGCTCCTCCGTCCATGGGATTTTCCAGGCAAGAGTATTGGAGTGGGGTGCCATTGCCTTCTCTGTCATATGGACATACCAGTGTTTAAACTATTTGTTTTACTATACTGCTGTTGTTGAGTATATAGCTGCTTTTAGGCTTTTTTAAGTAATGCAAAAATGAACAAAGTTAGTGATAAAAATTTTCTGATAATTCTGATTATTTAGGCTAAAGCAGGATTTGGCAGACTGTGACTCAGGCCACATCTGGGTCCCTGATCTCCTGTGAGCTAAAAGTGTTTTTTTAAAGGATTATGAAACAAAGAATGTGTAACAGACCATATGTAGCCTGTAAAGTCTGAAATATTTACTATATGTCCCTTTAGAGAAAAATTTTGCTGACTCCTGGGCTAGAGCTTTAGAAGTGAAATTAATAAATATATACCAAACTGTTAGTAATACTCACAGTATAAACTAGAGAGTGAAAGTCACCTCTTGCCTCCTAGGTTGGATAACCAGTGTTCATGATTGCACACTTTTTTTTTTCCTTTTTAATGCAATTACACATGTATGTGTGTACATGTGCCTGTATATTTAGATTGGTTTTTTGTTTTATAAAGATCGGCTTCTGTACACGTTGACCCACCACTTAAAACAATGTAGGAAAGACATCCTGTCATGCCTTTTACATACAGATGTATCTTACTCCTTTAATAGCTGTATTCGGTAGTATGGATTTACTATAATTTATTTCATCATTACTAAATTGAGGGTATTTAGGTTATCTTTATCTTTTCACAATTAAAAATAATGCAGCAGCTCACATGCTTTTACATTTGTCCTTGGACATTTTTTGCAAGCATTTTTTCATTTTTTTGCAAGCCTTTTTAAGGATCAGTTCTTTGAAGAGTATTGTTGGGTCAAAGTGAATATACAATACGCGCGCCAGTTTGCTCTCTTGGTTTACTCTCAGAATGCCCTTTCACCATATCTTCACCAATATTGGGTATTACCTGTTTTTAATTTTCAGTTTCATGTTAATCTTAATTTCTCTAATTAGTAGTGATTTTGAGCATTTTTCCATGTGCTTACTAGCTATTTATAGTTGGTTGGTGGGTTGCCTGCTATTCTAAACATTTCTGAGGTGCTTGATGAGCATAACAATTTTTTTTCTATAAACAATTGCTCTGATTTATATTTCTCTAAGATTGTCCAAGAGTGTTTTTGTTTCTACATGCAAAATTTTGGAAATAATCTGATCTCAAAACTTGTTTTCTCGTTTACTGAATGGTGTTTTGTCAGGCAATTTTCGTTCTTCTCTCAATGATGTGACGGCTGCCAGAAAGCTAAAACCCTGCCACCTCAAAGCCATAATAAGAGGTAAGTCCTGTAGAGCTACAGTGTGACTGTCACCATGGAAAGTGGGCACGCGCAACACCAGAAGTATTTTAAAGTGCTAAGATACTAATGAAGTTACCTTATTTTTGCAGTCTTAGTATTAAGTCGTTATCAGCAGCAACATGCCATTTTTAAAAGAATTCTCTGGATATTAATTCAACCCTCTGTGTTTTAAGAATTGGTAGAGAAATTGAAACTCCACATTTTAAATTAATAAAGAATAAAATTAATTAAAGCAGTTCTAAAAGCCGCATTCTAATTTTTTTTCCAAATTAGCTGATTGAAAGACAAGATCTTCAAATGCCATGTTATTGTTAATTAAAAGATAAGTTATAGGACTTTTGCTGATAACTCTAATGTTCAGATGTTCCCAGATTATTTCTTCTGTCCTGGTCTGACCTTTGTATGTAATCATTTGCTTTTATTACTTGCATACTTCACCTTTTCTTTGGGAAGCTCAGTGGTGCTTTGTAAACTTTAATTTTCATTACATATTAATCTCTATATCCCGATGGACCAACTTAAAATGCTTTATTAAAATTATGCTTATGTAATCATGGTTAGGGAGTTTATGTAGATCTAGGCCCTTCAGCTATAGGGAAAGAAGATGGGCAAATACATTGTGTATAGTCATGTGGAATTGGCTACAGGCTGGAAGTCTGTAGCTTGCTTGAATTGTCGTTTTTACCTTACTGTGTGGCATTGGCAAGAAACCCATTCTGTCTCTGAAAGCCGAGGTTGAATTCTGTTGACATTTAAATTTTTTTAGTTCAGATGTTTTTAAATTCTGTAGAAAGCCCAGAGGCTAACTGGAGGAAAAACACGATTGATTAAAGGAGAGGTAGCTTAAATTGGTTGGAGAAGGCAATGGCACCCCACTCCAGTACTTTGCCTGGAAAATCCCACGGATGGAGGCTGCAGTCCATGGGGTCGCTAAGAGTCAGACACGACTGAGCGACTTCACTTTCACTTTTCACTTTCATGCATTGGAGAAGGAAATAGCAACCCACTCCAGTGTTCTTGCCTGGAGAATCCCAGGGATGGGGGAGCCTGGTGGGCTGCCGTCTATGGGGTCACGCAGTCGGACATGACTGAAGTGACTTAGCAGCAGTAGCAGCTTAAACTGGTAGCCATCAAGAACAGCTTTAGGAGATACCTAACATATTTGGTTTTGCCATTGCTTTTGTGAGTGACTGAGGCAAATTCTGCTTTCTCTCTCCATTTAAAGTCATCTGAGATGGACTTTATTCTTCTCATTTATAGATGAGCAGCCTAAAGCTCAGGGATACTCAGTCCACTGTCTAATGTTTAGTTGGTTGCTGCTGCTGCTGCTGAGTCCATTCAGTTGTGTCCGACTCTGTGCGACCCCATAGACGGCAGCCCACCAGGCTCCACCGTCCCTGGGAGTCTCCAGGCAAGAGCACTGGAGTGGGTTGCCATTTCCTTCTCCAATGCGTGAAAGTGAAGTCGCTCAGTCATGTCTGACTCTTAGCGACCCCATAGACTGCAGCCTACCAGGCTCCTCTGTCCATGAGATTTTCCAGGCAAGAGTATTGGAGTGGGGTGCCATTGCCTTCTCCAGTTTAGTTGGTTAATGACAGCTAGATTTCCAGCCCAGATCTCTCTGATTCCAAAGACCATGTTCTTTGCCACTAAGCTGTAGCCTTCCCTACTTTAAGAGTCCTTAATACCAGAAAGAGAGTTTTGAGCTGAATGGGACCTAGAAACCTTTCTGATCTAAAATACAAGAAACAGTGTTCCTTGTCTGGGGAATGCACTAAAAGGGACTTTATCATCCATTTCCCAGAACTTCAGGCTACTGGCTGGTAGCTGGTTGAAGTTGGGGGTCATGTGCAAGGATGGCTCTTTCCATGCATCTTGTCCCCGGATACTAAGGGTGCTGGGTTCTACAGGTGCCTCTTGCCATTTGGAACTGAAAAACTATGTCGAGGCTGTGAACTGGTGCGATGAGGGGCTGCAGATAGATGCCACAGAGAAGAAGCTTCTGGACCTGAGGGCTAAAGCAGACAAGTTGAAGGTTGGTGGCAAAATTAATTAGCATCTCCCAGAGTGGATCTTGGGTCCAATTGTATAATTTTTCTTTAAAACAAAACCCAGGGAATTCCCTGGTCATCCAGTGGTTAGGACTTTGTGGTTTCACTGCTGAGGGCCCGGATTCAATCCCTGGTGGGGGAACTAAGATCCCACAAGTCATGCGGTATGGCTAAAAAAAGAAGAATACAACAACAGACACAACCCCGAATCAGTCCCTACCCATGAGGCTCTAGAGGATACAGAGAAGTAAATAAGTAATTATAACACGATAGAGGTAAGGAGGAATATATAGTACTTGATAAATTTGTGACTATTATGATTTGAATAAATAGACCAGTGGCATAGTCTAGTCTGCACACTGAGTGTAACTATTGAAAGAGGAGGGAAAGACAGTTAAACAGCTGGGATGTTAGGCTTCTGTTTGTTCGTTGTTGTTTAGTTGCTGAGTCCTGTCCAGTTCTTTTGTGACCTCATGGACTGTAGCCTGCCAGGCTCCTCTGTCCATGGGCTTTCCCAGGCAAAAATACTGGACTGGCTCACCATTTCTTTTCCAGGGGATCTTCCCAACCAAGGGATCAAACCGGTGTCTCCTGCATTGGCAGGCGAGTTCTTTACCACGGAGGCATCATGGAAGCCCTAGGCTTCTATAATGCTGTGTAACTTCCAACATTAAGACATCTTTAATTTGCTGATGAAATGTGACATTTCTGATACATAACAGCAAAAGTGATGATTAGAAACAATAGTAATAACAGACCATCACTACCAAAAAAAACTCAACATTAGCACTTACTGTATGTATGTTCCAAGTTCTAGTTAAAAATTTTACTGATATGAATCTGTCTAAATCACACATAGTCCTATAAGGTAGGCACGATTCTGATTCACTTTGCACTAGTAAGGAAGCTAAAGCAGAGAGATCAGAAAGTCACATAGCTGGTGAAGCTGGGCTTCAGTCAGGCAGTCTGGCTCCAGAGTCTACAGTCTTAGTCCTCTGCAATACTGTCTCACATGTTTGTTCCATAACTAGACTTCAGTTCTCTTGATTCTTGGTCTGGGTCTCTCTTCACTGCTTACACTATGAAATGGGAATTTTCAGTACCATGGGAGCCTAGAGCTGGCCCTGAACAGGGATAAGTTTTAGTCAGATCATTCTGGTCATGTCTACAAAAGTAGAGGTATGGACCCACATGGTTCAGGAACAGAATTTTGAGCCTGGGCAACTAAGTATGGCCAGAATTTCTAAAAGTGGCTTATACAGGAGAGAGTATCTAGAAGGCTACTGTGGAAGGCCATTGCCAAGCCTATCTGCAGACGAGCCCTTCAGTTCAGTTGCTCAGTCGTGTCCGACTGTTTGCGACCCCATGAACCACAGCACGCCTGGCCTCCCTGTCTATCACCAACTCCGGAGTCCACCCAAACCCATGTCCATTGTGTCGGTGATGCCATCCAACCATCTCATCCTCTGTCGTCCCTTTCTTCTCCTGCCCCCAACCTTTCCCAACATCAGGGTCTTTTCCAATGAGTCAGCTCTGTGCATCAGGTGGCCAAAGTATTGGAGTTTCAGCTTCAACATCAGTCCCTCCAATGAACACCCAGGACTGTTCTCCTTTAGGATGGACCGGTTGGATCTCCTTGCAGTCCAAGGGACTCTCAAGAGTTTTCTCCAACACCACAGTTCAAAAGCATCAATTCTTCGGCACTCAGCTTTCTTTATAGTCCAACTCTCACATCCATACATGACCACTGGAAAAAACCATAGCCTTGACTAGACGGACCTTTGTTGGCAAAGTAATGTCTCTGCTTTTGAATATGCTGTCTAGGTTGGTCATAACTTTCCTTCCAGGGAGCAAGCATCTTTTAATTTTATGGCTGCAGTCACCATCTGCAGTGATTTTGGAGCCCAGAAAAATAAAGTCAGCCACTGTTTCCACTGTTGCCCCATCTATTTCGAAGTGATGGGACCACATGCCATGATCTTAGTTTTCTGAATGTTGAGCTTTAAGCCAACCTTTCACTCTCCTCTTTCACTTTCATCAAGAGGGTCTTTAGTTCTTCTTCACTTTCTGCCACAAGGGTGGTGTCATCTGCATATCTGAGGTTATTGATATTTCTCCTAGCAATCTTGATTCCAGCTAGTGTTTCCTCCAGCCCAGTGTTTCTCATGATGTACTCTGCATATAAGTTAAATAAGCAGGGTGACAATATACAGTCTTGACGTACTCCTTTTCCTATTTGGAACCAGTCTGTTATTCCATGTCCAGTTCTAACTGTTGCTTCCTGACCTGTATATAGATTTCTCAGGAGGCAGGTCAGGTGGTCTGGTATTCCCATCTCTTTCAGAATTTTCCAGTTTATTGTGATCCACACAGTCAAAGGCTTTGGCATAGTCAAGAAAGCAGAAATAGATGTTTTTCTGGAACTCTCTTGCTTTTACGATGATCCAGCAGATGTTGGCAATTTGATCTCTTTTTTCCTCTGCCTTTTCTAAAACCAGCTTGAACATCTGGAAGTTCACGGTTCACATATTGCTGAAGCCTGGCTTGGAGAATTTTGAGCATTACTTTACTAGCATGTGAGATGAGTGCAATTGTGCAGTAGTTTGAGCATTCTTTGGCATTACCTTTCTTTGGGATTGGAATGAAAACTGACCTTTTCCAGTCCTGTGGCCATTGCTGAGTTTTCCAAATTTGCTGACATATTGAGTGCAGCACTTTCACAGCATCATCTTTTAGAATTTGAAATAGCTCAACTGGAATTTCATCACTTCCACTAGCTTTGTTTGTAGTGATGCTTCCTAAGGCCCACCTGACTTCACATTCCAGGATGTCTGGCTCTAGGTGAGTGTGAGTGATCACACCTTCGTGATTATCTGGGTCGTGAAGATCTTTTTTGTACAGTTCTTCTGTGTATTCTTGCCACCTCTTCTTAATATCTTCTGCTTCTGTTAGGTCCATACCATTTCTGTCCTTTATTGAGCCTATCTTTACATTAAATATTCCCTTGGTATCTCTCATTTTCTTGAAGAGATCTCTAGTCTTTCCCATTCTATTGTTTTCCTCTATGGACCTAAATGGAAGCGTTCTGTCCTGCAGCACAAGTGTAATTAAAGGGAGATTTAGGGCCCAAAAGCATAACTCTGAAATGAACCAAAGCCTTGCAGCAATATGGGTAGTGGTTATTCAAAAATAATGGCTGAACCTTCTTAAGAACAGCAAGCTTTGTGGCATTTTACCTTGCCCTATCCCATTGCGTCTCTCCCAAGGTCCATAGTAGCCTTGAAAGCCAACAGCCCACAATTATGGTGAAAATGAGCATCCTGGTAGCCACCAGAGGAGGCAGAACAGTATTAAGCCCCATTGCCAGAAGATTGTCATTATTTGACCTTCTAGAGGACCCTACTCACAAGTTGTTTTTATTTGAGGCATCTTGAAACTATCCCAGTATGAAAAGCTTTTTCACAGAGGGTTGGGATTGGAGCCATTTGTTAAATATGATTTGAGGCAATTATGTAAGATTTCATCTGCCTGAGGCAGTGTTAAACAGTTGAGGCAAGTAATAGGCTTACCAGAAAACTTAAAAGGACAAGCTGGGGAATGAGATTCTGTAGGGTCTTTGAAAAGCTCCAGTGTATTCCTGGGAATCTAGAAGGTCCTGTATGAATGTTCTGAGCTATTGCCTCTGCTTCCCAAGAGGTTCAGTGGTAAAGCATCCACCTGCCAACGCAGGAGATGCAGGGGACCTGGGTTTGATCCCTGTGTCAGGAAGATCCCCTAGAGGAGGAAATGGCAACCCACTCTAGTATTCTTGCCTGGAGAATCCCACGGACAGAGGAGCCTCGTGGGCTCCAGTCCATGAGGTTGCAAAGAGTTGGACACAACTGAAGCGACTTAGCATGCAAAGCAAAGAAACTCATAACTCATACAGTCTATTAGCAAAAGCAGTATTCCAAGAAAACTTTGTTCTCTCAATAGAGGAACTAAGTCCTGTCCCATATTACTATTAGTAATTTTAATTTGGTAAATTAAATTTACCTAATTTAATTCCAGCCTGACTGTGTACAAAACTTCTTTTTCAAGGTTCCCTTTTTCAAATCTCACAACTTCTGTATCCATATTAGTTCCTTATTTTTCATCTAGAAACAGTCAGCTCTAGGACAAAACCACATGCTCTGGTTGCGGGGGCTCCAGTAGTTGTGGCGTGTGGGACCAGGGATCAAACCCTTGTCCCCTGATTTGCCAGGTGGGTTCCCAGCCACTGTACCACCAGGGAAGTCTTCCCTTAACTTTTCAGAGCAGTTCCTAGACCTATGTGAGAGGCTGTCTCCCAGGTTTAAGTCCTCGGCAAGTCTTGCAAATAAAACAAATCTCACCTTTTTAGGTTATGCTTTTTTTTTTTTTTCAGTGAACAATTGCTAACAGACTCTGCAACAGAAGTAACATGAACTTGGTTAACCTAAAGTACAATAAGTGAGACATGTTTACATTGGTTAAACCAACAAGCTTAAGCTAGCTTTATTATCACATATAATTTAATATTGAATATTTCCAAGATCATGTGAATCTGAAATTCATTCTGGCCAGTTTCCATTATATTTAGAAAAAGTTAATTTGTGTTTACTTTTAAGTCTGTTAAGTAGAGCTTTCTTATACATTTAATTTTGATAATATTTTCCATAGAGACATCTTATATGCATAATGTACACATAGACGTACAAACAGATGAGACTGGAGACCTTTTAGCTTGAACATGTGCATGGTTTGTAAAGCCTAAAGTACTTACTGTCTGGCCCTTTAGAGAAAAAGTTGGCCCCTATTAATCACAGTCCTGAGGGTTGGAGTAGGATCAGCTGGTTTTGGGCAGACTAGTAGGAAAAGGAAATCTGAGTTATAGTTCTGGCAGATGAAGTAGATGGTGGTATTTTTCTCTCCTGAGCTGTAATTGTGCAAAAGGCAGAGTCTGTGATAAGTTTTTGGCAGGGTCTCTGATATGTTCTTGGCCTGGGTTTTTCCCGGTGTGTTTTCCTGTACTCCATCTATAACAGAGAAGTTTTAACGCCCCATTGGCCCTTATGTCAGCTCCTCTTTCCAGAATGCCCTTTCTCTTTCGTCTGGTTTCTGTCTAAACCCACCTCCGTGGGGCAGAATCAGTCATCACGCCCTCCTCTGTGTTTCATAGCACTCAGCTGTACTGCAGGCTAACACTAGAACTTGTCATGTGTCTGTCCCTTCAGTGGACTGTGAGTTCCTGGGTAGGTTTTTGACATTACTGCTGCCACTGGGCCTAGCACCCAGACATGTGCTTCTTAAATGTTTATTGAACTGAATCCAGCCAGTGGTGTTCCTTGATATATAGGAGCCAGAGTTGAATAGAGACAAGAGATAGCTATTTAGGGTCAGGCTAGAGTAACAGAAGAGGAGAGGAGGCAAGTTCCCTAGAGCTGATGCATCTGAATTTTTCATTTTCAGCGAACTGAACAGAGGGATGTAAGGAAAGCAAAGCTCAAAGAAAAGAAGCAGCAGGATCAGAATGAGGCTTTACTCCAGGCCATCAAGGTGAGTTCTCAAACTTTCGCCCTATGGTCTTGCAGAATTCACTCATCATGAAGTTGATCGGGAACCTTTCTGGGGATGCTTTACCTGAATGAGTTGTTCATTTTCTTTCTGCTTTTGGTGAAGCAGTGTGACAAGTCAGACCCCCTGAGTTCAGTCAGCTGTCTCAATTGTATGCATGTGTTGGTTTCAGGTAACATGTACTGAATAGTTGCTATGGGTTAATCATTATCTAATCTTCACAGTAGCCTTCTGAGGTGGGTCGTTGTGTTCCTTCTTATTGCACGTAGTCTCAGAGAAGCCTTACCCGCTAGTGCACGTCAGAGCCAGGTCCTTGTGTTAGTCCCGTGCTATACTGCGTCCTGAGAAAGTGATTTTAGCATGTAGCTCTACTAACTGTCACAATAACACAAAATTCCACCTCGCCTTCCCTCTCTTTCCTACATTTTAAATAAATGTAGGAAAAGTCTGATCCAAATCTTGCTTTCACAAGTCACTTATTGGGCCTTGGCTTCACAGGGGAGGTGATACTGGCTATGAGTTTGGTTCTTGATTTCATTCTTTGTTGAGTTAAATTATGTACCTCCTTAAAATTATTTGTTGGCTTTGAGAACTTCACAGTACTAAGATGCACTCCACTAGTCCTGCCCTACAACAGAAAATCTGTTAACATTTTAATAGATTAAACAGAAGGGAATAACTCCAGAGAGATTTGGTCATTTTCTCAAATGTAGAGTAGTAGAATGCCTAGACATTGGCATACAGACATTATTTTGGTACTCTCCTTTAACTCTGCATCTGAAACTTCATTGTACTTGAGAACTTCTCTAAAGAGTAATATACCCAAAGCTATCTATATTGTATTTTAGTGGTTTAAAGCTGGGTCAGCAAGCTGCAGCCAGTGGCTCATGGCCCTGCCTATTTGTGTCTTACGATGACTTTTCACACTACAGTGGCAGAGTTGAGTAATATCCACAGAGACCATCTGGCCCACAAAACCTAAAATTTTTCTTAATCTGACCCTTTCAGGGGAAGTTTGCAAATCCCTGGTATAGGAGATACCATCAAGGTAGTTTTGATTGCATGTCATTTTTCCCTTGTGGGCTAGCCTTAGGAAACTCCCGCAGCATACGTAAGAGGTGACTCTACCATTCAGACCTTTGATTGATCCTTCTTTCTATGACAGACCCAAGATTAAGTCAGTGTATGTATGGTTTTTGGTATCCCGCGTCCCAGCCAAGCTGAAACATTTGCCATTTTTGTACATGCCACTCTGTGTTTTTTAATACCTTTGCACATGCTGTTCCTTGCCTGAGGTAGAGTGCCCTTCCACTCCCCATGCGCCTCAATTCTTCTCCCTTTCAGAGTCATTGTTCAAGACCTAGCATTGCCCAGTCACCTCCAGCCTCCAGGCTGAATTAATTATTCACGGTCTGCAGTTCCACAGCTTTACTTCTTCCCTTATGTTGGACTTATTACCATGTCTAGTTCATGTCTGTGACAAGAGTCTCGCTTGTGGTAGACGGCTGGTAAAGGTGAGTTCAGCAGGTGTCAGGGATAATAAAGACGAATCATGTGTAGAGCTGGCCTTCTCAGAGCTTGTAGTGTTACAGTTTTCCCTGTTTTAGTGAAGTGAGTTTGCATCCTTCTCACGTAACATGTATGTTTTTGCTTTAATCCAGGCTAGGAACATTAGGCTAGTCGCTGAAGCTGCTGGAGAGGATGAAGACTCAGCGTCAGAAGGTCTCAGTGAGCTTGTCCTGCATGGGCTCGGCTCTGAGAACCCCTGTGGAGCCAGGCTGAGTGTGGATGACCAGGGAAGACTGAGCTGGCCTGTGCTTTTTCTGTACCCCGAGTATGCCCAGTCAGACTTGGTCTCTGCTTTTCACGAGGATTCCAGGTAACTTCCGTCCCCGAGAGCCTTCTGTGGTGCTTGCATGCTCTTCCCTGTTCTTTCGGCAGGATGGACAGGTAGAATTTTGGGTGAGGAGGGAAGAGAATCGTTCTAGAGAGTTTTATTACACAGTCTGGTTTAGCGTAATCTCTCTAACCCATAGCTGATTTCTCCTTTCACTAAGAAGCTTTGCAGTGAGAGACATGGTCTCACTCTCATACTAACACCACAGTACAGTGTTTGTCAAGCACTGGGGGTTGTCTCTTGTGAGAGATGGAAGTATTGGAGGTAGTACATGGATAAAACTGAAGGGTATGTTTATTAGAAAACACGTAACTAGTGATTTTAACATGTGGTTTCATAGTTAATGGTTAGACTGTGGCTCAGAATGTTGTTAATCCTGTCAGTTAAAGAGAACTATATGTCATAATGGGACAAATGATTCACGTATTTTGGGCACTGTTGTCAAAATGGATTAGGCCTGCATTTCATGATTTATACATTCTTGATATGTCCGTGAATTGGTGTCCAGGGGATGGGATGTGGGAAAACAAGATTATGAGTTACTGATACCAGAAAGTACATGTTATATCTCCTTAGGTTTATTGATCATCTAATGGTGATGTTTGGTGAAACACCCTCTTGGGATTTAGAGCAGAAATACTGCCCTGATAATTTAGAGGTAAGGAAGTTTTCTTTTGTCGCTCTATGAGAATTGGGGTTGGGGGAATTGGGGTGGAGCAAGGTTTCACTGCCTTTAAAAAAAAAATTGTGGGAAAATATAAAACACATAAAATTTACCTTTTTAAACATTTCAAAGTGTACGGTTCAGTAGCATTAAGTGCATCCACATTGTACAACTGTTACCACCATCTGTCTCTGTTTTCATCATCCTGAACTGACGTACAGGAACTCTGTTCCTCCTCGCTGTCCCTGAATGGATCTACTCTAGGTGCCTCATATAAGTGGAGTCATAGAGTATTTGTCCTTTTTTATCTGGCTTAATTTACTTGGTGTAATGTCTTTAAGATTTATCATGATGTAGCATGGGTCAGAATCTTACTGTTTTTAAGGCTAACATTCCACTGTTGCAACTTTGAAAAAAAAATCACAACTTACAGAACAAAGAAATTTGTCTTCTGTTTGAGGGTAAGATGTCAACTGATGCCCCATCACCTCTGAAGACTCAAGTGTGTTTCCTACACACAAGGATGTTTTCTTTCATGATCCCAATAAATCATCAGAATCAGAAAATTAACTTCGATACACTAGTACCAGCTAATCCTCAGACTCCATTAGTTTTCACAGATTTCCGCCCCCCCAGCCCCCAGAAACACTTTTTTTTTTTTTTGCATGTACTACTAATTAAAAAATTTTCTTTTAGTTGAAGTATAGTTGATTTACAGTATTGTGTTAGTTTCTCAAGTATACAGTAAAGTGATTCAGTTATATTTTTTCCAGATTATTTTCCATTATATGTTACTATGAGCTATTGAAAATAGTTCTCTGTACTATACAGTAAATCTTTGTTACTTATGTATTTTATGTATAGAAGTTTGTATCTGTTAATCCCATACTCCTAATTTATCCTCCACCTCTTTCCCCTTTGGTGGTAATGTTTGTTTTCTGTGTCTGTGAGTCTCTTTCTATTTTACATGTAGATTCATTTTTATTTTTTTGTTTTAATTTTTTTGGCCACACCACATGGTATGTGGTATCTCAGGTCCCTGACCAGGGATTGAACCTGTACCCCCTGCAGTGGAAGCACAGAGTCTTCCATTATACCGCTGGGGAAGTCCCTGTATTATTTTTTAGATTCCACACGTAATGATACCATATAATATTTTCCTTTGTCTGACTTACTTCACTAAGTATAATATTTTCTGGGTCCATCCATGTTGCTGCAAAAGGCAATTTTTTTTTATGGCTGAGTAACATTCCATTGTGTATATATATAACATCCTCTTAAGCCAGTCATTTCTTGGTGGGCACTTGGGTTGTTTCCATTCTTGGCTATTATAAATTGTGCTGCCTTGAACATTGGGATACATGTGTCTTTTCAAGTTAGAGTTTTCTCTGAATATATACCCAGGAGTGGGGTTGCTGGATCATATTGTAACTATTAGCTTTTTAAGGAACCTCCATACTGCTTTCCATAGTGGGTGCACCAATTTACATTCCCACCAACAGTGTAGGAGGGTTCCCTTTTCTCTACATCCTCTCCAGCATCTATTTGTAGACTTTTTAATGATGGCCATTCTGACTGGTGTGTGGTCTTACCTCACTGTGGTTTTTGATTTGCATTTCTACAATAATTAGCAATGTTGAGCATCGTTTCATGTCACTGT
Source organism: Bos indicus (assembly GCF_029378745.1). Taxonomy (NCBI): domain Eukaryota; kingdom Metazoa; phylum Chordata; class Mammalia; order Artiodactyla; family Bovidae; genus Bos; species Bos indicus. The sequence continues at coordinate 91,802,847 of NC_091762.1, read as the reverse complement.
TGGCTACCTGTATGTTTTCTTTGGAGAAATGTCAGTTTGGGTCTTCAGCCCATTTTTGAGAGTTTTTATCATGAGTGGATGTTGAATTTTGTCAAATGCTTTTTTGGTATCTGTTGAGATTATCACATAGCTTTTGTCTTTCCTTTCGTTAATGTGATATATCACAGTGATTGATTGGTGTACATTGAACTGTCCTTGTGACTGGAGTGAATACAACTTGATCTTTTCTTCTTTATACTCCCTTCCCCCACATTTTGTGATTTTTATGTCCTATTTATTTTATATCTTCATGTTTATCCTTTTGCTATTATAGTTTTAATTGCTTTTACAGAATTTTTTGGTTTTATAATCTGTGTACTGGCTTATTTAAATGATCTTCTATCCTTTTAAATATTTGCCTTTCGCATTGTGATCTTCTTTTCCAATAGATTCTGCTGCTTTTTTACTTAGAGAAGACCTTTCAGTACTAAAGACCCTCAGTATCGCTGAATTCTTTTAGTTTTGCCTGTCTGAGAAATTATTTATCCTTCTTTCTATTGTAAATGATAGTTTTGTCGGATAGGGTTGTGGATGTTTCCTCTTCAGGACTTTGACTATATCATGCCACTCTCTCTGGACTGCAGTGTTTCTGCAAACAAATTCCTGTTTAACTGACTCTTTGTCTTTCTCTTGCTGACTTTGGAATCTTCTCTTTAACTTTTGCTGTTTTAATTATGCTGTGTCTTGTTCTGGATCTATTTGGGTTCATCTTGTTTGGAACCATCTGTGTTTCCTGTACCTGGATATCTATTTTTTTTGTTAGGTTTGGGAAGTCTTCTGCCATAATTTCTACAAATACATTTTTGGTCTCCTTTTCTCTCTCTTTGCTTTCTGGAGCTCCTATTATGTGTAGGTTGGCATGCTTTATATTAATCCGTAGATCTCATTTTGTTTTCTTCTTCTTTTTTTAAAATTTGTCTTTCTGTCTGCTGTTCTGATCAGGTGGTTTTCAGTATTCTGTTTTCCAGATCACTTATTTGTTCTTCTGTGATATTTAGTCTGCTGTTCATTACTTATAGAGTTGGTTTTTGTCTCAGCAATTGAGTTCTCTAATTTCGATTGATTCATGTTTATAGTTTCTAGTCCTTTTTACAGTGATCAGCATTTTTACTGATAATCTTTCTTAATTCCTTTAGCATTTTTATTACCTCCTTTTTGAACTTGAGGACTAATAGACTGGAGAGGTCAGTTTCATTATTTGTTCTTTCAGGGGAATTCTATTCTAACTGGGAGAAGTCCCTCTGCTTTTTCATTTTACTTCACTTTCACTATCTCTGTGAATTTATGAAAACAGTTACCTATTGTGGTCTTAAAAAAGCATTCCTGCTCAGAGTGTGTCCAGTATTTTTGGTGTGAGGGCTGTTTGGGCATGGATGCCAGCCACGTCTTCTTGAGTGTGCTGTCATCCCCTTGATGGTGGTGTGGCTGGTGGTGTGGTGTGTTTAGAGGCTGCCTTGGATGTGAGGTGGGGCCTCTTCTCTGCTCCGTGGCTTACCGGGCAGGGTCTGCTCCCCCGTTGTTGGGGTAGAAGCCACGAGGGTCAGGATGGATCAGGCTTCATTGCCCTTGAGTGTGTGCCCTGCCCCAAAGAAGGTGGTTGCTGAAGCAAGTAAAGTCCACGCAGTCTCGGTGAACTTGAGCGCCACCATCGTTCCCCTCAGAAGCAGCCCAGGGTCGCCTCCTTTTCTCTGTTGTGATTGTCCCAGATCTAGTGCAAGGCTGTGGTGTGGAGTAGGCTGGAGTTGGGGGTCAGGGTGTTGTGGCTGCAGGAATTGAGGAGGCTGTGGTGCCACCTGGGACCTGGGCTGCCTCTGTGGCAGACCCCTCCCAGGACCTGTCCACTCTAGATCTGACAGTCAGTTGCCGTGTGGAGTGGGCAGAACTAGGCTGCTTCCGTTGGGAAACCATCCCTGCAGATACCGTGCAGGCTCTGACCGCCTAGCCACTGTGTGTTCTTGCAGCACGGCCCAGTGCGTGTGCGGACAGCGTCTGCTGTGTGGGTACTGACAGTGGATTCTGCATCTCCCCCAAGTCACATCCCAGGCCCTCCAGCCTCTCTCTCTGTAGCTATGTCAAGTCCTCTCTCAGGGCCTGTCTGCCTGAGACCGGTGCTTAGCCGCTGTATGCCTTTGTGATGCCTGGTGCGTATGCTGACATGTCTGCCCAGTTTGACCCACCACCCTGGTGTGTACACTGACAGTAGTCTCTGTGGTTCTACTCAGACCACATCACCCTAGTCTGTCTGCACAGCTAGACTGAACCTGTGCCCTAGTCTCACACCAGGCTGTGGTGTGGGGTGAGTGGGGCTGGGTATTGGTCCTTTGGATTGGGAAGTGCCTATCGAGGTGGCAGCCTCCAGTGCAGGTCTGTCTCGGTCCTGATTGTCAGCAGGCCGGCACATGTGCTTACTTGTACAGTCTGGGCTTCTCTTTGTGTCAGTGGATTTCCCAGCTGGCACACAGGCTCCTCAGGGTGAGGGTCCATCCATGTGGACTTCTCTTCACTACAGATCCCTTCCAGTGGTGCCAGTCCCAGCCTGATGCTTTTATTTTTTCCCCTGTCCTACCTGATTATGTGGAGATCTTTCTTGCAGGTTTGGTTGTATAGGAGATCTTCTGCCAGTTTCTAGTTAGTTTTCTGTGGAAATTATTGTACATGTAGATGTATTTTTGATGTTTGTGTGTGTAGGAGTGAGCTCCATATCTTCCTGTTCCCGCCATCTTGATCCCCTCCGCCAATCACCAGTAATGTTCTTTATAGCAGAAGGAATCCCACGTAGTATTGTATCTAGTGCTTATGTCTCTTTAGTCTCCTTTGAGCTACAGAAGATTTTCACAGTCTTTAGTCAACTTTCTTGATCTTACTACTTTTGCAGGTTATAGACCAGTTATTTTGTGGAAAGTGTGGGTTTGTCTTGTGTGTCTTTGTGACCTAGATGATGTGTATCTGACCGGAATATCACAGAAGCAGTGCTATATTCTTGGTGCATCCTGTCAGACGTCATAATTTCAAGTGTCCCATTACTGATGATGTTCACTTTCATCACTTGATTGAGGTAGGGGTATACAAGCTTCTATTCTGCATGAAGTTACTCTTTTCCCCCTTGTAGTTAGTATTTTATAGGGAGGTACTTAGAAATGATACACATATTTTCTTGTTCATCAAACCATCGTTTATGTCAGTGGATTTATGGTTTCTTATTTTTTTAATTGAGCTATAATCTATTACTATGGTTATATTATGCTCAAGGTGTTTTGGATTTGGTCAGTGGGAATTCCTTCAAATTTGCTTCTGTGTCCTTCGGACTTGTCTCCATTTTTAAAGCACTTCCTTGCTTTGTGTTACAAGGTGTTTGAGGCTCAAATTGTGCTTTTTTTTGCCTTAGCTCTAGAGTCAGCCATTTTTCCCAAGGAGCTTTGGTTCTTTTTAGCATAAAATAGTATTTAGAAGTCAAGATCTGTGTAGTAGCTATACTCATAAGTACAGGGGTGAGGGAAGGCGAATGCTCACTGCTCCATTGGTGTGCATGTGTGTATGTGTGTGTGTGTATAAAAACATGATCTGTCACTGGTATCTCCAATTCTAATCCTATACCAACTCTGTCTCTATTTTTGCAGTGGCTTCTACTATTATTAATATATTTGTTGGATCGGTTGCCCTGCATTTAATTCCCCTCCCCTCACCACCAGCATCCCCTCTCATGGGGAGCCTCCCCCGCTCATGTGGACTGACTCCCGCATCGGCCTGCTGCCCCAGCATGGTGCCCTCCTCATCCTTTATACACTATCGCCCTGCATGGCTCAACCATCCTGCAGCACTGTCTGTCTTATCCAGCATGGGTCCTCACTCCCCTCAGCAGGCCTCCCCCTGCCATGAGTGGCTGCTCTTCTCACCCTGCTTGGCTGGCCAGTCCCCAGTGAGAATGCACATCTCCACTGGCCGGGCTTTGACACCTGCCCAGGGCTGCCTCCTGTGTGGACATCTCTCTTCCTCTGCTCTGGGCCACTGCTGCTTCCTTTCGCCATACCTAATGGCTCTACGACTGAATTGTTAGGGAAGGAAGGCTCATAGGCCTGGATTTGAGTCTCAACAGTTGCCATCTCTTACACATTTCCCCAGATTTGGCCTCAGCATGCCTAGTGTCACTGAAGCCCTTTACTGGTGTCTGACTTCTGCTCCTCTGTTCATCCTACAGGTCTACTTTGAGGATGAGGACAGGGCAGAACTATACTGCGTGCCTCCCAGTAGCACCCTGCTGCAGGTGCTGCAGCACCCCAGGTGAGTCACCTTCATGGGGCTGAGTAGACCAGAAGGATGCTCAGGCACCATCCCAGGGACACAGCCAGGTTCTCGTTTCACTGCTGAGCACTGGCCTTGTACTCCCCTCCCTTCTGCCCTGGATGCAAAATTGTGAGACAGCAGCCCACGGAGACTGGCCCAGGCTTTTGGCCAAACAGGTTGCAGTGTGCTGACTCAGCCCATTGCACCACAGCCGTGACATCCTCAGGGGGAAGTGAATGGGGCTGGTTGAAAAAGAAACTGCTGCCTGGTTTTTGTATCAAAAACAGCTGGGATGGCCCTCCTGTTAATTGTGCCTGTGTCCCTTGATGTTGTCGTATGGAAAGAGCATTGGCTCTTGAAGTCAGACACCATCATTTAGTGGCTGTGTGCCTCTAAGCCCATACTGCCTCCCTGGGTCTGTTGGCTCATCTCTAAAATGAAGATAATAACTCTTAACTACGTATTCCTCAGGTAGGAGAGAGTAGGAGTCCGTGCTCTGATGCACTGAAAGGGGCGGTCTACTGTGAGAGGGCACCTTGGTCAGTTGCGGTGGGAGCCAGTTGGATTTGGCAGTTGTCTCTTAGCTTTGGGGGTTCCTGGACTATAAGGTTATGCCCTCAATAGCTTTATAGTTGACCCTTGGGCCACTTTTCCCTGAGCTTTGAGCAAAGCAAATGTCTTGGATTTAGGTAGAGTCCAGTGTGCTAAGGGTGGTTGGGTTTGAAAATGGTGGTTGGGTTGGAAATGAGGCTGGAGGACCATGTTAGGACCGTGTGTGGCAGCCTCGAATGCTCTAGGGAGCATGAATCCTGACGATGGTGTGTGGAGCCCTAGAGGGCATTTAGGTAAAATCTACCAAGTAGTGTACAGATCTTAAGTGTACTGTTCAGTGGTGAGATGTGAAGTAGGGGTGGATTGAAGTTTAGGAGGTAGATTGGGATGGGAGTTGGTGATTGATGACTGACTCAGTGAGTGTCTAGCTGGTCTTGATGCTCCTGCTTTGGCCTGGCAGGGAGGAGGTGAGGATTTCTTCAGATATGATTGATGACTTCTCTTGGCAGCATTTTTTTTTTCCTAGCCCTAAATTACCCTTCTAGTTTATAGACAGATTTTTAGCTCTTCATTTTCTCAATTGTTAGCAAATTATCCAGAATTCTTTAAAGGTCTGAGGTCTACTCTACCTTATCTTCCAGAAAATGCAGAGAAATCTTAAATATAAAGCGGACTGATTGATGGAGGAAAACCAGTTTCATGCTTCTGAGAAAGTATAAATACATTGGAAGTCATTATTTTTTAAATGATTAGCGTAGGCAAGAGACCACCCAGCACAGAGTAACTTCAGACCAGCGACATCAAACTCTGGACTGGGTGCTGGGCCACAACACAGGCTCCTCTGGCCCAGATCCAGGCCCACAGGACGGTGCAGAAACTCCTGGACCCGAGTCCAAGGCCTTGCCTGCTGTCCAGCATGCCTGCTCCATTAGCTTTACGCCCAGCAATAGCAAAAGCTCTAGTGACCCGCACCTCCCGGCTTTTTCTCCCCCATGCCCATCAGGACCCCTTTCCCAATTAACGCAAGCTGAGACATGACAGCTCCCAGAAACCTTTCCTGATTTCCCTTTCCCGTAGAGGAATTATGTCTCTTTGGGCTAATACTGTACCTCAGAAATGCTTCTACAGTTGTACCTCGCTGTCATTATTTATCTCCCTTCCTCCAGACAGTGATAGTGGCTTTTGTTTGTTGTTTAATCTGTTTTTTTCAGCACAAGGCCTGGCTTACCTGGGCACGTACTGTTGAATGAAGGAATGAAAGCATGTTCTTATTTTATTTCATGTTTAGCCATAAACATACATGATGCTAGAGCACCCAGAGGACTGGCCCAGAGGTTCTGGCTAGGTTCTAAGGGGGAGGGGGTCAGGCTAATTTGCAGACTTATAAACAACCAAGCAAATAAATGTGCTAAACTTGCGTTTTAATGTTGACTCATATCTAAAGGTTCACCTTGACTGTTGTTGGGAAAGTCCATGGATGATTAAGATTGCAATTCAATTATCCCTCTCGTTTGTTGTGTTCACTGCAGGTACTTTGTAAAAGCCCTGACACCAACATTTTTGGTCTGTGTAGGATCCTCTGGTTTTTGTAGGAATTATCTCCGGGGGAAGAAGGTGCACCAGGTAAAGTGACTGGGCCATGCTGTGGGCGCCAGGCTCCCTGGACCTCCTCCCTCCCCCACCTCAGCCTGGAGTTCAGCACACTAGAATCAGCAAGGTCTGCTCCTCGAACCCAGCACTTTATTCCTGTCACCCCAGGGACAGGCCTTCCCTGCATCATGGTTGGGGAGGACCTGCTGCCTTCTTGAACTTCAGCCTCTCGGGTCAGACCGCTGAGCCCTGGCAGGCCTTCACTGTGCTCTCTTGCTGCTGAACCCTGTGCCTTGCTTGTGACATCCTTGGACTCACTGCGAGTTGTGTTAACCACCAGCCTCCAGCTCTGACCTGAAGACTAACGATCCAGTGACATGGTTCTGCAGCTGTGTGCCTCACACTGCACACATACACAGCTGCACGTGTGATTGTAAGGTGTGAATGCTGAGAGGGCCTTCATGAACAGAGGCCCGCTCTGTTGGGATCCTGTAGATGCCTTGGGATGAGATGGGGCCAGGGAAGCCAGGTCCTATTTCTCCATCTTTTATGAAGACCTACAAATTAAGGGTCCTCTAGAACCCCTAAAAAGTTTGCCATGTTTCCTGATGTTTGCAGTATGGAGACCTGTGACATACTTAGTATATCAGTTTTCATATTTAGAATTTTATGCCTTTTAAGCGGGAAAATCTTTTTGCACGTTGAGTTACTGTCACCTGTTGTATTTTTGTCTACAGCTATTTGCTTCCTCCTTCCTAGAGGATTTTATATGTCCTTACCTTGCATTGCCCACCCTGTGGCCCAGTGAGGAGGGTGCGTCCCTTCTCCTGATGCAGAGGGATGTGAGTGGACATGTCCGGGCAGAGCTTGTAGAGCATGGCGTGGTGGGCTCATGCTCTTCCCTCTGCCTGGGAGTGTGTTTCCCAGGGTGGGGCTGTTCCTTCAGCTGGATGCTAAAGCACGTGGAGCAGAGCTGAAGCAGCTGGCCTGCAGCCATTGACTGTGACATGAATGAGAAATATTTGTTGTAGTATTAATAATAAGCACTGAGATTTGGGAGTTGTTTGTTACTATAGCAAAGCTACCTAATACATCATTAAACTGAAACCAGCTGCTCTACTTAAGATAGACTAACTTAGGGTTTTCTGCTGTGCGTGCTGTCATCCATGAAGGGCAATTTGCTGTGGAATGTTTACAAAGAACCAGGCAGCCTTCCTTCCAGGTGCAGGTCCCTGCTTGTGGCTATAGAGCCAAAGTCCAGTGTCCATCATGAGCCTGGCTCAGGCCACACAGGCCATCCTCTCTTATTTCCCAGCTAGATTCTGTGCCCTTCCAGACAACAAGCCCTGTCCCAGCCTTGCTGCACTGCAGTGGCTATGGTGATGGGCAGCCAGGGTGAGCACAGGAGTGTGGGGCAAGGGCCCTGAGCATTCCCCTTCCATAGGGGCGGGACCTGTGGGGTTCGGGACAGGTGGCCCTCTTGTGAAGTGGATGGGTGTAGCGGGGCCTGTGGGCCTTGCCCTCACCTGGTGCCTCCATGGCCACTTGCCCATGCCTGGGATTCCAGCAGAGCCAAATCAGAGCTCCCCACAAGGACTTAACCCTTCTCTACCTCATCTTATAGATGAGGAAACTTAGGCTCAGAGGAAGGACAAGGGCAAGGCTGAGAAGCCAGCATCTTCAGCATCCCCAACTTGAGGCAGAGCCTTTCCCACCATCCCAGGGACCCTTCTTCCCACAAGACTGGAGTGCAGCCCTTCTCAGGGCAAAGGGTCAGGGATGGTGGTGGACCTCCCCAACTGGTCTGGTTACCTCTGTGAATTTAGGGTGGAGAACTTGGTGGGGGACAAAAAAAACCCCTTAAGCCACACCTGATGAAACACTTCTGGAGGTGCACAAGGACAGGCAGAGAGATAAGTGGCTGTCAACATGGACAGCAAGCAGTATGCAAACCCTCATCCTAAGCCACATTCTCAGTTCTAGGATCCCAATTTTATAAATAAGATGGAGGCACACAGTCTCACCAGTGAGTATCAGACCCGGGATCTGAACCCAAGCATCTCATTCCAGAGCCCACCTGCCTCCTCTCTCAGGTTCCTTTCCTTCTGTTGGCTTTAGCAACATTTAACGGGCACCAACCAAGGGCAACCAACCTAGACAGCATATTAAAAAGCAGAGACATTACTTTGCCAACAAAGGTCCATCTAGTCAAGGCTTGTGTTTTTCCAGTGGTCAGGTATGAATGTGAGAGTTGGACTATAAAGAAAGCTAAGTGCTGAAGAATTGATGCTTTTGAACTGGGGTGCTGGAGAAGACTTCTGAGAGTCCCTTGGACTGCAAGGAGATCCAACCAGTCCATCCTAAAGGAAATCAGTCCTGAATATTCACTGGAAGGACTGATGCTGAAACTCCAATACTTCGGCCACCTGATGTGAAGAACTGACAGACCCTGATGCTGGCAAAGACTGAAGGCGGGAGAAAAAGGTGACAGGATGAGATGGTTGGATGGCATCACCGACTCAATGGACATGAGTTTTGAGTAAACTCCTGGAGTTGGTGATAGACGGAGGCCTGGGGTGCTGCAGTCCATGGGGTCACAAAGAGTTGGACACAACTGAGCGACTGAACTGAACTGAACCAAGGGCAGGGCATCAGGTAGCTTCTGCCTTCACGGTCATGCTGTTGAGTGGGTGTCATAAACCTAACCCTGGGTTGAGAACTCTCCAATAAAGGGAAATGGAGCCACAGTCTGTCTATGCCCCTGCTGCACTCCTGGTGAAGGCCCTTCAGTGTCTGGCCCTCTACCACTTCTGTGGCTCCCTCCATCTCCAGCCTCAGCCTAGCCATCCTGGCCTCAGTTCAGCTGTGGTAGGATGGTGCAGAAGTGAGAGGATCAGCTCTGGAGCCTGGCTGTCTGCTTTCTACTTCCAGCCCCATGACCCACTAGCTGAGTAGCCTCAGGCACCAGTCCTATCTGCAACTTGAGGATAACAGCACCTTCCTCATGCAGGTGCTGTGAGAATTCAATGAGTTAATCTGTGTGTAGCACATGGAACACAGCCTGCCTCATACCAAGAGTTTATGACACTTATATTCTGCAATCTTATGGTTTTAGCTTACGGCTTTTTTACGTTCCCTCTGGAAGACTCTCACTTCCCCTCCCTCCATTCCCACTGTTCCTCCCTTTATTTAATACCGATCAGGACCTTCCGTCAAGTCCAGCTGCCTCCTCCAGGAAGCCCTACTGGCTGGCCTCTTAGCACACATCCCATGAGTCTTCTACCTTCTCTATGCTTACTGCACTGTACTTGATTACTGAATGGTTGCTCCCACTTCTCTGGAAACTTGAGTCAAGTACGTGGAACTGTGCATTGTGCCCTGCCAGGACCTAGCACAGCACCTCCTCAGCACACAGCAGGTGTATAACAAATAATTACTGACTGATGACACAGGAAGGAGTGATGAATTCTGAACAGACTGGGGGTGGGAGGTGGAGGGAGGCCACCACACACAGGGGATGTGGGCCGTTCAGTTGAAGGGATTGGTGAGGTGGGAGGGACTTCAAGCTAAGGCAGGAGCCTTGAAAGGGCATATTCCAGGGGCAGCACACATGCTACTAGGCTCAGCAGTAATGACTGCCATGTACTGGGCACCTAGGTGTGCCAGAGAGCATTCTAGGTGCTTCATGTGGATGGGCTCAATCTTGCCAGTCTCTGGGAGGCAAGGCACCATTTTACTAAGAAAAGTGGCATAGAGATGATAAGTAGCTTACAGAGCCAGCTAGCTAGTGAAGAGTGAGCCACAACTTGAATTCAGGACTCCCCTCAGTGCCTCAGGAGATACTAACAGTAGCAAGACTGGGCCCCTGCTTCCAGGAGTTGGCAACAAACCAGAGGCCCTTGCCTGCTCACTCCAGGGTTATGGTAAAAGTTTGGCAGTTTGACCTGCAATGTACTACTACATGACCTACCCAGGACATGTCTGCCTGGGTAGAATTGTCTGCTGAAACCCTTACCAGCATCAACGTCCTGCCCGTGGCACTCCGGTCAGCCCACGGGCTTAACCATTAACCAGTAAGCCCACTCTCCCAGCCCTACAAGGTTTTAATCACAAGCTCATTAGCACCTTGAGAGCTGCTGGCTTAATATGAATGGATACCACCCCTGTGTGGAGCTGGTGCCTGAATGTGGGAGCCTGGAAGTGCCCACCCCATTGTGCTGGCCATAATGCACTGCCTGCTCAGCCTTCCAGAAGGGCTGCTACACTTCCCAAGCACCTGCTGTGAGCAGGCCCTGCTGTCCCTGTTCTCCCAGTGAGGAAACAGGCACAAGAAGTGTCCTGCACAAGGTCCCATAGCTGCTAAATGGCCCAGGCAGTCTGACAGTAGAGTCTCTCTGTCTGGGTCACTATGATCTTATTATTTTAAGTGAAATCGATCTTTTCCCAAAAGTTTGCAATAACATCATAAAAATACGTTTTTCTCCAATTTCCACATTATAGAAAACTTAAAAAAATTCTTTTCCTAATTCTAAAAGTCATGTGTGCCCTTAGATGCAAACAAATTCTAAAAAGCATCCTGGCCCCTAGGCGTAGAAATGGACAGGGGTGTGAAGAGGCCTGGCGGTCAAGTAGTTAAGGAAATGACAATTTCAAGATTTCCACAAAGCTCCTTTATTGATAGCCCAGCAGGTGTTTCTTCCATTAAAACACTGAATATTAATGGAGCCCTTGATTTACATTCTAAGCTTGATTTACATGATGGTTTTGTTATGCACCAGCCTTTGTCCCCAAGTATTAATTCTGTTAAGTATTTCCCAGCCAGTTGCTTCTCCATCTCCCCAAGGAATGAGCAATGCAAATACAGCCTGTACCCCTTATTTTGCCAGTAACCCCATTTCATCAATTTATGGCAAGAAGTAATGTTGGCAAGTTCAGAAAGGAGAGGAATGTACACGGTTTGAATATTTCCGTCTTTCCTCTAGGGAGATGGAACCATTCTGCAGATGTTACTTAATTCTTGTTTGTGCCACTCCCCAGGAAAGTTGTGAAGCAACGTAACAAAAAAACAAAACCCAGGTCTCAGTGTGAACAGCAGAACCTGAGCTCCCAATGGATTATTTCCTAAGTCATCCTATGCAAGGCATCGTGGTTCCAGAGAGCACACTAGGGGTTAAGCTTTTCATATAAGTCAGCTCAGACAACCCAAGGTGTGGGTGCCATTATGAAAGCATCTCACAGATGAAGAAACTGAGATGCACAAAAGACAAGTTGTTCGTCTATGATCATATACCTGCTAAGTGGAAAACTGATTCTCTATTCAAGGTCCTAATCTTTCCACCAAATTATACTGCCCCTGGCTACTGCAAGAAATACTAAGTCATCAAGACACCTGGGTTTCAGTTCAGCTGGATGTTAAGCAAATCACTGTGCTCCTTGTATGTGTCTTCCTTGGAAAATGGGTATCTCTTTCAAACCTAAAGGCTCCTGTAGCTCAAAGGCTGACTCAACCAGTCGTCACTCCTGGCAACAAGATTGACCTGAGGTAGCCTAATTCAGGAGATGCGGCACCTGGTCTGCAATCAGGCAGTTTTGCCAGTCAGATGGGTTGCAGCAGGTTAATTCCCACTGCAGGCTTGTCTCCCATCTGTGAAGTGAGGGCTGGACAAGCAGGCCGCAAGCTCTCCTGTTCTACAGTTCCATGATTCTACCTTACCCTCAAATCATTCCATATCATACACATTTATGACAGTTTTAAATTAATTAGTTCTCTATTCCCTGAAGCTGGTTTTTAGAAGTGCTTATTCTTACATTAGGCTAGCCTTCCATAAAGTATGCTTATGAAGCACAAATTTAAATTTAAAAAAATATTTAAAGTGCTCATTTGTACGTAATTCTAATTTCTCTACTTCAGGCTAAGTTGATCAGACATACATAATCCATTTTACTTACTGGAATCATCTTGCCCAGGCAGAGGCCACGCAATATAGTGAGACAGGCACAGATTTTGGTCAGTACCCAGATTCTAGCTCTGATACATAATAGCTGTGCATTCTTAAATTGCTTAAATGGAGCTTCCAGTTTCATCTGTAAAATGAGGATTTCACAGCACTTACCTTGCACAGTTTTAAGATCTGAACATGGTATATATAAGTGCTGAAAGCAGAGAGCTCATGTCAACCTGATAATGCACAACTGAGATGACTCAAACGTTCATCCCTGCAATGTGGGCTCAGAGGACACTCCACAAAGTTGGCAAATTAGAATTATCTGGGGAATTTTAAAACTGCTGACGCCCAGGCCATACCCCAGAACAGAACCTCGGGGTGGGACCCAGGGGATTCCACTGTGCACCCAAGAGTAAGATCCTTGTCTTACAACCCAGCCTCTCTAGGTTTGCTCTCTGAATCCCGTCTCCTGGCCTGAATGCTGGCCCAGAGCCCAGCGGTAGCCTGGGAGTCATTAGGGCCTGGCGTCTACATTCATTAGGAACCCTGATGGTGTGTGCTGAGGGTGAGGTTACTCTGGCAGAATCAGCGGTCACAAGCTGCTGGGAAGCTGTTTGGCAGGCAGAACAACAGGCCAAGACAACACTTCAGTGCACTAGGAGTCAGCCTAGGACCCAGGCTCAGGGAGCTGACCGTCAATGACAAGAGGCTGGCAGCCAAACAGTGAGCTGTGTGCGCCCAGTGAGAAGGGTGTCGGTGCTAGTAGGAGAGCACAGGGGATGCCAAAGACAGAAACCATTGCCAGGAGCTGCCGAGCATGTTTCAGGAGGTGATGGCTTTGAGCTTAGCCCTGAAAGATTCTCCTTAGGTATGGACAAGCCGTGACACCAGGGGCCGAGGATGGAGAAGCTGATCCTGCTCCTGGGGGAAGGAGCAATGAAAACTCAAGCTTGCTGCCAGTTCTCCCTAGCACTCAGGCAGTGACCTTCTACTAATAATTCACCTTCATCATGCATGGCTCTAGGATCCAACTCTGCAGCCAGGACGAAGTCACTGTAGCACTGGAAGCCTGCAGACACTTGACGGAAGAAATGGTATAACACGCATTTTCCAGTCACCCAATTTTTTCTTTTTCCAGTGGAGAAGTAGAAAAAGGAGAGTTTCCAGGCAAGAAGCTGCTGCACTGTTAACTTGGCAGGTGTTACCACTGTTTCCAAACCTCACCCCAACAGTCTGACTTTATTCAATCAATATAACATGATCTCAGTGCCAGACCAACTCAAGAGGGAGAGCCACGTCTCTGGACATGGTTTGGGGGCCATTAGCTAATTGTTTTAACTTTCTGGGTAGGTTAAACGATGGAGGATGAGAGGAACCAGATCTGCCTGTCATAAACCTCTTGAGGAACCAGCCAGTCAGCTGTGAGGACTTTACAGATCTAGTTCCATTTTCTCATGTCACAGATGGGGAAACTTGAAGGCCCCAGCAGGGGAGGGGTCATGTCCAAGTCACTGGTGACTCAGTGGCAGCCAGGTGTCCTGATTCTTGTCCCCAGACCCTCAGCCCACTTCTCAAAGGAGGACTGGCCGGCTGCCTCTCTGGACTGAATGCAGCAAGAGGCCCAAGGTCAGACTGCTGCAGCTGGGAGGGCGTCGGCCATCAGGAGGCCCCCCCAACCTACATGTGGTGTAGGAAACTGCTGAGAGAAGGGAAGTGACTCTCCTGAGGGCCAAGATGACAACTTGGCTCCTTCTAGCCACTACCTCCAAACAGAAGCTTCCACAGTGGAATATGAAAGATAGGGTATGTGGCGGCACGGCCAGCCCAGACAAAGGGATCAAGGTAACAACTTTAAATACAGTAGTCCGAACAAATGACTACAACTCGCTTTCCTAACATGGTCTGACCTTCCACAAGCTGCTCTGTTTCTGGGGATACCAGCTCCGGAGAGCAGTATAGGAAAGGCAGCATTTCAGTGAACACCAAGGCTGTGAGATGCAGTGGGAGGGGTCCAGGGGGTGGTTAGACAACCTGCACTTGGCTCAGTAATTCCAGGACTCCTTCTCTGGTGAGGAAGACCACCTCTCCGGTATTCTGGCACCAAACCTCAAAATGTGCAGGGTCGTCCAGGGCCCTCTTGGCTGCAATGATCACAAAGGGGTAGCCCAACTTGTTGGCGTCTTTCAGTCTGTTTCCAATGGTCAGATGGGTCCTGTCATCCAGCAGCACCTCCCCTTGGAGCTGTGGCACCGCCTCTGTGATGTGGTTGTAAAGATGCCCTGCGAGCTCTGCGGCCGCCTCCTCCTTACTGCCCTTCTTGGGGGGGATGAGGCAGACTTGGTAAGGGGCCAGGAGGCCAGGCCAGCGGACGCAGTCTTCTGTAGAGAGAACTTCAATGGCAGCGGCCAAGATCCGCGTCACGCCCAAGCCATAACACCCCATTTCAGCCAGGGACGGCTTGCCATGGACATTGATGAACTGGGCATTGAAAATAGAGGAGTACTTGGTGCCCAGGTAAAACGTGTGCCCTACCTCAATGCCTTTGGTTTCGGTCAGTGGCCCCTGGCAAGCGGGGCAGTTTGTCCGTGACGAGTCCAGAGTCTCCATGTTGGCAGAGAAGTGGCAGCTGGGACAGACTACAAGTCGGTCCTCTCCGACGTCCACCGGCAGCTGGAACTCGTGGGACACCATGCCCCCGATGCTCCCCACGTCGGCCTGGACCTTGATGCATCGCAGCCCCAGCCTGTTGAACAGACTGCTGTAGGCATCACACACCAGGCTGTAGGTCAGCTGGGCGGCCTCAGGGGAGGAGTCGAAGGTGTACATGTCCTTCATGTAAAACTCTCGGCCACGGAGAAGACCAAAGCGGGGTCTGGGCTCATCCCGAAACTTCCTCGTCACCTGGTACAGCAGGAATGGGAGCTGCTTGTAGGACAGTGTCTTCTGGGAGGCGACCAGGGCTGTAATGGCTTCCTCATGGGTTGGTCCTAAGCAGTATTCCTTGCCGTGTCTGTCTCTAAGTCTCAGCAGCTCCCTGCCCATTGAGTCCCACCGCTTGGTGGCTCGCCAGAGCTCTGCTGGGCTGAGGCTGGGCATGTTGACCTTCTGTCCCCCGATGGTCTGCATCTCCTGATCTATCACTCGCACCAGCTTCTCCATGGCGCGGACAGTGTAAGGCAGGAGGTGGTAACATCCGGGGCTTGCCGGGTGGATGAGGCCCATCTGCAGCATCAGCCGCTGGCTCTTACAGGTCAGGTCGCCAGATCTGCCCTCGAGAGAGAGCACCTGGTCTTCCCGAAGTTTCTGGGGCTGGAACATGCGGGACAGCATCAAGCGCTTCCCTCTCCCGGGGGCACAGTGGTGAAACCTCTGAGGAGCATACTGTGAGAGCTGATGGCTGCAGGTGGCCAGGGCGGGCAGTGCTCTGCATCTTGTCAGCAGCCCTTCCATGACACCCTGGCACAGGGAGGCACTTGTGCCTGAAGAAAAACGAGTTGAGTAGAAATACGTGTTAACTGTGATCTGACACCCTGCAGCAGTCAGCACAGATCGGCCTCCAATAAAACTTCTATGACAGCCACCAATTTTGCAGATGCAAAAGGATATAAACTCTTTCAAGGTTCTTGATTTATACTGCCAAACTTGGTGAGTACCCCTAATCATCAGCACATCCCACGGAACAAAAGCTCTCCGGCAGTATGCTGAGAACAGGTTACTAATTCCCCTCAGCTCTGGGAAGCTCAAATCCCCCAGGTGCTTTCCTCCAACTTTCAGCAGCCTCAGTCCTTCAGCTGGTCCCCTTCAACTTCCAGGAGCTTCAACAACTTCCCCTGGGCACTGTACAAATATTATCATTTCCTTTATGGCCCATGACCTGAAGACAGTTGGGAGGCATGGCCACAGAGCCCTAGTGTGCCTGCGAGGAAAAATGGAGGCCCTGGAGGCAGGACACATGTGGCTCACACATGGAGCCATCACTTAAAGTCCCACCTCAGGCCCGCGGCTCAAGCCAGAAACTCCTTCACCCTTGTCTCCTCCTCAAGCAAATGAGTCTGTCTCCAAGACTTCTCTCAAGTCGACCCCTCACATTACAGTGGCCCAGTAGTTGTGAAATTTCAGCAAGCGTCAGGTCACCTGGAAAGCTTGTGGGGCCTCATCGCCAGAAATTCTAAGTCAGTAGGTCTGAGGTGTGGGCAGAGAACTTGTATTTCTCACAAGTTACGGGTCACAAAGACCCGAGGCACACACAAGGAAGTCCTGCCATTTCACAATGGAGGAAACAAGACTAAGAAACAAAAATTATTCAAGAGTTTATGTGATTGTGGCCCCGCCCCAATCTAGGGACGGGATGCAAGTGGAAAAACTGACACCAGAGTCCTCGGTCTCCGCGCCCAGAACCGAGCCCGCTCTTCTTCCGCAGTGTCCCGCCCGTCCCTCAGCCCTCACTGTTACCCCATTCACCAACCGTAGTCCCATGGAACGTTGCCCACGAAGACACCGCCACACAAACCACCGCGCCTGCGCCAGAGGCGTGCCAGCACAAGCCCGCCCCTTACCCTTCCCACCAATCACAAAGCCGCGCTCTCGGGGCCTGGTCCCACCCCACTCTAGACTCCAGCGAAAGGTATGCCGGAAACTTAGCCAAGGAGAGAGAACGCGCTCGTTGATTGGCCTAGGCCGCAATAAGTAAATCACCGTCCGGGAAGTGCCCTCTAGGATTGAGGGAGGTGTAACTCTATGATCAACGCCGAGCCGGGTAGGTTTTGGAGTCTGGTGTTCGCGCGCTAGATCCCAGGGCCCGCCTCTGTGTTGGAATGAGAGAACCGAACTGCTGGGGAGTGTGTAACCATAACAATGGGCAATGCGGCTTCGAATCTGTCCTAAGATTTTACAGGCTTTCAATTTAAAATGTTAAATAATTGAAATAAGGCATTCTATTTAGTCTTAACGACACTAAGTCAAACTTCCACGAAATATTTTTGAGCAGCTACCATGTACCAAAAGACCCTAATGCTGGGAAAGATTGAAGGCAGGAGGAGGACGAGATGGTTGGATGGCATCACTGACTCAGTGGACATGAGTTTGAGCAAGCTCCAGGAGATGGCAAAGGATAGGGAAGCCTGGCGTGCTGCAGTCCATGGGGTCGCAAAGAGTAGGACACGACTGAGTGACTGAAGAACAGCAACCAGGTACCAGCCCCTTGTAGAAACTAGGAATAGTAAACGAAGTAGACAAAGTTCCCTGCCTTCAGTGTGGTTTACATTCTAGTCAATTATCCAATACGGTGAATTTTAAGGGGCGGTCAAAGAACTCAGGGATCAAGACCAGTGGTTTTTTAATGCAATTACCTTTTATTTTTCAAATTTTTATTGGTATGTAGTTGATTTACAATGTTGTGTTAGTTTTGATGTACAGCAAAGTGAATCAATTATACACATACATATATCCACTCTTTTTTAGATTGTTTTCCCATATAGTTCATTTACAGAGTATTGAGTAGAGTTCTCTGTGCTATGTGGTAGTTCCTTACTAGTTATCTGCTTTACACATAGTCGCTCAGTCTTGTCCAACGCTTTGCAACTCCGTGGACTGTAGCCCACCAGGCTCCTCTGTCCATGGAATTCTCCAGGCAAGAATACTGGAGTGGGTAGCCATTCCCTTCTCCAGGGGATTTTCCCAACTCAGGGATCAAACCCAGTCTCCTGCATTGCACACAGATTCTTTATCATCTGAGCCACCAGGGAAACCCATGGACTGGTGGGCTACAGTCCATGGGGTCACAAAGAGGCAGACAGACTTAACGACTCACACTTTCTCTTTCAGTTTATATATAGTAGTATGTCAATCCCTGAATTTTTAAAATTAATGTAAAAACTCCATGATAAATTATAACAATTTTGTATAAAGACAGGACCCAATAGTCAGATGGTTTTAAATGCTATGGAGAAAAACTAATTAGAGAAGGGAAAGGGTTGGAGGTCGAGTGGTTACTATTCAAAACAGAAGGATCAGGAAAAGTCTGGGGGAGAAGGTGACATTTTAGCAAAGACCTGAAGGAGCTGAGAGAGACTTGCAGATATCTGGGAGAAAAGTGCTTCAGACACAGGGAGCAATAAGTGCAAATGCCCTGAGGTGGGAGTTGCATATCATATAACTCTATCTAACTTATAATTGTTACAGTTTATTCAGAGCCTGAAAGATACCAGACCCAGTGCAAGACACTGGTGGTTCTGATACTGACCCCAAGAAGCTCTCAGCCCACCAGGATCTGCCAGGAACAACACTGTGTGATCAGTGCTACAATAGGGCTGAGAACAGTCCTGTGGGAACACAGGAAGGAAGGCTTCCCTGAGGAGGTGAGCTTCAAACCGAGCCTAAAGGATGGGTGAGGTTTGGCAGCACAAGAATGGCAGTGAGAGTGAAGAGGAATGTCCAGGACACTCCCAGGCACTGAATCAGGAATGATGAGCTGTTGTGAGGGGAGCCCTGAGTGTGGTAGGGTTTACATGTTCAATTTTCTACAGCTCCCAATACAGCGCCTGATACACAAACCAAAGCAGTTGTTCTTAACTTTGAACTGGGAATCACTGTGTGCCCCCAGTCCCAGCCCCAAGATGCTGGCCAGTACTTATAGTCCCCCACGATCCTAACATGAAGCTGGGGCTAGATCTGCTAATGTAGAGGAAGGACATCAGACACACTGGTGCTGGGGCAGGAGGATGGTAGACACATGTCATCATCCGGGTCTTACAACTGAGGAAAATACTGCTTGATGAGTTCCACAACTGGCATCTGCTCACATGCTAGAAGCCGGGCAGACCTGGGCTGGACCTGAGCTCTTTTGTGTGAAGAGCGTCACTTGGCCTCTGCAGCCTAGCACTGTGCTCTGGGCTTTCCCAAGGAATGCAGTCCCAAAGGCTTTAGTGGGGCAACTGTCCCCGCACTCTTCCCTGGGGGCAGAAGGCAAATAATCTTTAGTATATTTTGGGATCTAAAGTAGCCTTATAATTCTTCCTGCTCTCCATGCACTTTATTACATCCCTTCCAATCCTAGAAAAGCCAGGCATCGTCCTCTGCACCCTGAGGTGTTAATTATTTCTCAATTAGCTCTTCCCGGTTGTATAGCCTCGTGGTGTGGAGAGGCCTAATGAGTTGCCGTGTTTATACACCTCCACGTCTTCAGAGCACTTTACCAATGGTAACTAATTAATGCTCACGACCCCCTTGGGAGGCAGGCCGAGAACTGCCGCCTTTTACTGGGAATTTGCAGGAGGCTCTGCAGCCAGGAGCTGCAGGTCCACTCTAGCTGGCTGTGGTCAGAGTAGATTTACTCCCCATTGAGAAAGTCCAGGGTGGTGGAGACCAGAATATAGCCCTCTCGCTGCTAGCCACCTCGTGGGTGACATCTCAATCGATTGATTGATCAGTCATTTATTGAGTGCCTTGATTTACAGAGCCCATTCATGGTTACAACCTCACAAGTTCCCTAAAAGAGAGAGAGAGAGAAATTCATTCATTCATTCATTGTCATCCACAACAAAGCAAAAGTCAGGTGCCTTGGTGCCCCACAGCCATAAGCTTAAGACGCATCGTAAGCTTAGTAGTTTCCACTGGCCACTGGTCAGACTGGGAATCCCTTGCAGGCAGGCACAGGTCTGGCTCTTTTCTGGATCCTTACCTCTAAGCAGAAGGCCTGGCCATGTTGGGTTCAGCAAGAGGTTTTGCTTTTCGCTTGTTTTAATATATCAATCAGTATATGAGTGGATGGTTTGTCTACTTGGGGTCAGAGCTCCTCTTAGGACATGCTGAGTTGTCTCAGCAGCCACAGTGCTCACAGCCTGGCACAGAGAAGGGCTCCTAGTGTGTGCTGAATGAACAAGGATGGCTGAGTTCATGGTGAACTCCCTGACCTCAACTTACTCCTAACCTCCTGGAGGTGTCTCAAAGTGAAGGTCACAGCAGACTGTGGTAAGAAGCTGTGAAGAAGGGAGAGCAAGATGCTGGGAGGGGAGCACTGCAAGGAGGGGTGGAATCCAGGAGGGCTTTGCAGAGGAGGGGAAGAGAAATTAGACTTAAACAATAACTAGGAGTTTTGCAGGTTAAAAAGTAGCAGAGGGTGAATAGGAAGACAGTTCTATTCAGAGGGGCAGCAGGTCACACTGCTGTAAGGAAAAAGGCTTCAAGATAGTTCTGGCTGGAGTATAGAGCACCCCCAGGTGTCAGGGAAGCACAGCTGGAAAGGCAGTGGGCACCACTGTGTCAGGGCTTGCTGGAACAGACTGTGGTTCTTATCTTGAGGCTGCTGAAATTGTTTCTGTGAAGAATGCCCCCACCAACGTACACGCATCTGTTTTGAGGCTTAACCCGAAACAGCTCCTCCTCTGAGAAAAATGCCTGGACATTTTGCATTGCACTCTAGAGCATGTATTTGTTATAACTTGAAAACAAGAGTAATCGTCACTTCAGAAAGATGGCCGCCTCCTCTGCTGAGAGCGCTGACCAGTGTGAGAGGCAGGCTTGTGGGTAATGGAAGGGTTTTATACCAGAGAAGAACGTGGTCAGTTGTGTTTCTTTGCCTGAGTGAGGTGTGAACTGAGATGGGAGGAGGGGGATGGAGAAAGAGGCCAGATGGGAGACTCCTGTAATGGCCCAGACTGATGAGGGGAGAGGAGGAGACAGACTCCAGAGAGCCACTGGGACAGGCCACTTGTTGGACTCCTGAACCCACCCCCTAACCTGTTAGCCCAGACTGGCCCAGACAGACTAGACTGGAGGTGGGAACGTGGCCTTGCCTGGGAATGCTGCCCAGCCAATTCCCAGCCTTGAGACCTTGGGCCGGTTGCTTCCTGGTTTCTTCAGTAAAACAGAGCACCATGTGAAGCTGTTGTGACAGGCCCTTGAGAGACGTGACTGAAAGTATCTGGTTCAGCCTTCAATCACTCCGACTCTCAGGACTGCAGCTGCCCTTGCCCACCGTGAGGAGACAGCCACCGTTCTTCTGCCCCCGCTGACCACTGTGTGGAACACCAACGCCCTTCTGTCTACAGGGACCTCGTCCCCCTGGGCTCAGAGTGCCCACTTGTTCATTTGCTCAGTGTCCAAGTCTTGGATGATTAGACATTAGAAGGGAGCTGAGAAAGTGGGCCTCGTTTTTTAAATCGAGATTCCTCAGAATGGAAGTGTGGCACCAATTGTCATCATCATCATCACTGTTCATTATGTACCAAGAACAGTATTAGACACTTTACACCTGTATGTGATTAAATCCTTACGATAAAACCCCCAGAGGTATAATTATCACTGTTATGTCCATTTTGCAGATGAGACAACCAAAGCTTGGAAAGGTTGGTTGGCTTGTGCATGGTCAACACAATTAGTAACAGGGAGAGAAAGGATTAATCTCCAGGTCTGTCTGATGCACAGCCTCATCTCCCTACTCAGAGCCTCCAATGGCAACTTGTTTGTAACAAATATACAGTTCAAGTTGTGGAGCAGTTACCCAAATAGACCCTTTCTGTCTGACTGGATACCCTCTGCTGGAGGCTCACTCTTTGGGGACCGTCTCAAATGGTATCCTGGTATCCTCTTGAGGAACCCGCCCTCGAAGCCTCCTCTAGCAGGGCCTCTCCACCTCCCTTTTTTTTAAAAATTTATTTATTTAACTGCATTGGGTCTTTGCTGTGGCACACAGGATCTTCAGTTGCAGCATGTGGAATCTATCTCCCTGACTAAGGATCGAACCCAGGCCCCCTGCACTGGACCACCATGGAAGTCCCACCTCCCCCTCTCTTGAGACCATTCAGATTTTTTCCTGACTCTCCTCTGACCTACTCTCCCTCTCTGGTGTGTCATAGCTGAGTGTGTATATGTGGTGGGCAAATAGAGCTGAATGCAAATGCTCGCTTTGTCACCCACTTACAATAAGCCTGGGGGTGAGATACTCAATGTCCCTGAGGATCAGGTGCCTTCATCCTGAAGATAGTGATGATATGTCCATGGAGTTGTGATGAAGACACAAGGAGTTAGCCCAGGTACAGGGCTTAGCACAGTGCCTGGTGAGTATCAGGGTTCAATAATGTTTGCTGTTATTACAATTATTCTTTAAAATTTGTATTTACTTATTTACCGCTGTGCTCGTTCTTTGTTGCCGTGCGTGGACTACTCTCTAGATGTGTTACACGGGCTTCGCGTTGCAGTGGCCTTTCTTGCTGTGGAGCACGGACTCTAGGGATGCAGGCTTCGGGAGTTATGGCGTGTGGGCTCAGTAGTTGTGACGCATGGGCTCAGTTGCCCCTTGGTATGTGGAATCCTCCTAGACCAGGCATCGAACTTGCATCCCCTACATTGGCAGGTGGATTTTTAACCACTGGGCCAACTCAGAAGTCCTATTATTAGGATTATTTTTAATGATGAAAGTGCCCTGACTAGCACAAGGCCTGGCACACAGTTGGTCCTGTAGCACATACAAAACACTTGTCTCCTCACCCCCATAGGCTGCAAGCTCCCAGAGAGGAGGACCTATTTCTTGTTCATCTATTAGTCCCTCTCGTAGTAAATCTGATTACTATGTAGAAAGGCTTTGTACATGGTAAAACTCAATTTTTCTCCACATTGTAATTCTCAGTACATATTTGTTGAATTAATGTCTTTCTGAATGATTGCTTCCGTTCATAAGAAAGCCTTGCTAAAAGTGCAATGAAACAGAATCTCAGCAATAGTTAATCTGTCAGTCAACAAGTCCCTTCTGAGCCCTTGCTTTGGGGTTAACACTACACAGCACTGGAAGGCTGGGACACGGTATAGATGCCCCAAGACAGAGAGAATGATCACATTTGTGAATTCCAAGGATGACTCCAGCAGTTTACCTGGTCACTTTCATCCAGAAGGATGACAGTAACTGAGTTCCTTCCAACAAGCCTTTGCCAACTCCTAACAAGGAGTTGTTAGGTGTGAGTGGACCAGGTGGAGTTTACACCCTCCAAGACTGGTGGCTTAGAGAGAGCAAGGCCGTGTCTAGAGGCAGATAGAGCTGGGCTTGCTTTCCAGGGCCAGCATTTACTGGCTGTGTGACCTGGGACAAAGGACTTGACCTTTCTGGGTTTTAGCTGCCTAAAATGGGGTCAGTAACCTCTTTGAAATGCTATGAAGAGTAAACGAACAGCACTTTAAAATAACTATGTAAATGGAAAGCTCTGTCTTAATAATAGAAATATCTTCAGATCATTTTTTTGTAAGATTAAATGTGTAATGAGGTGATAACTTTTAAATATTAAATGAGATTATGTATGTAAAGCCTGTGAAGGGCACATGGTAACTAACGCTTGGTATAGGATGAACTATTGTTAATACTCCAGAGTGGCCCTCCGTCTGCTGCTCCACTACCCAGAGGCTCCTCCCTGCCATGTCCACATGGCTTACTCCTTCACCTGCTTCAGGTCTTTGCTCAAATGTCATGTTCACAGCCAGGACCTCCTGACACCCTAATTTTCACCACAATTCCCACCCCTGCTGGCAAGCGCTCCTGATACTCTCTCTCTCCCTTTGTTTTTTCTCCATAGCATTTATCATCATTTAACATACTAAATATCTAGTTTTGGGTTCATTGTGTTAGATTTCCCGCCTTTGGCCCCTGACTACCCCAGTGGAGTGGAGGAGGCAGTGATCTTTGTTTGTTTTGTTCGCTGCAGCAGCCCCAGTGCCTATTCCACGGGGCACCAAACTTTTTCTGCAAAGGGCCAGATAGTAAATACTGTTTACTGTTACTGTTTACTGTGTTTTACAGGCCATATGGTCTCTGTCACAAATACTCAACTCTGCTGTTATAACAAGACAGCAGCCATCAGTTCAGTTCAGTCAGTTCAGCCGCTCAGTCGTGTCTGATTCTTTGAGACCCCATGAATCACAACACACCAGGCCCCGCTGTCCATCACCAACTCCCGGAGTTCACTGAGACTCACATCCATCGAGTCAGTGATGCCATCCAGCCATCTCATCCTCTGTCGTCCCCTTCTCCTCCTGCCCCCAATCCCTCCCAGCATCAGAGTCTTTTCCAATGAGTCAACTCTTTGCATGAGGTGGCCAAAGTACTGGAGTTTCAGCTTTAGCATCATTCCTTCCAAAGAACACCCAGGGCTGATCTCCTTTAGGATGAACAGGTTGGATCTCCTTGCAGTCCAAGGGCTCTCAAGAGTCTTCTCCAACACCACAGTTCAAAAGCATCAATTCTTCGGACCGCAGCCATAAACATACGCAAATAAATGAGCACAGCTGTGTTTCAATAAAACTTTATTTACAAAAACAGGCAGTGGGCCTAATTTGGCCTATGGACCATAGTTTGCCAACCCCTGGCCTAGATCACCATCTGGCACATTATAAATGCTCAATAAAGATTTTATGAATGAATGAATGATCATTAATTAATGTTAATAAATGAATATTTACTTAAAAGTGAATTAAGTTAATGAATAATGTGCATAAGACACCTGGTATAAGGCATAGTACTCAAGAAACACTTATTTCTTCCTATTTTATTTATTTTTAAAATTTTTATCTATTTTTTAATTGAAGGATAATTGCTTTACAGAAATTTGTTGGTTTGTGCCAAATATCAACATGAATCAGCCATAGGTACACATATGTCCCCTCCTTCTTGAACCACCTTCCCATCTCCCTCCTCCTTCCTATTTTATACTTAATAAATACTACAAGGCAGGCCATGGTGTATTTATTAGAGGCACAAAGAAGGTGCCATGCGAGTACTTGGAGGTGGCAGAGTCTTCCTCTTGGGATGAGGAAAGGCTTCAAGGGCATCTAAAGCTTGCCCCCCACCCCTGAAGCAGGTCCCAAGTGAAAGATCTGAGGGCACACGGGGCTTCCCTGGTAGCTCAGCTGGTAAAGAATCCGCCTGCAATGCAGGAGACCCCAGTTCAATTCCTGGGTCGGGAAGCTCCACTGGAGAAGGGATAGGCTACCCACTCCAGTATTCTTGGGCGTCCTTGGTGGCTCAGCTGGTAAAGAATCTGCCTGCAGTGTGGGAGACCTGGGTTCAATCCCTGGGTTGGGAAGATTCCCTGGAGAAGGGAAAGGCTACCCACTCCAGTATTCTGGCCTGGAGAATTCCATTGACTGTATAGTCTGTATAGTCCATGGGATTGCAAAGAGTCAGACACAATTGAGCAACTTTCACTTGTACTTACTAGTTTATTTGGGAGATGATCTCAGGAAACACTGAGAAGAGAGTAGGGAAGTGAGAAGAAAGAGCTTGAAATGAATACAGACTGTGATAAAAAATGAACAGCTTACTTCTATGGGCCACTGGGCCTTAATCTCACATTCCTCCAAATTATCCTATCCCCCCACCCACCCCGGCTTATGAGGCTTAGGTATTTATGCAATTCCCATGCCCCGCTGGTTGAAAGCTACTCCCGGGGTGTCAGCTACCCAGTGCTTCCAGACAGGTGGAGAGTGTCAGGAGCTTGCAGTAGGATGACCTTACTGGGTACCTGGTGGGTGAGCAGAGAGGGGACACTGAAGTAATACATGAGCTAGTATTGGAAGATAAACACACAGACTTGTTTAAGATACTATTTCAGATCTTTGATGGCCACAGTTCAGTTTAGTCGCTCAGTCACATCCGACTCTTTGCGACCCCAGGGACTGCAGCACACCAGGCCTCCCCGTCCATCACCAACTCCCGGAGTTTACTCAAACTTATGTCCATTGAGTCAGGGATGCCATCCACCCATCTCATCCTCTGTCGTCCCCTTCTCCTCCTGCCTTCAATCTTTCCCAGCATCAGGGTCTTTTCCAATGAGTAATCCTATCAGGGACAGTTGCTAATAGCTGTTCCAGCAGATAGACTGAGAGCATCTTCTGTCCTTTGCACCCAATTGGAAAACTCTCTGGGAAGGACTCTGATTGGCCCAACCTTGGTCACGGCAGCGTTTGCAGTCAGGGGTGGGGTATTATGGTTGAGTGGTTAGTAGCCCAGGAAGGAGAGGTGCTACTCCCAGCAGGGAGGCACACTGGGCAGATGATGGAGGTAATCGCTCTCCACCACAGTAGGGGTTCTTCTATTGGTTTCTTTGACTTTGTGGATTACAAATAAAACTCACAGAAGACCTGCAATTTAATGAAACAATTTACATGCTAAGATAGAACAAGTCCCAGCATAGAGCTATTGACTAGTTTGGAAACAAACATGAAAAGTGCATTCAGTTTTTTTTTAAGTGTGCAGTTAATAGAGCAACATATGTGATAGAAGAGAAAAAGTAATCTAAACTCAAAACAGTTAAAAAGTCATTCATTAGTACTCTTTAGCCTGCCTGCCTTGAGGGACCTCAGGAAAGTTATTGAACCTCTCTGAACCTCAGTTTCTTCATCTGTAAAATGCAGGCAGTGCTAATACATAGCTCCTGGGCTTGGGAAGGTTAAAATGAGGTGAGGTGTGTGAAACATGAGCCATGGGGACTGGCCAATGGAGAGTTCTCAGTAAATAATAGTTTTGATGATGACAAGGACAACTTTAAAATGTTATAAAAAATTATTTATTTATTATAATTGGAGGCTAATTACTTTACAACATTGTGGTGGTTTTTGCCATTCATTGACATGAATCAGCCACAGGGAACAACTTTTTTTTTAACCTCCCTGTGGGAACCTTCTGCACTCAAATTGTTCTTCTGTGGCCACCTAGAGGCCAGCCGGAGCTTTTCCACAGCTCCGCAAGTTTTTACTCACCACTGGTGGCTCAGATGGTAAAGAATCCTCCTGCAACGCAGAAGATGTGGGTTCAATCCCTGGGTCAGGAAGATTCCCCTGGAGGAGAGCATGGCTGCCCACTCCAGTATTCTTGCCTGGAGGATTCTTGGACAGAGGAACCTGGCGAACTTCAGTCCATAGGGTCACAAAGAGTTGGTCACAACTGAAGCGACTGAGCAAGCTCTCTAAGAACCCGCCCCTCCCACCTCTGCTCCTCCTACCTCTGCTCCTCGTCATCTCCAAACTAGAGAGGTCACATCCCAGACAGACCTGGTGTACAGGAACGGTGCAGGTAGGTGGAACACAGTGACCAGAGACAAGAAGCAGGCAATGGGGGCCAGAACTACCAACGACGTGCAACCTGGAGGGGTTGCCTGTGGGAGGAGCTGGGGTGGGAGGGAGCAGGCGGTGTCCTTCACCCCATCAGCAAACCTTGCCAGTAACTTCGGCCTATGGAGCCAGAGCTAGAGCCAGGGAGGGTTTCTTGCTGGAAGCATGCCCACGATGCTGGGGATCTGTTTCCATCTGCTCATTTTACTGCTGAGTTGTAAAGTGCTAAATGTCATTATCCTCCCCTTCCTTAAACAAGAAAAAAGTTAACAGCCTGAGAAAAGGAGATATTTCACTTCATTTGGCATCCAGCCACCATCATCCACACAGGGTGTTCCCTCGGGGCTTGATTAAGGTTGGGAGAAGCCCTGTTCTGTTCTGCTTTCAACTGCTAGCACCGCTCTGTGTCAGCTCCAGGCTGGGCACCGGCGGCTGGAGGCAGGTCAGAGCTGTGCCTGGCTGCCAGGAGAATAGGCAGCTCCCACCCTCTGAACACCTCAAACACCTTACAGAGAGAATGGGGGCAAGAGCAAAGTGACTTGTTCAAGGTCACAGACTGCTTTTTAGCATCTGCTCCTGGTTCGATTCCTGGGTCGGGAAGCTCCACTGGAGAAGGGATAGGCTACCCACTCCAGTATTCTTGGGCTTCCCTTGTGGCTCAGTTGGTAAAGAATCAGCCTGCAATGCAGGAGACCTGGGTTCAATCCCTGGGTTGGGAAGATCCCCTGGAGAAGGGAAAAGCTACCCACTCCAGTATTCTGGCCTAGAGAATTCCATGGACTGTATAGTCCATGGGGTCGCAAAGAGCTGGACACAACTGAGCGACTTTCACTTTCACTGTGTGGTGAAGGTGAAACTTGAATCAAGACATACAAATTACATAAAATAAGGGTTCAACGCAATAGAAAGACAAACTCAGAAGACTTAAAAAAAATGGACTGATGCCTTCAAGAGGTAGTGATCTGCCTGTCTACCAGAGGCATGCAAGTGGTTTAGATACTCTCTCAGAACACTCACTGTTGAGAGGAGTTCTGATTTAGATGGAGAGGCTGGAAGAGGTGATGGCTGAGATTATTTTCAATGTTGAGCTTCTAGAAACCTATAACTGAAAAATCTCACCTGTTTTCATGATCTTAAACATGCCTTGCTCATACTGACTCACAGGAGTTTCCAGCATCTGATGTTGGCTGCTAGACACAGAGGAAGGAATGGGCAGGCAGCACAAGGTGCGATTCATCTTCATTACTCTGATTATGGGGTCATTAAGGCTTTTACTCTGCAGTGCTCCCCTAAGGAGTGCCTGCTGCTTCAGCTACGTGACAGACAGTTGTCCTCCCAGCCGCCCAGTAGGCAGGGGTGTTTCACAGGACTTGAAGCTGTAATTGAATAAAGATCACCCACCCACTAGCCTCCCACTACAAGCCAGAGCTGTGATCCCAGGTGCCTGCTAGGCCTGGCCTCTGCAGTGCCTTGCTGAAGAGGGGTGGCCAAGGCCAGGTCCTGAGCCCCAGGGATAGCCACCCTCTCCTCCCCACTGGGCTGGGGGAAAGGCCACTAACACAGAATGAACGTGCCCAGGGTGGAGGGTGGGACACACCTCTAGTTTACACCTCCGAGAGCATCACATTGGGTCTTCCACAGTCCCCACTGTGGCCCACAAGGCCCTGCACGACCCACTCTACATACTCCAGACTTTGAGCTCCCCGAAGGCGTGGGCAGGAGCTAGTCTGCTCTCCACTTAGCCCCAGAGCCTGGAGCTATGCTTGGCGCTTAACCAGTGCTTGATAAATGTTAAGTGAGTGACTCGAAGGCCTATAGTCTTTCTGAACTTGACAGAAGTAAACTTGACAAAGGAGGCAGCCCAAAGGGCAGAGGTCACTGGCCCGAGAGTCTGGAGGTGGGGTTCAAGTTAGTATCTGTCATTGATTCATGGTTTGACCTTGGACAACTCCTTGCTCCCTTGCCTCAGTTTCCTTATCTGGGCCTCGGCTTCCTGGCCACAAATTTGGGGATTTTGCCTAAAGCTGGAGAGGAGGTGGAAGGAAAGCCCATGCTTTCTCCTTGAGCTCTAGCCTGCAAAGGTCCCTAGGGGGTAGTCTTGGTCCCATCCTCAGCCCTTGTGGACCTGGTGATGGAGTCACCTGTTTGGGACTGAGGTAGCCACGTCCCTGCTGTGAGTTTACTCAGTACAGTAACCCAAACTGAGCCTCTCTTATGTGCCAAGCTCAGTGCAGGGCCATGGGGCTGGATCAGATGTGGCCCTTGTTGAACAGAACCAGAGTCGAATGGGGACAACAGACATGGTGAGATCATTATGGTGCAAGGATAAAGCAATGTAAGCAATGCAGTGAGATACAATGCCCTGAGAGTATACACAAAACGGAGTGGCGGATGAGAGCTGCAGGATTTGGCAAGACTTCCTGGAAGAGGCAGGTTTGAACTGAGCGCTAGAGATAAAAATGATAGGAAGACAAGTCAGTGGAGGAATAGGATGTACAAAGATACAGAAGTAAGGCAGTTTGTGAGCAGGGAGACTAGTACACTGTGGGGAGGGAGCAGGGTGGTGACAGGTTGTGTTGGTGATCCCAGGCCCAACTCTAGACCACTCATGACACACCTCCCAGGAAGGGCTGTGTCCCAGGAAGCAGCATACAACGGGGTAAGTCTGGTTCAAAGCCTGGCTCTTCCCATGCTTATCTGCGACCTTGTTCAGTGTCTCTGTGTTCTCATCTGTAAAATGATGATTGCAATGCCTACTCTTCAGGACTGGCGAGAGAACTGAATGAGTTTATGTGTATGAAGTGCCTTGCACATAGGAGGCAGTCCTGGAAGTGGGGTTTCTTTTCTCTTTTCGGCTTTTGGCTAGTATGCAGATACTCCTGACAAAAGCTCTAGTGGGTATTTGTTAGTCATTTATATGATTAATGTGAATGAGATTACCAGAAAGAAAGTTTATTGAAGAGTTTTGGCAGGAGGAAGAGGCAATGGAAGGAGAAATGCATAACCTTGGGGACAGGAAAAGCAAGAAAGAAAACAAACTGGGAAGCCTGGGGGAGGCAACAAACCTCACCAGCTTCCCAGCTTTACCAGCAAACCACTTTGAATTCAGTTTGACTGTCTGGGAAGTAGGAGAAGAAAGAGATGGGTTCCTGTCTTCCCTGGTGGCTCAGTTGGTAAAGAATAGGCCTGCAATGCAGGAGACCCAGGTTCGATCCCTGGGTTGGGAAGATCTCCTGGAGAAGGAAATGGCAATCCATTCCAGTATTCTTGCCTGGAAAATCCTATGGACAGAGGAGCCTGGTGGACTACAATCCATGGGGTTGCAAGAATCAGACATGACTGAGCGACTAAACCACCACCATCTGTCCTAGGGAAGGTCACAGGTCACTGTCACGGGTAGACAAGGGATGCGGGAGAAGTGGGCAGGCTGCGTGTGCTGCCTGTTGTCCAGTCACCTCCCGGACTCTGCTGCAACGGAGAGGAAGGAAGGAGGGAAAGGAAGTCTTCATGAGTCCTGGGATGGAACTCAGAGGCCTTGGGTGGCCTTACTTTCCAGATTTCACAGGAACCTGGAATGACAGTATTATGCCAATGGATATCACCCAGAGGGCCCTGGGTGACAGGCGACACATAAACACTTAATGCTTCAGTGTTATCAGTTTATTAGTAGTTTTCCAAACCTGAAGAATGCTGTAAGTAAGTTGGAGGGACAGGATGAGGAGGCTAGGGAGTGTGACTCTGAGCAAGCCTCTTCCCTTCCAGGGCTCTCAGTCTTCCCAGAAAGAGAGATCTCTAGGGACCACACTTCTCAGTCTGTTCTGCATCTATCACTGGGGACATGAGAACTAAGGCAGGGGTGCTGGCCTACCCCTGGTACTGTCTAAGTGTCAGGAAAATGAGTGAAGCAGCGAGTAAAACTTTTTTTTTTTTAAGTGGGGGAAGGAAATGCAAAATAAATCACAAACCATTATGGACCGGTGTGGGGGTGGGGTGTCTTGCCACTGCGATTACATACAACCAACAGTCTTGTAGTCTGGAAAGAACTTGGTTTTTTAGAGTTTTAAGTTAAATTAGCAATGGCAACCCACTCCAGTACTCTTGCCTGGAGAATCCTATGGGCAGAGGAGCCTGGTAGGCTGCACTCCATGGGGTTTCGAAGAGTCTGACTTGACTGAGCAACTTCACTTTCACTTTTCACTTTTATGCTTTGCAGAAGGAAATGGCAACCCACTCCAGGGTTCTTGCCTGGAGAATCCCAGGGACGGGGGAGCCTGGTGGGCTGCCGTCTATGGGGTCGCACAGAGTCGGACACGACTGAAATGACAGCAGCAGCAGCTCTTGTTAGTAAGACCATAAGAATCTAGCTTGATGGTTCCCAGATTTGCTAACAATCAAAGCTGAAGTCTTTGACAATAAAATTCTACATCTATGATTCTATAACTTCGATTTCAAGAGTGTAAAATTCCAAGATTTTCTTCAGTGTCTGGTAGAAGGTTTGAGACTGGGCACAGGGGGCACTTCCTTGAGTGGGGCCCTTACATTCCCCAAAGAATAGAGAAGTCAAGGGAAGATTCTACCAATGGGCCTTATTTCAGGGAGTTTGAGGGTCTTTCAGACCAAGTTGGCCAAGAATGAGGCCTGCTGGAAGACTGTTAAGAGGGCAGGAAAGAGCGCTGAGCAGCCAGGTGTAGGCTGCGGCCCTGCCCTTATCTGGCAGCTGTGCCCTCTGCTCTAGCCACGACTTCTCCCACTGCCAGACCTGAGACCCACTCCAGTAGAGGAGGCCTTATTATAAGGATAGAGCGTGGCTCACGGGAGTCCAGTAACAGGCTCCTGGGTACTAGAGCACCTGCCCAAATGGAGGCAATTATCTTCTGCATCTCTTGGGAGACGCCATGTTACTTTTCTGCATATTTGCACAATTTGGGCCTTCCCATTGGCAGTTTCCCACTGGCCCCTCGCGTCTGCCCCCAGCCTCCCTTGTTCTCCTGGATCAGGCTCTTTTGCCTCCGTGTACACGTCCAACTGTCCTTGTGTCTCAAGGTCCCCATTCCAACTCCCGGAAGAGTCTGATGGGCTCCACTTACCCGCCAGCCTATGGCACAGCGAGCCGGTTTCCAGCGCCTGGACCAGGTCCAACCATCTCCGAGCGGTGGGGAGAGGGGGAAGACTCAGGGACCCTCAGACGGAGAACGCGCGGCGGTCCCGCAGGGACCTCGCGCCCTCGCCCTTCCGCTCCATGGTCTCGAAGAGCAGCCGCACCAGCGCCGGCCGTCCCTGGGCCACCAAGGCCCGGGCCAGCCCCAGCACCTCGTCCGTGTGCGCGCGCCACACGCGCTGCAGCTCCTGCCGCAGGCGCGCCGCCGGGTACTTGTCCTGGGCGCGCCGCAGCCACACGTCCACCTCTCGGCCCACCTCGCCGTCGCTGAGCTGCGCCTGGCTCCACTGCGCCAGCAGCGCCTCGAGCAGGCAGCCGAAGCCCTCCGCGTGGCTGCAGCCCGCGTCGTCCAGCTCCACGGCGCGCTTGAAGCAAGCCGCCGCGTTGGCCTCCTCGCCCTTGATGCGCAGGCACTTGCCGCGCAGCAGCTGCAGCTCCGGCAGCGTGGCGCCCAGCTCCGACTCGCCGGCCTTGGCCAGGAAGACCAGCGCCTGGTTCAGCGCTGCCTCGTCCACCGCCAGCAGCTCCTGCACGGCGTCCACGCCCATGTAGTAGTAGACCTGGGGTGGGGGCGGCGGCGTGAGCCTTCCTCCCCGGCTCTCTCGCTGCTCCCCCTTCATTCCAGTCTCACTACTTACTGTTTTAAAAATTCCATGCATTCATTCCCACCCTCCCCGCCTTCAACAATTATTCATCGCAAAGTTTGGTCTCCCTCTCCTAGAGAAGGAGACAGTGCTCTCTCTGATTCCAGCTCCAGCCCCACGAATCTCGGCCATATAACCTTGAGCGGGACCCTCTCAGGGCCGCAGTTTTCTCTCACAAAAGATATTGTAATCTCTCGGTGATTATTCCCTGGGCACAGAAGGAATCAGAATAATGGCCCACGCTTTCCGAGCTCTTAGAAAGAACTGGGCCCTGTTCTGAATGCTGTTGGTGCATCACCACCTATAACCCTCCCTGTAGCTGTAGGAGGCAGGTACTACAGGCAGGTTATCAGGCACAAGGATGCCCCCGTATGCTTCTGTGTCCTCAGTGCCCTGGCGTGACATAGAGTTAATAGTTTTTGTTTAGTAAGCCACTGACTACCCAAGCCAAGAGGCTGCCTTACCTGGCCGATGTCCAGGTAGGTCTTGAGGCCTGGGCACACCTTGACCACTTCCTCGAGGTCAGCCTTGGCGCAGGCCAGGTGGTTCCTGTCAGGCATGCCCCCAAGCCCCAGCTTGCCTCGCTCCAGGTCGTGCAGGTAGGCTCTGATGTGGATCTGCCCAGAGAGAGTCAGCTGAGGGAAGATGCTCCAAGCCAGGACCCCTGCCCTCCTTGCTGTTGTCCATAAAGCCTGTGTTTTTTCCCTCGACAGCAACTCAGGGAGTTTCTGTGGTGCAGTTGAAAGCCCCTGAGACTGGGACTCAGAAGTGCTGGATCCTGGTCCTGTGCCAGCTTGGACCAGCCTCTTTCTGGGCATTAGTTCCCCTCTCTGTGCAATAAAGGGGGTTGGATGAAGTAAGAGCCATTCATTCATTCTCTCACTCATTCATTCAACAAATATGTCCTGAGTGCCCACCATATACCAGGCCCTGTGCTAGGTACTGGAGTGCAGTGGTGATAAGACAGATGAAGTCCCTGCCCTGGCAGAACTTAACATTCTAGTAGGGATGATGATCATAAACAAGTAAACGGTACCACTTCAAGTGGTGACGAGTACAATGAAAAAATAAACAGGTGATGGGATACAGCTGACTAGGGGAGGGAGTTATTTGAGATGGGATGGCAGCACCGATTTTGTGAGGGTCTGTGTAAGCAAGTAGTGTGGGAAGAATGGCAGGTGGCCCCAGCTTACAAGCATCAAATTACAAATGATTCTAGACCCTTGCTTTCATCACCACTTCCTCCTTTTCCCCCCACATCTGTTTGGAGCATTTAGAAAATCTAGAGGTTCGGGAGAGGTAGGGAAGAGGTGGAGAAAGAGCAAGTAAGAAAAAGGGGTTGTTGTCATTGAAGGTATTAATACTTTATAGCCATCAGTAGGCTCTGGTTCTAAGGTAGCTTTAAGGTGGGGGTGGGGTGGGGGTGGGAATCTTTGGCTTTGGAGCCAGTTGAACTTGGCTGAATTCCAGCCCTTCCTCCCCTTCATTTACATGACCTCTGTGAGCCTCATTTTCCACATCTGAAAAATCAGTACACTAAGATCTTCCTTGGAGAGTTACCGTGACAATGGAGAGAACATGTTCTAGCCGGGACCTAGCAATGGTGGGTGCTCAGTTTATTCACTCATTCAAAAGATCGTCAGGAGCCTGCTATGTGCCAGGTACTGTTCTAGGATATATAGTTGAGAGCAAAATGGCAAATTCCCTGCCCTCGTGGAGCATGTATTTTACCTGGAGGGTGGGGGGAGAGAAATAAACATAAACCAGAAAATAGTATGTTAGGGAATGATAAATGCTAAGAAGAAAAAATAAACCAGCACAGGAGGACACGATGTGCTGGTGAGAGGCTGGCATTTTCAGGAGGATGGCTGCTAGCAGCTACCTTTTCAAGCCCTCAGTGAAGTGAGGGAGGAAGCCAATGGGACATCTGGGAGAAGAGCCTTCTAGGCAGAGACCCTAACTAGTAACTGCTGGCAACATGATTATGTCATCAGGACCAAGACCCAGGGAGCAGATTTGCCCTCATGTCCCATGAAAGGTAATAGAGAAGGCTGTTTAGCCTGGAGCAATGTAAACTCAGAGGTCCAGATCTCTGCCCCCAAGCAGTGCATTCTGTGGGGACTCCTGAGGGCAGATCTGAGACCAGTGTGGGGAAGCCAGAGGCAGGCAGCTCTTGGTTAAATTAGTAATCTGCGGAGCTGAATGACCATAGTGGACTGCCTTAAGAGACAGTGAGCCAGTTAAAAATATACCTAATAATAGTAATCAACCACTTATGAACTCTTACTATGTGCTCAGTACTGAGTTTTACACACAGAATCTAATTTAAGCCTCATAACAACTCTGTGAGGCAGGTACAATTACCTTCAGCCTGTTTATAGATGAAGAAAGTGGGGCTCGGAATTTAGGCAAGAGTGTAAGTGATGATGTGGGATTTGAACCAAGGCTAGCTGTGTTGAGAGCCAGAGCTGTGCTTTACGACATTAGATTTCCTCCAGTATACCCTCTGCCTTCTACGAGCACCTCTCATACTCCTGGCATCTGCTTTAGATGTGACCTCACTTAGTCTTCTGACAACCTGTTAACACAGATGTTATGATCCGTATCTTCCAGGTTTGGGAATGTAGGTTTGGAGCGGTAAGTGGCTCACTTGTCCCAGGTCCCACAGTGATAAATGGAGAGGCCAGAATTCCACCCAGGTCAGTCTGACTGCCCGAGGTGCTAATCAGAGAGGGGGCTGGTAGGTAGCTGGCCAGGTCATTGTAGAAGGGATGAGCAGTGGGTGGTAAGCTCCTTCATTCTCTACCTTGATAATCTTAGAGAACACAAACTGCGAGCCTTGAAGACACCTAAGCGCCCTTCTACCATGAAGGCACCCTGACCTCTGGGCTCTGGCCACGGAGCCTTGGCCCTTGCTCTCTGATTCTCAATGGCAGAATGAGGCAGAGCTGCAGGCTGACTCACCTTGGCCCTCGTGCAGTATGCCTGCCAGTTGAGCTCTGGATCTCGTAGGACGTCCAGGGCCATGTTGCAGGTGCCAATGGCCATGTCCTGCTTTCCGAGGAAGTGGAAGATTTTGGCTAGGCGATTAAGGATGGGAAGTTGGTCCTTGGCAATCTCGATGGCCTGAGTAAGGGACAAGGGTTAGAGCAAACCATCTGTCTGGCTGTTTGCTAGAACTGGAATGTCATCTCTCAGTAGGGCCATATCACCCCAAAATTTTCATCCACCTTCCAGCTCTAAGTGCAATCATATCATGGGGCCCAACACTTTGGGGTACAACTCATTGACACTCAACTCCCAAGAGCCTAACTCACTGCCATGCTCTCTGCCATTTTCATGGACATGTCC
Organism: Bos indicus; assembly: GCF_029378745.1. Lineage (NCBI taxonomy): Eukaryota > Metazoa > Chordata > Mammalia > Artiodactyla > Bovidae > Bos > Bos indicus. Next base: position 91,766,197 of record NC_091762.1, on the reverse strand, counting down.
GGTGAATCCCTCCAGACCCCAGGTCAACCCCTCTCACTCAGACATATCAATGTGTGCTCCCTCATTTTTCCAGGACAGGTGGGAAGAGGGGCCAGAATCAGCCTCTACATCCCCCAAACTCACACAGTGTTTCTACCCGGGCCACAGCACTTGCCCCAATCCTAGTACAGTTACCGACAGCTCCTGCCTTGTGTTTGTTGCTGCCCCTGAGATAGTGAACTCCTGCAGGGCAAGGGCCCCATCTCTCCGCCTCTGTGCTTGGCACAGAGTAGGTTCCCAAGGAGGGTCAAAGGCAGTGTGTTAAATCAGACACAACTCTTGGAGCACACGTGAACTAGAGTTTATGCTCCACTCTGTTCTGAGATCTCTCACCAAGAAACTGCTCATCACCCATCAGCCAACACTGTGACCTGCCCCAGGGCATCATGCTGACTGTACAGGGGGATGAGAATCACAGGGTCCCTGTCCTCCAGGAAAATCTTAAAAAACTGAGCTCAGTGCGAAAATTGCCACCGAAACAAGGTATCAAGAATAAGGCTTGAACAGCACTTTAAAGTTTACGATAGACAGTTTCATCTACTACCTTCTTTGAGCCTCTAAATATCCTAGAAGGTGGACAGATCACATAATCAACATATAAGGAGGTTCAGGGATGGAAGTGACTTGTTTTAGGGTCACAGGCCCTGTGAGCAGAGCTGGCATCTACACTGTGCCAAGCTCATTTTCTCTCCACTGTGCCATGGGGCTGCAAAGGGGAAAAGCCTGAGGGTTCAGTTCAGTTCAGTTGCTCAGTTGTGTCTGACTCTTTGCAATCCCATGGACTGCAGCATGCCAGGCTTCCCTGTCCATCACCAACTCCCGGAGCTTGCTCAAACTCATGTCCATCGAGTTGGTGATGCCATCCAACCATCTCATTCTCTGTCGTCCTCTTCCCCTCCTGCCTTCAATCTTTCCCAGCATCAGGGTCTTTTCCAATGAGTCAGTTCTTTGCACCAGGAAGCCAAAGCATTAGAAAATTGCAACTAGCTTAGAAGATAGGCCTGGAAAATGGGGTAGGCCAGACCAGGTGTCGGAGAAGGCAATGGCACCCGACTCCAGTACTCTTGCCTGGAAAATCCCATGGATGGAGGAGCCCGGTAGGCTGCAGTCCGTGGGGTCGCTAAGAGTCAGACACGACTGAGCGACTTCACTTTCACTTTCCACTTTCATGCATTGGAGAAGGAAATGGCAACCCACTCCAGTGTTCTTGCCTGGAGAATCCCAGGGACGGGGGAGCCTGGTGGGCCACCGTCTATGGGGTCGCACAGAGCCAGACACAACTGAAGCAATTTAGCAGCAGCAGCAGCAGACCAGGTGTTGGGAGGGTCTGACTCACTTTGCTTTTGTTTGGGATGGAGAGAAAGGTGTGGTGTAAGGGCACTTCCTGAGCAGGGCGGGGAAGTAGGGAGAAACCCGGAGAAGCAGTTGGTTCCAGGGAGAGGAGGCTGGGGTGTCAGGCTTTGTCCAGGTTTGGAGGGTGATTGTAACCAGGGGCACATACCTTGCCAAAGCAGTCCAGGGGATCGGTTCCCGAAAACCCGCAGTCATGGACACCCATGGGCGTGGTGGAGAAGGTGTCCTTCCTCTCCAGCAGCATTCCAAGGTAGCACCAGGCCAGAGCTAGGGGGCGGGGGGAGAGGCGTCTCAGGGAGTAGCATGTGGGGAAGGGGAGAGCAGGCAGGGGCCAGCACCACCCAGGTGTCAGCCCTGGGAGGACAAGGTCAGGGGCAGGGGCAGAAATCACTGCGGGCCACCCAGAGAGAAAGACAAACAAAGGAGGGCAGAGGGGACTTGCGAGTGAAGGGGGAACGATTCCAGTGCTTGTTTTGTGTTTTCTACATCCCCTAGGGGCCCTCACGGAGGGTGCCTTCTGCTGTCTGACCCCAGCTCTCCCCCAGCTCTGGTCCCTGTGTGACAGTGACCCCTCCCTCCCGTCTCCAGAAGGGCCTTCATTCCCCCACCACAAAACGGGGATAAGAGGCTGAAATGGGGAGAGCTCTGTCTCTCACACTGGGTTGCAGACAGGCCTGGACATGTGCCCTTGGAGTGATGTGCAGGCGCATATTCGCTGGGTGACGGGTGTGAGCTCCTTGAGGGGAACAGGGAGTGGAGGGGACAGGCTGAGGGGGAGAGAAACAGAACGAGAGGCGGGGACAGTGACAAGACTGGGAGGGCTGCTGATGCGTGTAGGGAGAGCCCACCCCCTTCCCACTCCCCGCTGCCGCCCCCATGAGCCCGACCTCGGGGGTGGGGGTCTGAGGACTTGAGGACTTGCTGCAGCAGGGCCAGTGTGCGGTTGAAGGCTGGCAGCCTCTTCTGCTCCTTGCTGCCCAGCTCCAGGAATATGCCATCTAACCTGTGCCCGAGAAGGGGATGTGGCTGATCAGGACCCTCCCAGTGGTTCCCAGGTTGCCTCGAGTCCTCCCCAGGGTAGTGGCAGGGAGGGGAACTTGGAGCACCCTTGCCATGGAGATTTCCCCCCTGGGTTCCAGGCCCCACTTTTCCCCCTCGTCCCTCCCCACCATCCCATCCCCACCCCCAGCCTGACCTGATGAAGAGCGTTGCCATGGTGAAGTACCAGCCCCTTTTCTCCTCCATTGGGATCTAGGGAAGCAGAGAATGGCTTGTGCTGCTGCTATTGAGGCACTGGGGACATTGTTCATAGAGTCCCATGCTTTCCCTGAACCCCAAGAAGCAGCAAGTACACTCTTGATCATAATCCTGCCTGGTTCTGCCACTGGCTGGCTGGGTGAGCCTGGGCAAGTCACTTCACTTCTCTGACTACAGAGAATTTGACAAGATGACCTGAGTGAATGCCCCAAGCAAGGGGCCCATCACAGAGCAGGGACGGGATCCATTTCCTCCCCTCCCCTCCCCTAGGCTCCTGATCCCCCCACCGCAAGGCCCATACTCCACTGGTCACCTTCTCTCTTCCCCGCCATCTACCTGCATCTCCTCTTTGGCCCCATCTCTCGCCTTCCACCTTCCTGAGAAGCCCCTTTGGGCATGTGAGTGAGTTCAGCTGAAGCCCAGGAAGCCCCCCCCCAACCCACCAAACTTATTTCCCATTATTATTCTTGCCAACTTTGCTGTGCATTTAGACTGACTTGGGCACCAGATAAAATATTTATGCCGTTATTTATGGGAGTAGCTGCTCCTGCCTCTGGAAGGAATTTTAATGAAAACCAATAAAACCCCCAGTGCATATCAGCAGCTCTGCCTCAGGCTCTGGCCCCTCCCTCCAGATTCATCTCCCGTGGTTGATTTCCAGGCTCCATTCTGCACTCCCCACCCCCCACCCACCATGGCCTTCTCAGCTTAGGGTCCCATTATGCCTCCACCCCCCACCCTCAGTAGTCAGAACCAAGTCTTCAGTCAAGCCAGCATTTCTGGGTATCTGTGGTGTGAGGCCCTGTGTTGGGTGCTTATGGGCTGTGGCACTGAATGGGACCCGCACCCTGGATGGATCACAACCTGCCTGGGAAGACAGACTCAGGCATGAATAATAGGGCTTGAAGGGGCACCTGCCATGTGCCAGGATCTGACACCCATCATCTCAATCTCACAACCCTAAGAGGTAGGCATCACTCCCACTTTACCAAGGCACAGATTGAGGCTCAGAGAGGTAGAATGACTTGCCCAAGGTCACACAGCATGCAAGTGTCAGAGCTGGAATTTGAACCCCATTTGTTAGTCTCCAAAGCCCTTGCTCTTCTCATCACACTGGCTTACCAATAGCTATAATATGAAGCAGAGTTTGATCAAGACCAAGAGGTGGATCTAGACAAATGGAGCAGGAGGGGGATGCCATTTCCAGTCAGAAGACTCAGAAGGTCTCACAGAGGGCTCAGATAGTAAAGAATCTGCCTGCAATGCAGGAGACCCAGGTTCAATCCTGGATTGGGAAGATCCCCTGGAGAAGCGAATAGCAACCCATTCCGGTGTTCTTGCCTGGAGAATTCCATGGCCAGATGAGCCTGACCAGCTATAGTCCATGGAATCGCAAAGAGTTGAACGCGACTGAGTGACTAACACACGCCACACACACACACACACACACACACACACACACATACACACACAGGGTGGGCTGTAAGGTGGGTCTTGAATTGGAGTGGTATTTCAGAGGGTGGGGTGGGGCACAAGGGCATTTCAGATGGAGGCTCAGCCTGGACATGTGTGAGCAGTTGAGGAGCATGAAGCACAGTGAGTAAGAATGGAGGCAGTGGGGAGCTAATGCTGGCAACTTAGGCTGTGGCTGTTCTGGGGTGGCCTGTTCAGAGGAAGAGAGGAAGGGGGACCTGTGAGTAAATCCCAGTGAGCTGTGTGACTGCTCATAGGAGAGAGGTGTGAGCCCAGGCCCAAGCCAGGTCTGGTGGGAAAGCCAGACTAAGACACAATGAGCAGAAGGGATACCAGGGGCTGTGGGAGGACGTTTCCTATATGATCCAGGGGGACCCCCAAGGCTTCCAAAGGAGGGCATGCTGGAGCAGGATTCTCAGGGACAAGTAGGAACCACCAAGGTGGATATAGCGAGAGAGGACATCAGATGGAGGGCACATTTGTGCACAAGCTCAGAGATGAGTGAGCAGGTGTGTCAGGGGCTGCATGCAGCCTGGAGTGACCAGCATCCCAGTTATAAGGGGCAAAGGGAGGAGCCAGCAGGGGGACATCAGGAGGGGCCCCCAAATGCCAGGCTCAGAACCTGGAAGTCATCTGCAAGGCAATGGGGAGTCATAGCAAAGGTTTGAGCTGGGGAGTACCAGGATCCCATGTGTTTTTACATCCACATCACCTTGGAAAGTTACCCTGTTACTTATGTGGGAATATGTGTATGGGGGTTTTGGCTGGGAACAGGGCTGTCTGGAAGGGAGAGCAGCAGGTCTAAGGATTAAGGGGCATCCATGAGAGCTCAGTGGAGAACACTGACCAAAGCAAAAAGCTGGGATAGGCTGCTGGATAAACTTAACCTGCTGTACCTACATAGGACCTGGGACATGGGAAGGGGACTCAGGTTCATAGGCCAAGCTGGCCAAGGACCTTGGCACAAGGTCAGCACCTGTCCACATGAAGGACCAAAGCACGTGTGCTTCAGGCTCCCTGGCTGCCTGTGGGTATGATCCCATGACCTCTGGTTTCATGCCCACTTTGAGGTTGGCTAGGCTGAGTCATGGTGGGGAGACACAGAACCCGCTCCCCTTTTGAGGCTCCTGACAAGGAAACATGACCATAGAGACAGCAGTTGTACTAGACAAGGAGAGGGCTGCAGTGCCCAGAGCAGAGGCTCAGTGGCTAACAGGCCTGGCCACAAGAGGAGGGTGGCCCTGGGTGGATGTGTTACCCCTTAGAGGCTATATCCCTATCTGCAAAAGGGCACTGTGAGGCAGTGCCCAGCCTTCCACAAATATCCATAAATATCTGCCCCCTTTCTCCTGGTTTGGGTTAGAGACGTGCAGGGTTAGGAGTGTCTGGGAGGCTTCTTTGCCCTATTTCACTTCTAGATGGAGCGTTGAGGTCTCAGGCTCTGGCATACAGTCATTCTGCCTTACCCACTTTCTAACAGCCCCACCACCACCACTGTGCTCCTGGGGCTTCAGATGCCCCGTAGGGTCCACAGGTTCCCAAGGTTGAAGAGCAATGTGCTATTCTCAGGCTCTGCCTGGGTCATAGCCACCCTCTTGTTTGGTATTCAAGATGCAAGAAATTAAGTTATGTGTCCAAATCACACAGTTAATAAATGACAGAGTTGGGACATAAACTCATGCCTTCATAGTTCTAGCCCCAATGCCCGTCAACAGCACTCAGTTGTTTTGATCTATCCCGTTATTATATCCCTGAGACCACAAAGGTGAAGCAGCTTGCTCAGGGTGACACACTGGTTACCATCAAGACTCGAAACCCAGTGGTTTCACCACCATTCTGATAGTCTTTAAGCCTGGTAATAGTTTGCACTAAGTAAGCAATACTACCATCTAGTGGCAGACTGCCTGAATTGCCGGGGCAACTCCTGAATGTTAACTCTCTTCCCTTCTACTTGAAGACTAAAACTGATTTTCAGAGAAGTAGCTAGCTGAGTGACATCTCTCTGATAAATTCCAAATGGAGCCCCTCCTCAGATCCCACTCAAGGTACCATTTGAAGGAGGGCTTATAGGGTTGCAAATTAGAAGTGGAGTTAATGGTATAAACAGGCCTGGCTTGAGGCCTCCCTGTGCTTGGGTTCCAACCTTCCATCCCTAGTACAGAGAGAGACCATTCACTCTGCTGTGCAATTCTGGTCCTAAAATGAGCTGTCTCTTTAAAAATCCTTCTGGTTGTAACTGAAGCAGCAGCTGAAGCTGTTACCAAGGGCAACCTGGCAAGCCATGGTGCGTTAAATTAAATTAAACAGGCCTCTGACTGCCCCCCGCCTCCCCTCCTGAAGAAGGGAGGGGGTGTTCTTCCTCTCTCCTGGAGAATGAAGTTGCTGTGAAACCTCTGATGGCTGCAAGGAATTCACTTCCAGAGTTGATGGCTCCCAGAGGCAATATATTTGGAGGCAGCCCCCTGGAAGGGGGCTGACAGGACCTCTGCCAGGAGAAGAATGTTGACTGGGGGCCGCCCCGGGTGAGCTGGGGCAGGACACCCCACCCTTTCTGTTGTTCATCCTCATCAGAACCCCGTGGGCTGGGGGCTCCAGGGTCTACAGGGGGTGCTGGCCAGTAGGAGAGTCCGCCCAGGCTTCAAGCTGGACGGGCTCAAGTTTGGTGGCTGCTCCGTGGCAGACCGGTGGGAGGGGACGCAGC